>NC_041404.2:119501604-120101604 GCF_900747795.2 Erpetoichthys calabaricus
AGTAATATTTTACTGTAAAAGGATAACCAGTATTTAAACCTTTTATGTTACTTTATACATTTATTTTACACAATGTTGAAAAATTAATAAGAAAGCTACATATTTTGGCAGCTGCTGCTTTCATTTTCAATTAAATGAAAAAAGCTCTCCAAGAGAAAACGTCAATGAAGAAGAAACAGTTTGCACTATCTAAAAATCAGAAACCCTCATTTATAAAAGTTTGCTGCAGATGACTTAACTGAAAATAAATGAATAGTTCCTATGTGTATAATACATATTTATCTATTTTACTTATGCCTTTATTCCACCAACTTACAACATCTGAGGTACAATTTGTTACATTACTTTTGTTTTTTGCAGCACAGGCAGGTGAAGTGACTTCCTCAGGGTCACACAGTGGTGTCAGTACCAGGATTTGAACTGACAAGCTCCGGGTTTGCTGAAATATTACTGAAGAAAGAAAAAAAACGAAAACGGGCAAATGGGGCTATGCATACAAATGTCCATCCGTCCATTATCCAACCTGCCATATCCTAAATACAGGAGCCAATAAGTAGATATGTATATATACAGTATATATATATATATATATATATATATATATGTGAATGTATGTATGTATATATGTATGTCTATATATATATATATATGTAGATATGTAAATTTGTATATGTATATATATGTTTATGTGGATGTGTATATACGTATGTATATGTAGATATGTGTATATGTAGATATGTACAGTATATGTATATATATGTTTATGTGTGTGTGTGTGTGCATATTATATATATAAAAGACAGCAACACTCATAACAATGACAACACAATTACATTGACAATCATGTTACGTTATTTTTAAAATGTTTCCTTTTTTTTTTTTCATAACCTCTTTAACACACTACTTCTCCGCTGCGAAGCGCAGGTATTTTGATATATATATATATATATATATATATATATATATATATATATATATATATATATATATATATATATATATGTATATGTGTGTGTGTGTGTGTGTGTGTGTGTGTGTGTGTGTGTGTATATATATATATGTTGATATGTGTATATATATGTGGATGTGTATATGTGTATATATATGTATATGTATATATATATGTTTATATATGTGTGTGTGTGTATATTATATATATAAAAGACAGCAACACTCATAACAATGACAACACAATTACATTGACAATCATGTTACGTTATTTTTAAAATTTTTCCTTTTCTTTTTCAT
Organism: Erpetoichthys calabaricus; assembly: GCF_900747795.2. Lineage (NCBI taxonomy): Eukaryota > Metazoa > Chordata > Cladistia > Polypteriformes > Polypteridae > Erpetoichthys > Erpetoichthys calabaricus. Next base: position 119,502,853 of record NC_041404.2, read on the forward strand.
AACCTCTTTAACACACTACTTCTCCGCTGCAAAGCGCGGGTATTTTGCTATTTATCTATATATATAAAGGAGAGTTGGGATCCGAGAGACTGTGTTTGTGTGTTTGTGGAGGGATGGAGAGTTAAGGCGGGTGTTGGAGTCACGTGATCATCTCCCCTCCCATTCACCTCACTTCATTCACTTCATTTCGCTCCAAGCTGAGCTCCGCAGCTGGCGCGGTCTTGCTGTTCTTGATTTGCTTTTCACATGGCCAACTATACGTTGCATGCTCAAGAGTATGCTCAGCGCACAACTTGGTCATATTATAACTGGAGGGGCGAACTGACAACATGGTATACAAAGAGATCCTTAACAAATAATTATTGGTATAATTTCCCTCAGTTTATTATTAAAATTTTAAAGCAGTACTTCGCCGCTGCGAAGCGCGGGTATTTTGCTAGTTATTTCATAAAATGACCCAAGGCATACGTATGTGACTTTCAATCAGAGTGCAATTACGTGTACCAGGAATCTCATGAAAGAGATGGTCTGCCAATTTGATGTACCTAAAAACATGCACAGTGAACAGTGTTGGAATTTTGAGTTTGAGCTCATGAGAGACGTCTGTCAGCTCCCCAATATCCATAACACTCACACCACCACTCTCACTATTGGTCGATCGTCTCTACCCTAAGGGCAGAACATCAGTGACATTGGAACCAGCAGCTTACTGCAGTGCTATAGGCTTATGGATTGGTGTTTCTTTCTACCTTCATGTTCCAAAATATCAGCAACCATGGATAGTACCTTGTCATGGCACCATCTGTACCTGCCATGGATCACTGAAGTCTTACATCCCCACAAGGTGTGCATTATGGTTCCTCTTACACCATAAAACTGCACAGTGGCTCTTTCTTCACCATCCATGTGTGCAAGTTCACTTGTGTAGGGAGGGTGTCATAGCCTGCTCTTAGCAGGAAGGATAAGTTTCATTTAGGGGATGCACAAACCAGTGTGTTTCTTTGTGCCGGTCCCAAGTCCAGATAAATGGGGAGGATTATGTCAGGAAGGGCATCCAGTGCAAAATTTTGCCAAATCAATATGCGGACAATATGATCCGCTGGGGCAACCCCATTATTGTTTACTAATAAAGCAATTTTTGGGGCTTAATTTTAGTTGACTCATTTGTTTTGACTCAGAACCCTTAATTGCCTATTTTAGTTTTAAACAGCTGCATTAAGGTTTTAATTGTTGCCTGTTTTCTTAACCAGCCATCGGTTAATAATGAAATGTAAATAACAAAGGAACCACAACCTTTCCAGCTAAAGTGCTTCCATTAAACTTCTGTATGTGCTTATAAAGCATCTGTGTCAATACAATGTTTTGGAATAATTGAGAAAGAAGGGAAGGACCAAGAGGTAGAAATCTGTTCTGGACCAGAAACAGATAATGTTTTTAGAAAATGAAAAATCTACAATTTGAGAAAGATTTGTCTTGGAAGAATGAAAGCCTTAACAGAACATACAGAATAATTAAATACCAATTTCATTATCTGCTAGACCTGGCTTCTAATTATAAAACTGGTTGAAATGTAAATCTGCACTTACTCTTTATGTCCAGGACCAGAGTTGACCACCCTTGGTGTAAGCACATGTGCACTTTATTTTAATATATGCATAGGTATTGTTGGTAGCCATCAAGCTATTAACTTCATGTTGCTACTCCTACTTTTATATTTGTTATTTCTTGCTGCTGCAGGTTTGTTCAAAAAATACCTTCTATATTGTATAGCCACACTGCATGCTTGATCTTTTGTTGTTCTGTTTGTATTGTGTTGCATTGTGCTCCTAGAGACACTTCATTCTGTCTTTCTGTTGTGACACACGTAGAAGGCAGCTAAAGGGGCTGAATAATTGTAATTCCACGATAGACCAGGTGGTGGTGGGGTTCACTGACTGTCTCTCTCAGTTCCTTGCAGACCATTCTCAGGAAATCCCGCCAGGTTCCATTGCCTGTGAAGACACCATTTCCAGTTCCGGCACCTTTGATGACATCACTGCCAGTTCCGACTCCCCTGATGATGTCACATCCAGATCTGGGGCATTTGATGATGTCACTTCCAGTCCTGATGAAATCACGTCCGGTTTTTGGCCCCAATGATAACATCACATCCTGTACTGCCCTCTAAAGTCACCATCTCGCCTCCATACAATCAGTTCTGTTTTGGACTCAGATCAGTGAACACCTCTGTTCATATTTAAACCTATTTTGCAGCCCTGGAACAATATACGGGTGGCTGCCCCAAACCTTTACAATGTCTCTGCCTCATCCTTGTTACACTGTGTACTCTGTATATGGTGAGATGACAAATAAAGCTGACCTGACCACCTCCTAGACCTACCATCAGCACTATATCAGTTCCCCTGTATTTACAGAATGGATGGCGAATCCCGGAAGTCACCTGTGCTCTTGATTGTAAAGCTCGCAGAATATGAGAAGAATGTGCCCTAAACTGACTAAGAGTTGGAGTGGACACTGCACCATCATAGTCTGGCTGTCCAAGGTAGGGTGCTTGGATAAAAAAAAAAGGTGCCAGGTTGTGGTGGTGCACCACAATTGGCTCGACCTTTACTACCACATAAGTGAGATGATTTCCACTGAGAACACCACACCTGATTTCACTGATATGTCATCTGATGGTAAAGCATCCAGCCTTGATCCGGCACTATCATCCATATCATTAGATGCCCATGTGCCCTCTCCATCTGCATCAGTGCTGCAGAAAAAACAACTCACCTCTTTAAGGTAGTTCTGCACCACTACAAGAAGGACTGGAGGATGGTGGATGGGATGACTGACCACTTGAGGAGGTAGCTGTGTAACAACACCTTCAGTGATAATGGTAACAAGAGCAGCAGCAGGAGTGAGTGTGCCACAGAAGACAGGAGCACATTATTGTCTGAACCAGGCAGACCATTATGTACATATACATTGCTTCCAGTGCCCATCAGCTTATAAAAACCAGGATCTTGTCTCACAGTCTCAGGTAGTCATCCACAGTGACTAAGCAAGTTATCCTTTCTAGGATAGTGAGCTAGAAATCAATTATTTCAATAACTAGAAAGCAATTATTTCAATAACTTCTTTCACGTTAATTTTAATCTCCTCCTGTCTACAAGTTATGCTGACGAGAATTTTTCTCAGTATTTCCTTGCGATAATACACTTTCAGGATGCGAATGATGCCCAATTCCAGTGGCTGAAGCAATGCAGTACAATTGGGTGGGAGGAATTCAACGTGAACATTATCTAAATGTGGAAGCATGTTGTGGGCAGCACAGTTATCAATCAGAAACTGAATCATCCTTTTCTTCTTCTTCATATTGTGAGGTTTCTGAACTCTTTTGGGATCCTCCCCACCCCACACCCAACGGGAACGTCACACTGAAGTGCGTCCCGAAGCGCGATTGCCGCATCTGTGGAAGATTGTTTGTCCGTTGCTGGGGCAGGGCAACAGCAGGCTCACAGCGGTGCAGTGAGGCACCACAGAAGTGAATCCTAAAAGATCGGGGTCGCGCTATAAGTCCCTGTCTTACACCCCAAAACACAAGGCTGAGTCTCAGTACTTTAGCAAAAACAGCTTTATTCAGCTTGAAATAGGAACAGCAGAGTTATTTATTGTAGAGGGGTCTGCCACTCTCCTATAAACAGACACAGCAGTCAGGCAGGGTTGTGGCCAAGTAATCCTGTTACCTGCATTTACAATGTTCCTTGCATCACCCATCGAGATCTTTTCTGTTTACTTTGGCGGAGAGATGCAGCAGAGCCCAGGCAACAGATAAGCAGTCTTCCACAGACGCGGTGATCGCATTTCGGGACACTCTTCGGCGTGTTGTCCAGTTCGGTGAGGTCCCAAGAGAGTTTAGAAACCTTGCATTTTCTTGAATGAGTGCCGCATTAATAGGAATGTTTCTTGAACGAGCATCACTGAACCACATAAAAATGGCTTTTTGGATGTCTTCAAATGCAGCAGTTCGCATACATTTGCAACCCGAGATTTTTTCTTCTTTTTTTGCTCGGCCTTTCAAGAAAGTTGACAGTGTCGATGATGAAATTCCAAATTCACTGGCAACATTTTTTTCTTTTTGCCGCAATCGAGAGCTGCAAAAATTTATAGGAGGGTGACAATGAGAAATATTCCAATGGATGTTTTTCAAATGTTGACGAGCAATAAGCAAAAGGTATCACTGAAAACCACAGAAAAACAAAAACAGCAAAAAAAAAAAAAAAAAAAAACAGTACGAGCAAAGTTCGAAGAAAGAAATGTTTTTACAATGTTTCTGTTTGTAGATCATTGTGCACAAATGAGCTACGACCACAGAACTAATTGCTCTGTGGATGATTCATTCAGGCATTTCAGTGTCTTTTGGTCACTTCGTTGTAATGAAAGTATCTGCTGAATGTACTTCGTTGTAACGAGATTTCTATAGACTCGTGTCATATGGGGAAACTGTCGGGACCATAAAAATACTTCATTGTAATGAAAATTTCATTGTAAAGATATTCGTTGTAATGGAATTTTACCTGTATTTTGTATGACTTTCACTATCATGTAAATATTCCAGTATTGTAGTCCCTAATTAATCCTGCCATCAACCAGCATATTGTGTGATATCTATTGATCGTCCTTAATTGCTTCCAGTCTTTTTAGCCATTTCAGCTTTTCTGACTAACCTTTTGATATATACCTTTCCATTCTTACTCCCATTTGGTGTGGAAAAGGAATTTTGTACATGACATTTGAACTGAGCCCAATGTATAGTTGTATTGTATTTGTGTATTGATTTAGAATATGCTCATTATACTGACATACAGCTTTCAAAAACACTAAGATAAAAAGAGTTGAAAAAAAAAAAAACTAACACCAACAAACAAATAAATAAATAATTAAAGGTGTGTGTTCCTCTCCTCATTCCTCTCCTTGCACCAGATAACAAATGAAAACATAACTCTTGGCAACCATTCCTTCAGTTTTTGGTGCCTACTCTGTGCAATCCCCTATGGTCTTCATATTTAAAGTAAAATTGAAGACGGTTATTCTTTCAGTCTTGTTCATTGCTTTCCCTTCATTTTAGTACTGTCACAACAACATTCTACAGGATAACTTGGACTGCTAGCTTTGAACGCTCTACTAACAACTGATCACATTACCCTGCTCTGTCACTTTGTCTTTCACTGATATGATATTCTCCTCTTTGTAGTTTCATTATTTTGCTACATCCTTGTATTACTGTGATGTTTGTGAAACTTACCAGAAACGTTTATTGGGTTCATCTACTCTTACCTTTAAAGATCAACACACACAGATCCACACACTTACACATAGCAATCATAGTCGTACAAAGTTATGAGTGGTGCCAATTTCCAGTCACTCTGCAATATTCTGCATAAGGTTCTCTATATAGGGACTACTATCACCAGCTCTAACAAACATGCGGGTGTCATCATGACACACATAAAAGTGCAGCTCTTTCGGTTATATGCCATTTACTAACCCAACTGTGTCTTGCATTTACTGTAGTTGTTCTAGTTATTGAGGAGTGACCTCAATAGCCTTGATAAACCCTATTAATGAGAAAGTAGCAATCTGACTCACACTTGATACCCCTTTATTATTTCAATTGCTCTAAAAAAACACATGTGGCAGACGACAGAGGACCTTACCCCACTGGGACGCCTGGAAAAGGGAAGGACCAGTAGAGGGGCAATATCTTCCTTGGGGAGCAAGAGGGCATCCCCCTGGATTACATCAGTGCCACAGATTTGTAGCACGGAAGCTCAACCCTGTTGGGGTCCTTGGCCACTGCCAGGGGGCACCTGGACGATCCAGGCTGCTGGAAGAGGAACCAAATGCACCTGGAGTGCTTCTGGGTGCCCATGCAGCACTTTCGCCGAACCAGGAAGTGTTTCAGGGTGCAGCTGGAGCACATCCGGGTGCAACATAAAAGGAGCCGCCTCATTCCATTCAGGGAGCCGGAGTCAGGAGGCAGAAGGCAGAGCTTGAGAGGAGAGGAGAGGAGAGGAGGAGAGAGGAGGCAGCAAAGAAGAAGAAAAAGAGAGGATTGTGAGCTATTTGTGGTGCTTTGTGCACTGTGTGTATTGTGTTGAAGAAGGAAAATAAATAGTGTGTGTTTTGGGACTTCTGTGTGTCCTCTGTCTGTCTGGGTCGGGCTGATCTTTCACACACAGTATAGAAAATATAAAAGCACATTGTCTTTACTAATGTACTGTATAATAATAGCAAATAGAAGAAAATATAATAAAAGTAAAATAGATAGCAAAGTCTGTATATAAACAGTCTTAGAAAAGCTCACTGAAATTCAGAAATGTCAAGGTATGGATGTTGTCCTGAGTGGCTTTTGGTTTACCAATCAGCATTATTCATAGGTTAAATTTTCTGACATCCAAATTGGATGGGGTGACTTCCTATGTTACCATTCTGTCATTTTCTTCTTGGCCTCTGTTTTAGTCCCTCAGACAAGCCATAGTTATGTTAAAAGGCACACGTGACATTGCACACATTTGGCTATCTTATCCTGATGATGAATGACTCTGATCAAGATCTTTTAAGCACCTCCGCACTCTCAAGCTATAAACTAGTTCTGTAATTCTTAGACCTATGATGTCTTCCATCCATCCATCCATCTTCCAACCCGCTGAATCCGAACACAGGGCCACGGGGGTCTGCTGGAGCCAATCCCAGCCAACACATGGCACAAGGCAGGAACCAATCCTGGGCAGGGTGCCAACCCACTGCAGGACACACACAAACACACCCACACACCAAGCACACACTAGGGCCAATTTGGAATTGCCAATCCACCTAACCTGCATGTCTTTGGACTGTGGGAGGAAACCAGAGCACCCAGAGGAAACCCATGCAGACACGGGGAGAACATGCAAACACCACGCAGGGAAGACCCGGGAAGTGAACCCAGGTCTCCTTACTGCAAGGCAGCAGTGCTACCCACTGTGCCACCATGCCGCCCCTTCCTCACAGGTGGCGCAGTGGTAGTGCTGCTGCTTTGCAGTAAGGAGACTGTGGAAGATTGTGGGTTCGCTTCCCGGTTCCTCCCTGTGTGGATAGCGCTTTGAGTACTGAGAAAAGCGCTATATAAATGTAATGTATTATTATTATTATTATTATTATTATTATTATTATTATGTCTTAATTAATTAAAACAGATTCTGTGGTAACTGTACTTATTTCCCATTTCTCAGGTCATAAACTAATTGGAAAAGGAACTGACTGAAACAAATGCATAAATTACTAGTACAATCCAAAAAAATGTACAAGAAAGACTTGTAATGCCTGTAATTAAAGTCCTATAAATTCAGTTTATCCTAGTTAGTTTGAGCTAAATAATTAAAATTTAATATATACTAGACAGTCTGCACTTCAGAAACTGAAGATTTTCCACACAGACACACCACCATTTTGATAGCCCCAAAAGTCATGTTCCACTAGTTTTCTAATCATTCACTAACAGACTACAGTATAACTTTAAACTTAGAGCTATTCCTCACTTTATCAAAATAAAAGTAGGAATCAAGTGCATTGAAAAAATCCATAGCAACTTTAAGTATGCATATTCAATATATAAAACATCTATGATTTGTTGAATATCTAGCCATGGCAATGTACTATAGTGAACAGGATGTTTAAGTCTCTCTTGCCTCATTATCCACAGTTCTTATTTAGTGGACTTTAAAAATGGACACACAGATGTAACTTTCACCATCACTGTGGCCTCCTACATGAGTATAAGGGAGGCATCTTTTTCTAAAAGTGAAGACTTGAATTATTTAGCCAGTTCTACAGTAACAGCTGCAAGAAATAGAAGGTAACTGTGGAGCAATTTGCATAAGTGAGAAATTCTCAATTCACTGCATTAACTAAAGTCTAAAGCAATTCGGCGCAATTATCCAAAAGGCTTTTCCTAAGATTCGTTACTTTGTTTTACTTGGTTTCACATAGCAATAAAGAGAGAGGGAATGTAAAAAAAAAAGCAAATTAGGTGTCACTAACTGATCTCTACTGATTGCTCCTTGATGGCTGAGAGCACATATGCCATTTCAAAATATGCAGGAAAGACTGCAAGAGATTTTTCTTTTCTTTTCCTGTGGCTGATTTTGCACCCTTGTTGGCTTTGACATTTGTCCTTAATACAGGCTGCAGAAAAAGGGATAAAATCTAAGTTTTTCCTCATATTATGTAAATGAGTAATGTGCAGTACACAGGGCACACACAAAGGAAGAAGAATCCGTATAACAACTCAAACGGGCCCCTGTGGTTTCTTAAGATTTCAGCAGGATTGTCTTCCCAGTCTTTGAACTGCTATATGATTCTTAGAACGATCCTCTTCCCAGCATTCACTTAGTTTCTGAAGTTGTGGGCCTTTGTCTTACCTTGCAGGATAGTCTTTCCATACTCACTAGTCTATCATGTGAGAAGTGCTTAATTACAACTTGGGGTCATATGACTCATTGTGGGCGGCACGGTGGCGCAGTGGTATCGCTGCTGCCTCGCAGTTAGGAGACCCAGGTTCGCTTCCCGGGTCCACCCTGCGTGGAGTTTGCATGTTCTTCCCGTGTCTGCGTGGGTTTCCTCTGGGCGCTCTGGTTTCCTCCCACAGTCCGAAGACATGCCGGTTAGGTGGATTGGTGATTCTAAGTCCCTAGTGTGTGCTTGGTGTGTTTGTGTGTGGGTTGGCACCCTGCCTGGGATTGGTTCCCTGCCTTGTGCCCTGTGTTGGCTGGGATTGGCTCCAGCAGACCCCTGTGTTTGGATTCAGCGGGTTGGAAAATGGATGGATGGATGACTCATTGTGTACAGGACGTGTGTAAATAACTTCCTTGGGCATAAAATGTACCTCCTGACAGACCCATATTTTGGTGCTTTAAAAATAAAAAGAGATCCCCGGATTTCTAATACATTGCTTTGTAACGGCTGACCCCTTTTACCCAGCTGGCAGCTACACCTCCAAGACCAGTGGCCTGGATAATTAACTGAGAAAGAATCTACTATCAAGCCGTACTTCTTACCATTTGAACTTTTCCCCACAATCGACGGTGAAAAATATAAGCACACAAACAGGATGTAAAATTAAACAGATTATATGTATTAAGTAAAACAAGACGACATGCAAAAAATAGAAACATATATAAATACAAATATCCCTCCACCCCAGCAATAACAAAACACCACCAAATATATATAAATGTATACAACAAAAACCCTCCCTTGTCCCTGTAACAAATAAACACACAACACGAAAACAACAATGAATGATAAACTGAAAATGAATGAGAATGTGAGTCCGGCAATAATGAAACTGTCCTGAAAGCGGATGACTGAATTAGTGATATTGAGTGGTTTGAATCTCCCCGGAAAAAATGGAACAGCCTCACCGTGAATCTTCGTGTGAATGGTGGATGATTAAGTCCTACCCCGGGGTCTTTCGTGGTGAGGTCCGTGAAATAAATCCGGCAGATGGAAAAACAAACTGGATTGGCAAGCGCGATGTGGACAATAACTGGTACCGTTGGTTCGTGGTCGTGAATGAAAAATCTCCTTCTCTCCTCTCTCCTTCCTTCTCCTCCTGATGGCTTATATAGTCCTGTGACGGCTGGGATTGATTGATTGAAAACAGGTGTTTTTCCAGGTTGGCGGCTGTGGTCTCCTTCCATCATCCGTCCCCCTTTTTACGGGGACGGCATAAACTGATGCACAAACAGTAAACGGGACAATGAAACGAGACGCACTCAGAACTGACATTTAACACTATGTGGCCCCGCTACATTCCCCCCCCCCCAACCTTGGACAAGGGAGGGCCGAAGTACGGCTTGAGATTGGCCACATGGATAGTGTCTATCTTGGAGTCAGTGCCGATACCCCTTTGAAACTGGAAATTAACGGGACCTGTTTGAGAAATGATTTTGGCCGGACCTAACCATTTAGGCGCTAGCTTGGCGGAGAACCTTTTGCTGGCATCCGAGAGATGGTGAGCTCTAATCCAGACCAAATCACCCGGCTGAAAGTGCGCTTCCTTACGCCGGGCATTATATAACTTGGCATGTCTGGATGTCGAACTCACCAACCTCTGTTGGATTCTCCGCCGTAATTCCTCAATTTTGAATAAGTTATTGTAAGTGGTGGTTTCTGGATTAGGGGCTCTGGGAAGGAGTCGGTCAAGCGGGCCCTTTAGCTGTCTGCCCAGCGCAACCAAAGCAGGCGTCTCACCTGTGGCCTCATGCACAGCGGTGTTCAGGGCAAACCGGAGCTCGGGGAGCCATTTATCCCAGTCCTGATGGCGTTCACCCACATAGGAGGCGATCATGTTCTTCAGGGTCCGGTTCACTCGCTCTGTCATGTTAGCCTGGGGATGGTAAGCTGTTGTCAGGTTTTTCTTCACTCCCCAGGCTGTATAAAGTTCATCTAAGAGAGAGCTCGTGAACTGCGGACCCCAGTCTGAGATGATGTTCTTCGGCACCCCCCAGCGGGTGAAGATTTCGTTCTTCAGGGTGGAGCAGATCTTATTAGTTTTTGCGTCTGTTAATGCAAACAGCTCCACCCACTTTGAAAAATAATCAATCACCACCATCAGGACGGTCTTCCTCGAGCTGGTAACAGGAAAAGGCCCCATCAGGTCGACTCCCAAAGTCTCCCCCGGTCCATCCGCGATTGTCGATTGCAGCAATCCTGCCGGTTTACCAGGTGGGTTTTTGAGCAGCTGGCAGGTGATGCACTTCTTCACGTGGTGGCAAACGTCTTTCCGGACAGACGGCCACCACGCAACCCCCAGGATCTTTAATAAAGTCTTTGTCCTTCCAAGGTGACCACCTAAAGGACTGTCGTGATAGTTATTTAAAAAGTCGGGGATGAGCCCTTCCGGGACGACTAGTTGGTGTTGCAGACCCCCAAGGGAGGATGGAGTGGTCCTGTACAGAACCCCCTGGAGGTCCACGAAGTGTACCCGGTCGGTACGCTGCTGTTCCAGTCCCTCCCTGATGCTCTGGCAGAATGGACTGGTGGCTTGTGCTTGAGCCAGGTCTTCCAGGCTTCTTGGCAGAGGGAGGATCATTTTCTTTGCCTCTGCCAAACACACCATCCCCGGTGGCTCCGACACCCTGGACAGAGCATCAGGCACAATATTGCCACAGCCCTTCCGATAGGTCACCTTGAAAGTGAAGTTCTGGAGGCGTAACACCCACCTGGTTAGACGGGAGGAGGTCTTCGGGTGATTAAATACCCAGGTCAGAGCGTGATGGTCGGTGTACACTTCAAATTCAACCCCCTCCAGATAGTGTCTCCATTTTTCCACAGCCCACACGACAGCCAAACACTCTTTTTCAGCTGTCGAATAATTGAGCTCGGCGCCGTGCAAGGCTCGAGAGGCGTAAGCGATGACGTGTTCAGCCTGGTGGATTTTCTGAGTGAGCACGGCGCCAAGCCCCAGGTTGCTGGCATCTGTTTGTACCTGGAAAGTGAGCTGTGGATCTGGCTGGGCCAGAACGGGCGGCTCTTGAAGGTGGCTCTTTAGTTGCTCGACCGCGTCCTGGCACTCTGCTGTCCACTCCCACGGGACATCTTTTTTTCTTAGTTTGTTCAAGGGAGCCGCTATATCAGCCATCCGGGGAATGAACTTGTGATACCACCCCACTAACCCAAGGAAACGTTGCAAAGATTTCAAATCCGTGGGCGTGGGGTAGTCTCGGATGGCTAAGGTCTTCTCGGGGTCTACAGCGACCCCCTCAGATGAAAGAATGTGCCCGAGGAAGCGTATGTGGGGTTGAATGAAGGTACACTTCTTCGTGTTCAGCGTAAGGTGCGCTTGATGTAATCGTTGGAAGATGGTGTCGAGGTCCTGGAGATGTTGTTTAATAGAAGGGGAGTAAATAATGACGTCATCGATGTAAACAAAGCAGATCTTGCCTATCAATCCCCTCAGGACTTGCTCCATGAGCCGCTGGAAGGTGGCCCCAGCATTTTTAAGCCCAAAAGGCATGACTGTGAACTGGAACAAGCCTTCAGGGGTGATGACTGCCGTCTTCTTCCTACTCCCCTCGTCCATCGGCACCTGCCAATAGCCACTGCGGAGGTCTAGTGTGCTGAAAACTGCAGCTCCATGCAGCGACTCCAGAATCTCATGAACCAGGGGCATGGGATATGCGTCCAGGCTCGTCTTCCCGTTAACCCCCCTGTAGTCCACGCAGAAACGATAGGTGTCATCCGTCTTCTTTACGAGGACCACAGGGGACGCCCAGGAGGAGGAAGATGGTTCGATTATTCCCTCGGCGAGCATTTGATCAAGATGTTCTTTAATTATGGCCTTTTTTAGTGGAGAAACGCGGTAGGCTCGGTGCCTTATTGGAACTTCGTCCGAGGTGTGGATCACGTGGGTAACTCCACGGGCGACTCCTAATTTCTCAGTCCACACCTCGGCCCACTTCTTCAGCACCGGCCTTACCTCTTCGGGCTGTTCCTCCACAGGGGCTGTCGCCGAGGTGCTTACGTCACTCCTCACTGCCGCGTAGAAGCCAATGAATTCCGAGCCCAGATCTTCTTTGGATTTATGAATGAAGTCGCATACCCCTTCCCCTGGCACCGTATACCCCCTGGGACTGAGATGGATGGTCATCCTCATGGTGGTTAAAGAGTCCAGCCCAAGGAGTAACGGGACGGACAGGTGCCGGTCATCCAGGACATATGTATCCATCTCCCAGGTGGTGGAAAGTACACTGTACCTCAAGGGGACTTTGCCCAGGGCCCTGTGTTCACTCCCATCTGCCAATACAAATCGGACAGACGGGGCAGATGTTAAGTTGTCTGTCGGTCGGCTAATCTTCTTCCACATACTTGAGCGGATTAAGGTGTGATGGCTCCCTGTATCCACCACCGCATCTACCTGCCACCCCCGCAGCTTCACTGGGACGATCAGGAGGGACGTACTCGCTTGCATGATGGCGAGATCGGCTTCCGACCGGCAAGGTTTGGCTCACTGGGGTTTTAGGGGCTGGGTTTCTCGTGTACTGGCTTGTACCTTGTTCCAGTACGTTTTTGAGTTTCCCCAGTCCCGTTCCACTTGTGAGCCCACCTTCACCAGGTCTTCCACCGACCCCACAACCCCCCTGAGACCCCCAGCTAACCGCGGGTTACAGGCATTAAGAATGCGGCGGACCACCTCTTCTTCAGACATAGCCGGTCGCCACTTCAAACACAAAGCCCGATATTCATAGGCGAAGTCCCGGATGGATTGCGAAGGCAGTTGCACCATGGATCGCAGCTTGTCCTCCAGTTCAGATTCATAGTCTTCCGGAAGAAAAGCCGCGAGGAAAGATCGTCGAAAGGATCCCCAGTCTTTAATGTTCTTCTTGGCCGTCAGCCACCAGCTCCGCACCGGCCCCGAGAGGGATGCCCCTATCACCCCCATAAGCTCTTCTGGGGTTAAAGGGTTAACAGCCAGGTACGCCTCCCCTTCTTCCACAAAGTTGAGGACATCATCGATGTTATAAGGGGCCCCCAACTTGGGAAAGGAAAGGCGCACCCCAGGAACAGAGGGCCGATTGATGTATTCACCCCCCCCCACTAGACCTGTACGGCGTTGAATGACAGGGTGACTGACGTAACGTCTGGAGACTCCTTCGGACCTCCCCCTGAAGAGTTTCTTGCCAGCGTTGATCCCGCCTCTGGAGGCACAACACGATTTCCCGCCCCAGGAGTTGAACTTGCTCACTAAGATATTCTTTTACTTCCTCCTGGGAGCTGCTGATGCGAGCCCGCAAGGCATCTTCGCGCCCAAGCGCACTTTCAGCAACCTCGCGGACTTTCTCATCCAGCCGGGTTAGTTGTTGCGCCAGATCTTCCCACGGAGGCCAGACATCCTCCAGGCATTCCTCCTCAGGTCCATGGTGATCTTCGAGGTACAGCGACTGCAATGAATCCACCACCTCCCGCACCGCTGAACACGCTCTGACCGTGACGTGCCGCGCCCCGGCTACTCCATCATCACACCGTGGCGAAGCAATGGTGTCGTCCTGCTCGGCACGCACTATAGACATATTAATTGGGGAATTGTTTAAAGGCAGACAGCGATAGATATTTATTTAGATTCCTCAGAGAGGGCACCACTTTATGTACCGGCCGACCCCTTTTACCCAGCCGGCAGCTACACCTCCAAGACCAGTGGCCTGGATAATTAACTGAGAAAGAATCTACTATCAAGCCGTACTTCTTACCATTTGAACTTTTCCCCACAATCGACGGTGAAAAATATAAGCACACAAACAGGATGTAAAATTAAACAGATTATATGTATTAAGTAAAACAAGACGACATGCAAAAAATAGAAACATATATAAATACAAATATCCCTCCACCCCAGCAATAACAAAACACCACCAAATATATATAAATGTATACAACAAAAACCCTCCCTTGTCCCTGTAACAAATAAACACACAACACGAAAACAACAATGAATGATAAACTGAAAATGAATGAGAATGTGAGTCCGGCAATAATGAAACTGTCCTGAAAGCGGATGACTGAATTAGTGATATTGAGTGGTTTGAATCTCCCCGGAAAAAATGGAACAGCCTCACCGTGAATCCTCGTGTGAATGGTGGATGATTAAGTCCTACCCCGGGGTCTTTCGTGGTGAGGTCCGTGAAATAAATCCGGCAGATGGAAAAACAAACTGGATTGGCAAGCGCGATGTGGACAATAACTGGTACCGTTGGTTCGTGGTCGTGAATGAAAAATCTCCTTCTCTCCTCTCTCCTTCCTTCTCCTCCTGATGGCTTATATAGTCCTGTGACGGCTGGGATTGATTGATTGAAAACAGGTGTTTTTCCAGGTTGGCGGCTGTGGTCTCCTTCCATCATCCGTCCCCCTTTTTACGGGGACGGCATAAACTGATGCACAAACAGTAAACGGGACAATGAAACGAGACGCACTCAGAACTGACATTTAACACTATGTGGCCCCGCTACAGCTTTATCTTAGAGACAACTATGACCTCCTATAAAAGTCTTTTCCAGTGCAACTCCATTATGTGCAATGGTCACTGCCCTTTAGAACCAACGTGCTGTCGGCATTGGTTTCTGGCAGGTTTTCTTCAATAACTGGGGTGGCATCTTTTCTTACCATTTCCCAACCTTTGATTCCTTTAATCCTCAAACATCCCTTCACAACAGATTTCTTTAATATGTTGGTTAATGACAGCAAGTACAGTCATTTTAAAAAAAAGGCAGAGGTAAACTCAAGAAATCTGTCCAGAATGACTTGCAAAGAATTAAATGGAAGCATCATGAGGGCATAGCATTGGGAAAGCTTTAACTTCATTCTTTCTTTCTTGACTCACAGAGCAAGCACAAACAATCAACTGAAGGCATTGGTACTCATCTAAAGTAGTTACACTGAACCATGTGGTGCATTCTGATCTCTTGAAGTTTTATCTCTGTCATTTATGCTTTTAATCACATGACCCAACGGAAGACAACAGAGTTCAGCTAAACACCCAGTTCTTGGAACAGTAGAAAAGAAATGAAGAGAAAGACAGCAGACAGAGAAGTAGGTTTATTTGGTTAATTGGGCAGCTGGCCCAGCAGGAAGGGATGAACTCTCAGTTGGGCAGCCAAAGTTCTCTTTTTCACAGTAAGTACAAATTGTTGTTTGTTGCTCCATTTATTACACTGTGCTTGCTTTTCTTCATTTCCATAATATTAAAACCACCCCCACTCCATCCAACACTCTAATTCTGAAATGGGATATCCCGGTTTACAAAATACATAAACATGGACTTCATTTGCATAAATGGTAGGTGAACATTAGAGGTAAAATATGCAAGTCCAGAAATATTAGCTATATGCAAACCAAATGAGCTCAATGGGCTGTACGGTCTCCTTTCATCTGTCAGACGTCATGTGTTCTTTCGTCCACTTCAATGTTTTTGCATAATCATACAAATAGGAATTTAGGAGAACTGGCCATGCAGTTGGTGGCAGCAACAGAGGAAGTAGTTCTAGCAGTAACTGAGAATGATCTGGGAGTGGGAGAATTCCTGATAGCATTGTAGTGTAGGTTTGGGTGTGTTATGTCAGCCATGGACCTGGAATTCTTTATTTAAGCTGTGCTCCTGGTAAAGTATACTAACTGGCATTTCCCTCAGGATTGTACAAGCATACTGAATCCAGAAAGGCTTCACCAGACACACCTTTGCAAAGGTCAAAAAGTCAAAACTGATGCAGAACAACCAATTGCATCCTTATAGGCAGAAAATGTAAGAACAGCCCATGACCATATCAGTTGTCACCCCCATCCCATTACTAAATATAACATTGTCACTTGTTAAGGGATATTGTTGGCAGAAGGGCCACATGTATTGGTTTTGTCATACTGTATATAGTGCAAACCTTGGGCCATAAAGTCAGCCACAACACTGGCAACTATTGCCACATCCACACCAGATTTAAGAGCTGGGTTATCAACATGTTGGTGGGCATTAGGAGACACGACAAGTATCATGAAGCACAGTGCAGTAGCTGTAGGCGTCTGGACTGGTGACATCAATAGAACATGTCAAAGCTAACATGCAAAGATGAGATCAGAAGGTTTAGATTGGTGGTTGGTCACCTCCAACAAAGAATTCTTTTTAATGGGCTTTAAAGTCCTGCAGCAAGGTTAAATTCAGCTGGAGATTTTATTGGCACAATGAGATTCCAGGAGGGCATTCAGCTTCTGAGCCAAATTATGTACTGAACCAACAGTACTTGCTACAAGGTATGGCCACCATAACCAACAGGGGCAAAGTAAAAACAGAGGACCAGTCTGTCCTGTCTACAGACACCTCCACCTGCTTATCACTATTCTCATCCTTTCTCAGGGAACTTTTTCACACTTACAGTAGGGTCAAGAAAGCCAAACCTGCCAAATGGAGTGCTTAATAAAAAAATCTAACGGACAAAAGAAACTATAAATAAAGCAGATTAAGTACTGACTGTGTATAGGTCCTAACTTCACTGGCTTAAACCTCTGAGTATCTGGTGAGGTGGCCTATCCACAGATCTTCAAGGTGCCCCTTCTCACTTCACTTACCATCTATGTCTCTTTTTCTCTCTCTTCCTTTCTCTGCCACAACCTTGGTGTTTGTGTACCCAACTCTGTGCCACCTTGATGGCATCCTAAGGTGAAAGGGTAAAAATTTTAACAGTTCTCGTCTGGTGACCAAATAGTGACAGTTTTTCTGTATGTTTTGTCTCACCATGTGAAGTTACGGCAATTGTCGCTGAATGTCTGTCTGAGCTTGTTAGACTATCATGTTAATTTCATTTCAATCTATTTATATGTGGAAAGTGTCCATGTTAGCCTCATTCTTGCCTAAATGAAAATGAACTAAAAGAACAAGCAAAATGTTTAGAAGATGTAAGCAGATAACATCTTTAATAAAGTATGTTTAAAGAGTTTCAAGACTGTTTGAGTCTCAGCTGCTAGTAAAAGACTGCATTTGCATCTACAAAATGTCTAGAAAGTCAAAAAGCAATAAAAAAAAGTTTCAGACAAAGAGTGTAGAGCAGCACAGTCTATTAAAAATTCCAATTGTTACAGCCAGTTAGAAAATCAATTAACAAAGCATTGATGCATTTGCAGAGCCAGTGAGGTGCTCCCCCACATCAGACGTTGACGCCAGTCAAGCATTAATGCTGTAACTTAACTCCAGCTGTGCTTCTAAAGGGGCTGCACACCAGCGGAAAGATGGAGAGCTTTATTTATGAGCCTATTAAGGGCAGAGTTCTTAACACTTTAAAAAAAAAAAAAGACAGGTTGGTGTGCATTTAAACATTTAATTGGATTCTCCTTCATGGAGTTTGCCCTCCTCTGGTCTCTTTAATTTGCTGCTTTTTAAAATTCACCATTCTTTTAAAGTAAAGTAAGCCATTTTCTAAACCTGCCCAATTGTCATTATCATTTCTGATTTGATTTGTCTTTGTTTGCAGTATCATTTTACTTGGAAAGGGGTAATCAAGACTTGGAAAAAGTAAGCCTTGTGTCAAACTGCATATTTTCAAATCCTTGTATATTATAGAACACCAGTAACAGTGCACTGCACGATAACGTGCAGTGAATACACTTGACTTGAGCATTCATAGTTTCATACTCTCTCTCTGTACATTTAGCATTTGTTTGCTCAGAGTTTGATGCTTTTGCTGCTTCCTGAACAGCTCTTCTTTTCTCCACCCTAGTGGCCCGCTTCTTTTCTTCTTTCATCGGCATCTTTTCAAGTTAAAACTGATTAAGTCAGTGTTTGTGTTGCAATTACTTAGTACGTTTTTCTTAATGTTTCACTTAAGCTGGCACTTAAGTCTTCAATCTGCCTCAAGAATGATTTAAAATATGAAGAGGTAGAGGAAGTGATGGCGAAGATGGAAGGGATGAGAACGGTGCTCGTGCACATGCGCCGCCCTGCTGCCCGCCGCCGAGAGTTGATTCTACAATAAAATAAAATTTAAATAAAAAGAGGAATAACCTTGGACGTCAATCATCACCCCGAAGCGTATAGCAGACGTCATGTAGTACATGTGTACCAAATTTCAGGTCAATAGCTCAAAGTTTGCATCCTACAGGAGATTTAAAATCCTGGACAGCCATGGTAGCATATCTATCTATCTATTATAAAAAGAAATCCTGTCCCCTGTCCTGATAGTCTACGATACGTGATCTTTCTCGGAAGATAATTTAAAGACCCGTGAAACGAAATTGACCTGCCACGGTGCGTCTCACGGGAACATAGAACGAGAGTCTTGCAAGACACACCCTACTTACAAGCAATATCAAAAAAAAACAAATCAGTAGTGTAAAGGCAGACATGCAGCACACACAGCTCCAGGGCTCTCAGTGCATATAAAGTGTATAAGGTCAATACGGTAGAAATGATTAGGGTAGAAGTGAAATGAATAGGGTAGAAATAAAACGTCGATGACTAAACGAATATGAAAGAAAAGCACGGAGAAAAGATTCTCAAATGCGTTGGACAGAAAAAAGAGCAAAAAAGAATAATCGAGGTGCAAATTCAGAAAATAAGGAAAGTAATTATCAGCCCGGAACAAGTGGAATTGAAAAAAAAGCACGTCCAATCCGGCTAAGAATTAAATGACAGTGAGTAAAAGACAAAGTAGAACTTCACAGAGATGTTTACAAACGTTGCCGCTAAACACATGCAGAGCAGGTTAGAGACTATGAAACCGGGGAAATTAGAAAGGCTCAAAAAAAAAAAAAAGGGTTGGCGCTCTACACATGTGGAGAAACTTAAAGGATATGAAAGTAGGAAAATTAGAAAATATAGAAAAGTAAAGATTGCAGTAGCGCAAACAAACAAACTGCCTCATTTAACTATGCACCAGTCAAACTTTGGTTTTGCACAATAATTACTACACTATTGCACCTTAACACTTAATTCTACTTTATTCACACAAATTTTACTTATTTATTATGTTCTACTATACTGTTATCTTTCGATCTATGACTTTTTGTTAATCTAACTGATATTCTTCTAACTTTGCACAGTTTTTGATAAGCGGATCAGGATGCATTTCACTGCGTGTTGTCCTGTATAACATGTGACAAATAAAGAACTTGAGAATTTCAAAAACGGAGTTTACCGCACATGCATTTATTGGTTACTTTGTAGAGAAAAGCCAAGCAAAATGACACCTTTTATTGGCTAACTAGAAAGATTACAATATGCAAGCTTTCGAGGCAACTCAGGCCCCTTCTTCAGGCAAGATGTAACTTTGTTAATGTATATATATTTATCTGTCTGCTTATTTAAAAACCTAAATTTACCCCAGAAGTCAAAAACGTTCTGTCTAGCCCTTGTACAAAAACCTAGACAAAAGCTGGGGTATCACCTTGGTAAACCCATGTACTTTTGGAACTGTGAGAGGAAAATAGCACGACTTTACAGACAGGAGTCCAATGCAGAACTCTACTTACTTTGTTACTTTGTAAAAAAAAATTAATAAATGCTGATGATGTAGATCGTTTTGTCTATGCTGAAATTCCAAACAGATTCAGCATATTGGGAGTCGCAAGATTACAAATATTGTTTTTACAGAAGTTCTGAAATAAAAGTGAAACTAATGAAATAGCAACAATTCAAAGAAAACTGTGTATCCGGAAAACCAAATACGGGGGTTGGCGAGCGAAGCGAGCAGGGGGCGAAGCCCCCTAGTTATATATAAAGATGGGTCTCCAACTCTGGTTCTGTAGTGCTACTGTGGCTACAGGTTTCATTTTAACCCTTTTCTTCGCTAGTGACCAGATTAGGCTGTTAATTAACTTTTGTTCTCTTTTTTTTAAGAATTGATCCTCTGAATTGCTTAATTTTTTTTCCTTAAATGGCATCCAAACAGAAATGAGAAGTGACAAGCTAAGATGGAGCCTCAAACTCCAAGCAATTTCATTCCAACAAGTTTCTCAATTAGAAGCCATTTCTTGTTATTTATGAAACTCGTTATTTAATTCCATGGCTTGCTGCTGCTCTCATTCTGCCACAGCAGACATTTCCAAAACTATTGATTTTCTTTATTCTTTAATCGTGTTGTGGACCTGAGCAGATCAACATTACTGAGACCTTCACCTTTCTTTATTTTCTGATAGTGTATGGTGGATACTGGTTAGCTGGTCATGTGTCGGCTTATTATTGTGTGTCTGCTAATTAAGGAAAAAAAGGAACACTTAAAGAGCCAAGTCAACTAAAATTAAGGCAAAGAATTTAAGCAGCAGCAAAGCCCGCTCACTAATTATGAAAATGGTTAGAATGAAAACCTGTAGCCACAGCAGCACACGCTCCAGGGGCCTCATATATAAAACTTTGCATGGATTTGAGCATAAAAATATGCGCCCACCAAACAAACAGGAAAATACATATGCCATAAAAAATCATTGACGTACGCAACTTGCTCTTTATAAACCACAATCACTTTGTAAATTTGCATTCATGAACACACCTCAATGCTAATGAGTCTCACAATGCTACAGATGTTTGTTGGTTGATGGAGCAGCCTTCCTCCTGAAGCATTGAGACCCCACCACCTTTGCGTTCTGCAAATGAGCATTCAAAATCATGCTCAGCATTATGGCACCTGTCTTCTGCATTCTGGGGATTCTGGAAAGGTGTTTATGGTGCCAGCATTTGAGTGGGTAGCCGCTATTACCTGCCGCATGTAATGACGTGATTGCTAACATAATGAATAGTATTAGAACATTTGAAAAACTGTGGTCTGCCAAAGCTAATTTGACTCAAAATAAATAAATCACAAGTTGACCAAGGCCTTGGAGACATGACATTTGTCAGCCTCATCTTGGCATCACATATAACTTGTGCATAATGGAATGTAACGGCGTATAGTTAACAAAAGCAGCTTCATTCTTGTGAGATGCCCTTATTGCAATATGAGTGCAGTGAAGTGATTTGAATACATTAGGAGAACTAAACAGTGCTTCACATTGCCTTTTTATGCTGGTGTGTTATACACCCACACAAAAACTGAATGTAGATCCTCATTCAGCTAATGGATTTCAGCACAGCGGGCATGACAGAGTGAAATTTGATCGATTCCTAACCTGTAAACCTGTTTCAGTAGACATAACAACAGGTAGCCGAAATAAACTGAAAAACCAAAAAATGTATTCAGTGAAAATGTGCAGGATAGATTGTCTTAGAAGGAAGCTAAAATACAGTCTGTATTTCACATTCATCATCTTTGAGTTTTAATATGCTAGTCATATCAACACACATTTTAATAACGGCTCAGTGATATGATTATGCATGCAAGTCATCATTTAGCTGGTTTGGCTGCATTTCCCTACTTTATCAAGGGTGAGGTCATTTTTCTGTTTCTATGAAATGTTGCGTACACACGGGTCAGAGTTACCATAAATACATGCATGTTCCCGTGTCAAGTCTTCTTTTACAAATCCGGACGTTTACATGGGAAGTTGTCCATGTGCATTTTCAGCCTCTTTTTCTGCGTACACAAGCTTTATAAATGAGGCCCTAGGACTGGAATTGGAGTCCCCAGTTTTAGAAAAATATACACCATTAAGAGCTAAGCAGGCATACAATATCCAGTACAGTTGGGCACTCTAAAATAAACCAAACCTTCAAAACCATGTTAAAAACTACCAGAATAAAGGATTTCTGAAAAGTGTCAACTTCAAAGAGTTTGCATTTAGCAGTTTTAAATGGTTGCGAATGTCCTTACCACTTTTCAAAACAGATCTGCATCAATGCATTTATCGCAGCACTCTACTGCTAATTCAGCCTCTTCAGCTGATTGACTCATGTGGCCCTTCAGCAATGCTTTGATATCCAGTGTCATGAAATAAAAGGATTTCCACAATGAACAAAGAGTTGGGGAATGTCCCCATATATTGTCCAGTGGACAAAGTAAAGAAAATATTTGAAAAAATGATCAAAAGACTCAAAAGAGTAATTGACCAAGTGAAACCGTGATACTTTGTTTTTATAGAGAAAAAAGATGGCTGGCAGAAATGATGTGGCAGGAGATGACGTCGAAATGTGTAGAAGGAAGTGACATCATCATCAGGAGACCGGAAGAGATGTTATTGTTGATGTAATGGAAGTGACATCATCTTTGGGTGACCGGAAGTGATGTCATCAGCAGGAGAGACCGGCAGTGACGTTTTCATCTGGAGTCGTATGTGGAAGTGACGTTGGGCAGCCATCTTGGGAATCTGGAAGTTAATGTGGTGAGTATACTAGATTATCTCTTTTTTTTTGGTCTGATGAAAAAGAGAAAGAGGCGTTAGTACCATAAATCAACCCTTCATCTCGTGATGTTTCACTCACCTCAGGGCTTGTTGACTGCCACCTAAGTGCACGTGTGTGACACCAGGAAGAGGTGAAACTCTGCATGACTAAGATTAAGAAGGGTCTGATGCTATTCCACATAGTCATCAACCACTGCATGACCTCACAAAGTGTCATCTCTGGGACAAACAATGCACCCCACTGGTAATAGTCTAAATAAACTGGTCTTACCCTTGTAAGATACTGTAGACACTCAACAGTGTGGTAAATATTGCTTGGTGTTTCTCTTCTAACATTCCATGAAAATGTGCATTGTCATATTTTCTGGATTTGCAGAATGCCTACTTTAAACTTTTTTAACTACATCTTGACTATTAAAAAGTAGTAGTTAGCAGTGGTATTGTCATGCGTACAGAGTATAGTGAGATTCTTACTTTCCAGAACTATGATGTAACAATGTGTTATATATAAGTCCTTTATGGTGATTATTATATAGAAATATTATATAGAAAATGTATTTTAAATAATTAAAAACAACTGACAGAGCAAGAAAAATAAGGCTTGCAGGACTCACAATACAAGCCATCTTCTTAGAGTCCTACTTCAGTTTCAAGGATCTGAATATTTAAGACACAAGAAAGAACGTAAGATGTAACATATAAGAAGACATAGGTGTTCTTTCTGTCTAGTTCATTGCTTTCCCTTCATTTTGGTATTGTCACTACCACACTCAACAGGATAACATGGACTGCTAGCCTTGAATGCTCTTCTCACAATTGATCACATTACCCTGCTCTGTTACTTTCTCTGTCACTGGTGAGAATAGGTCATTCATCCCAACCTAAGCCATCAATTTATATTCATTGAACTCTTTCAAAAACACATCAAGCCAAGATCTGAAAGTCTGCATGCCACTTCTATATATGAAATGTCTTCCATGTCACCTAAGGTTGCCAGATGTCTGGCAAAAGGAGGACATGTCCTCCATCTGGCAGACAAAGCTAAAAACCTGCTTATAGTATGGGTTATTATTTTTTGACTGTTTTCATTTTAACTGTCCACTTTAAATGCTCGCCCACAGTACCATGGCATGTAGTCCATAAATAGTCTGTTATTTACTTCTATTTAATCCCCTTATATTTCCCAGGCATTTCTAGTCTAAGATCTGAGTATATTTACAATGTATCTATGGTCAAAATGATAATTTTATTAGTAGAAACTAAAAGCAGTATCTGTGGTTTGTTTTGGGTATTAATTTTGTGACCATTTGATTAATATGGCTGCTACTAAGAGAAAATGTAAATCCTCAAACAGTATGAAAACTAAGTATCACTGCTTTCCAGAGGAACATAATGAGAATGAAGCAAAGTGTACAATTTGCAATAGTTATGTGTCCTTCACCAATAAGGGAGCTACTCGTTGTTGGTAAGAGGATTTGCTGCAGAGAAATGGTGTGCATGATCAAGTAAAAACTTTACAACATTAAAAAGCGTCATTCCGTCTTGCAAGCAGTTGTGGTCATTGGAAGAACTGCAGGTCCAAAAAAGAGAAAATATTGGAGCACCAACCAGGTCATCCCCATTAAATAAATGCGAGCTCAACAAAACATACACTCGATGGTGCTAAATAAACAAATAAAAGCAGCATCCTCTTATGGAACACGACTGGAAAGAGTTCTGATCTGCGCGGTGTTCTCATAATGAGTAATGCCTCCTTCAGGAACCGCGGGATATGTAGCAGGGACACCAGAGGGGGCGGAGTCTTCTTGATACTATGAAGGGAGAAACATAGAGTAAGGTTAGTGCCAGTGCCCCCACTTCACCCGGGGTGGAAGTACATACTTCAGAAGAGACCATATAATGATCCAAAGACACACATGAGCAACACAGTTTTGCGATGTGACTTAGTTCCTGAGTTACTTAGGAGACTCCCTGAGTGAATCTTTCAATGCATCCTCCTATGTCCTTCTTTCCTGCTTTCTACGTCCTCCTTTGGCTGCTAATGTCAACTCTTGATCCTTGTCTGCCCTACCTAAAGGGAACTTTAAAATTTAGAGTTACACAACCATAGTAACAGCTAATCCATTCTTTCCTTTGAGAACAATATTTTCCCTTTAGGTGTGAAATGCTTGAAAATCACAAAAACTACATCATCCAGATCTGACTCTCACCTTGTGAACTACACTGTCAGATGTCAACACCAATTTGATCCTTTTTAAAAACAAAGGTTTCAAAGATCAATTATTAGCTTTATGATTGATATAGAGATTACTTTTGTAAGTCAAACAGTAGTCTAGACAAACAGGATTTATTAACCAAAGGCTGAGCTCACTACTGAATCAAACTGGGCAAAACAATGAAGGACAAAACATGAGATAAAAAAAAAAACTAAAGGAAAACCATGAAGAAGAAAAGACAGAGAAACTCGTTTCTCATGCTAAAAAATATTTCTATTATTTGAAGCAAACTGCAAACAATTACAGAATACAAAGCTTGCCATCATAAACAACATTTTCCAAAGGTGACAAGTTTGTACTTTGGCCATTTTAGATACCACCTATCTTATTTTTGGAATTTTTGATTAATTTTTTAGATGAATTAAAATAAATATAGTTATTCCGTCGCTGTTCGTTTTCAAATAATATTGCATTAGTGCGATTATGTTTTCTGATTGGTACTATTCAGGTCATAAAATGATTTCTTCAAAATGTCACATATATCATAGCTCAGCAGTTCTTACCACTGCACCACAGAAGCTGTCGTATTGCACTTGTACCTTTTGTAAAAGAATGTCTTTGATATTTGGCCATCAGCCTTCACACATTATAAAATTCATGTCTACATTTTGTCATTTATTACTAAAACAGGAAAAACATTTCTGTTTTAACGATGTGTTTACATAGATTGTTGTAGACATGGAACACAGATGAAATTATTTACTCTATACAATTCTAGGTAGTTCGCTCCTAGATAATCAAGACTTGAACTGGGAGAAATTCTTGCTCATTCTGCGGTGGTGGTGGGTGGTGGGTGGTGGGTGGTGGGGGGGGGGGGGGGGGGGTTATAGCAGGCTGCTTGCTACTGGGCTTATCGACATATTTACAAAACAAAAGACGCTGATGGATAGGTGCGAAGGGATTTAAGGTGGGCAGGGTTTATGAGTTTTTTCGTAGGCTCTGGTAATTCTAGTGTTAAATAATTCATACTGTGGCGGATGCCTCACAGTGAGGGGGTCACATACCGGGTGTTCCCTGCCTAGAGTTTGAATGTTTTCCTGGTGGGTTTCCTTGGTGTGCTTCAGTTTCCTTCCAAAAGCATGCAGGATGGGGAATTTGGTGATAGTAAATTGACACCTCTAGTGTATGTGAGTGCTCATATTCACACTGTGATGAGCTAGCGCCCCATCCTGGGATTATTCCAGCCTAGCGCTCAATTCTTGCTGGGAGTGGTGCAGCAGTGCTTCTATGCCTCTGCATATTTAAAGCATGCTTTAATGCATTTCATCATGAAAATGGTATAAAGTATACATCTTCGTATTTTAAAATGTTCAGAGAGCTGTAATATCATGAATGTAATTCTGTCTGGCAATTACTGCCTGCGTGCTCCTGTCAGTGTAAGAGAAAGCCCGATTAAGACATTTTGACTTTAAACTCGACATATTCTGGTTTTTTTTTCTTCACTGTGTCCCTTTTTTCTTCTCTGTGGCCTAAATATGCTTCCTTATGATGTTGTGATTCACTTTTCACATCAACTTCGATATCTGACCATTTCTTTTTTATTTCAGGCACTGTGCAACTTTCTGAAGTTGAACTTTTGAATGCCTTCACCACTCTGTACCACTCCATCAATTTCCTTTTTTTGCTTATACCACTGCTTAAGCCACCAAATAGTAAGTTTTTTTCTTGCCTCCATTTCACTGAGCATGACCTCCATTTTGTATTCACTGAAATTCTTCTTTTCTGCACGTGCTTTTGCCATTGTCTTTTAACAAAACACTGAACGGAAGGGTCTATTTATATTGATTTGCATATTGAAAAAGGCAAAATTTTGGGTGGAGTCGGGATGGGGCTGTAGGTGCATGCATGTGCTTTAAATTCATGTTGATTGGGATTTATAAAGATAAAATCTGTAGAACCTTGCTTACATACAGTTTTATGCATCTGAATTTTTTATGTGCATGTTTAAGTGTGAATTCTACACAATGTGTTATACATGAGGCCCCAATAAGACTCAAGAATCAGAAAGCAATTGTATTCAAAGAGAATCTGAACTCAAAAATCAAAATGGATGAAAAACAAGAACTCAAGTGCAAAAAGTTGCTCAAAAAATCGACATCTGGAAATAAAGTGAAGCACTAAAAAGTGAAAAATAATGTACAAAAGTTAGTCAGTCAGTCATTCTTCAACCCGCTATATCCTAACACAGGATCACGGGGGTCTGCTGGAGCCAATCCCAGCCAACACAGGGCGCAAGGCAGGAACAAATCACTGGGCACGGCGACTAGACCACTGCAGGGCACACACACACACACACCAAGCACACACTAGGGACAATTTAGGATCGGCAATGCACCTAACCCGCATGTCTTTGGACAGTGGGAGGAAACTAGAGCACCTGGAGTAACACACACATGTACAAAAGTTCCCTATCAAAAATAAGCACAAGGCATATGCAAAAAAAAGATCTTTGGTTTATACAAAAGCTAGAATTCCTGTACCTGTGCTCAGCCATCTTATATAGAGTAAAATAAACACAAAGAGCTGCAGTTAAGGTTTGGGGTAGCCACCCTGTAAACTTGGCTAGCAAGCTGAAAGAAATGGTCTTTACAGACCATTCAGAGTTCAAAACAGAACTGAATACAATAAAAAAGATGGTGGTTATATGTTGAATTGGCAGGAAGGGGTGGGTCCATTAGCATAGGAACTGTAGCCAAAGGAGAAAATGGAAAAGATTAGTTGACAGCATCAACCCCTGGTTCGATGGGAAAGTACAATTATTCAAGCCCATAAGCTGTCTCCCATGCACACGTCTGTGAAAATAGGCAGGGAAGGATGGCCACTGCCATGTAAATTATTACAAAATGGTGACAAAAGTCAGTAACAACATGGCAAAAGTGTTGACTTCCTTGAGAACAAAAATTTTGATAGAATGTTAATTTGTGCCAAGGGGTACACTTGGCTTTTTACAGGACAATAAGTAGTTAACTAAATAAATACCTAACTATTATAAAAAAAAAACAAGAATTACTAAAAAACAGGAAAATTTCTGCCTAGGCTGAAGATAAAAAGAGCAGTAACAGTCTAGTATTACAGAGACATATATTTGGATTTGTAGATTGCTTTTACTCTTTTTTGATTTGTTTTGTTAAAGTATACTGTTTTGAATTTACAGCATTTTTGTTCTGTTCTTGTTTTTCTTTTTAATTTATTTTGCAAATAAATTATTAAAATATAAAGAATCATTGTTTTAGTTAATGAAAGCAAGAAATTTTACATGATTTCTAAGATGTCTCAATACTGAAAATATTAGACCTTTTGTTGGACCGTTAGATCCAGCAACAAGGTTAGCTTTAATCCCAAAATCTAGACATAAGCTGGATACAACTGTAGTCTTGAGGCCTGGGTTTCTGAGATATACCTGGATCTTAAGTTTGTAAAGTCCATCAGATCACAATATACCTGTGGACTTAATATTGAAGAATGCCATAAGGCAAGCAGTCTTTTGCTTGAAGGTAACCCTGAGGCCAGTGTTAATCCATAATTCCTATTGGTAGAAACAGATCAGTCAAAGAAATGAATATTTGACATAATGAAGGGTTAGCAGATAAGAAGAACCTATGGGTGCATAGTCTTTTAAAATATAAGATTTGCATTACTCCTAGGCAACAAAAACTACCATGGAAATCACAAAAGGTACAAATTGACCTGTTTACCAAAAGCAATACTACAAAACAGAGTAAGCAGAAACCTAAACAATATTCTATATATTGAACTATTAAAATTATAACGTGTCAATAAATGAATGAAAACAGATGAATTAATTTATTAAAGTATGTATATATATATAAATATATATATATATATATATATATATATATATATATATATATATATATATATATATTATTCATAATAAAGAAAGAGCTATTTTTACTAAGAAAAAACATACATATTGGACAAAGAAACACATCTCAAACCCCAGATAAAAACCTGGAATAAAGTTGCAATGAAAAACAGCCAGAGTCAGGTGGAAGGTGTATGAAGCTGCGAGTCAGAGCTGTGAGGAAGAAACACTTGACTGGAGGAGAACAGTGCAGTAGAGACAGGAGAGAAGGCAAAAGAGGAGAAGAGACAACTTGTTTTTGTGCTTGTGTTTTAAATGTCTCTAATTAACACTCTTTATTTGAACTGTGTTGGAGTGTTTGTGTTTTGGGGTTTGGGGCTCACTGGTTCCCACTAGCATTTGCAATATATATATATATAATAAATAAATAAATATAGAAGGTTCCCATAAATCGATAAAATAATACCCTCTGTTAATTATCCCAGGTGTCATTACAACAAAACCATACAAGTTCAACAACAAAGAAACAATTGAAGAATTTCAGGTGCCTATAAAACATACACAAGGATACAGAAAAATTACCTTCAAAGCATGTATAACAAAAATAAAAAATGAAAACAATAAGAAAAATCAAACAAGATATGTAAAAAATAGATACAATATACAGTGGTGCCTCGGTTTACGAGCATAATTCGCTCTGGAAATGTTCTTGTAATCCAAAGCACTCGTATATCAAAGCAAATTTCCCCATAACGCATAATGGGAACTCAGATAATTTATTCCACAACCCAAAAATATTCATATAAAAATGATTAATACAAAATATAAAGTAAAAATACAAAAAACAAATTAACCTGCAATTTACCTTTGAAAAGAATCATGACTGGTGTGAGGGAAACGAGATAGACGAGTGGAGGAGGAAGGTTATTGTGTAGGACGACTTTCACTATAACTAAAGGAATCACTGCTATCTGTTAGCTCACCGGAATATTTTTCTTTTTTGCGACTTTAACAAGGAACCTATCCAATGACAGTTGCTTTTGCCTCCTTTTGAGGATTTCGCGGAAATGAGACATTGCATTGTCGTTAAACAGATACACACAAGATAAAAAAATGCTTCAATACACACACATGGTCACAATGCTATAGTAAACAGTATACGCTCGTACGGATGTTGACTATACGATTGAGGCATGCCAACTGAGACCAAGCATGGAAGACGATTACCCACAATCCTGTGGATGGAGAGAGAGAAGAACCATCTGCTCAGTTGTGATCATGTGATGCTCAGCAGACAAAGTGTATACATACTACTTGTATTGCAGGACCTCGCTCGTTTATCAAGTTAAAATGTATTAAAATATTTTTGCTTGTCTTGCAAAACACTAGCAGACCAAGTTACTTGCAATCCAAGGTTTTACTGTAAGTAAAAAATAGAAAAAAGTGTGAACCCACTAAATGAACAAAACAGTTCTAAGCTAGTACAAACATTCTCAAAAAAAACAATATCATGAAGACTAGACAACATTAGCATAAACAGAAACTGAGAGAAGTATCACTGGATTCTTGATCCATTCATATGATGTAAAATATTTTCCTGGCAACATGTAGGCCTTACTCTCAGGGGCCACAAGGGACTGAACTGAGACTCTTAAACTCTTCATCCCCAGATGTAAACCCTGCCAGACATCCCTGGGTCTACATCAGACAGTGGACATATATGGTGCAAAAGCTACCAGAAGAATGGCTGCTAGAGGCTAAAAGAAAGGAAGACAGAAAAAAACACTTAGTGTATAGTTAGGTACAAAAAAGAGACATGCAGATCGTTGTGTCCTTCAACATTTAAATTTTCTCTTGAATTTAAATATGATAGCAGAAAAAAAGGGCAGAAGTCATGTTTTGAAGCCAAGCCAAGGTGTTTCACCATGATTTTATTCCTCTTTTATAAGTGACTTTTTCAAGGGTACAACTCAAGTGAGAAGCTGGTGTGGACACCGACTTTAGGAATGACCAAGTCCCTTTGATATTCACAGCTCACAATGAGCAGTCATGGGAACACTTTTTTTCATTCCTTTCTTTTTTTGTTCCATTTTGCTTAAAAATTTGAAAATAAAACCCCAAAAGTGGTTTTCTATTATTTGTTTAGTTCGATATACATTGACATTAAGATTGTATGTTTGGAGGCAAAGAAAAAAAAATTTAAATAAAAAATACAGCTTTCTATTAAAATAAGGCAGCCAAGCCAATTTGAACTTATGTATAAAGAAATCAGAAGCACATGCTGAGCATGCAAAAAGTCCTCTCAAATAGCAAGTAAAAGCAATTTAGTGAATGTGTTATTTCAGGGCAAATATATTTTATACATTAATAATCTAGCAAGGCTTGCATTGATTCGAACTGCGATGTTATTTGCTTTTCATTCATAATGATGGAAACCACATGGTTAAAACATAATTAGGGATCATACTTTATTGTAATTACTACATCTTTGGCAGTTAAAGGCTTAAGTTAATTGTATGTTCTGTGTTTAATTATTTTGTGTTCATGAATAAAACATTTAAAAGTTAATGTTCTGTTACTTTTACATTTTACACTTTTCCATTACTGTTACTGAAATTGGATTCTCTTCTTATAATAGGATTACAGACAGAATTTAATTAGTATTATGTTTATGAATCACTGTACAATACGTGTTGTTCTTCCATAAAAGGAAGAATAAGAATATACGACATACAACACATGTAGCTGGACACTCTTACTTTTAAAAATACAGAATGTTACACAAAGGTAAAAAAAAGACTCTGGCACCAAACTGTGCACAATTCAGCACTTACTCTTAAATTAAAAGTTCATTCACCGCTGCCTGTTGATGTTCTCAGTTCTCATTTGACAATGTTTTATTCCATTGGGTGTCTGCGTACAGTAGTGAAGACGATGTCCTTGATCCCTCAGGGTCACAGGTTTAAACCCAGCTGATATGTGACCCCTCTGTTGTAATTAGGGGTTGAATGCAAATTGTTTGGAATCTTGCAACAAGAAAAGAACTTCGGAATGGCACAAACCTTGAAAACAGATTCCTTGTAAATACATTTTTAATCAATTTTTATTGTTTTTCTTACATATTTCACTAATATTTGCCCATATAAAGTATTCTCCCACTTGGAAGTGTTCATATTTTATCGTTAAACAACATTAAATCACAGTGGATTGAATTTGGCCTTCTTGAAGTTGATCATCAGAAAAACTCTTTGACATCGAAGTGAAAAGAGATCTCTGCAAAGTGTTCTAAATTAATTACAAATATTAAACACAAAATTGTATGATCATGTAAGTATTTATCACTTCAAATTTGACACTCTTCCTCTAAATTATCACTAGGGAAGTTAATTGGTTTTAGAAGTCACATAATTAGATGTATGGTGTGAAATAATCAGCCTCAACACAGGAAAAAGGTTTGGGGCAGCCACCTGTATATTGTCCCTGGCTGCAAAAGGGTATTTGAAAAGAGCACTATGTGTACTCCTCAAGTTCCAGACTGAACTGAGTGATGTTCCAAAAATGGGGCTTTAAAGGCCATGACTGGAAGTGACATGACGGAACTGGAAGTGATGTGATTCTGGGGACCAGAACTGGAATTGATGTCTTCAAGTTTGAATCAGGCAGGTTTTCCCGTGTTTGGTCTGTAGAGGCAACAGAAGAGGGTTTAGTGCACCCCGCCACCCCCTGGCCTGGCATGGAATTACCTGGTCCATACAGCGTCCTCCTACTCGCATGTGTGAGACACAGCCTCCCCATCAGGTTGGATGTACCTGTCCGTGAGGTTGTGGTTCCGGGAAAGGACATTGGTATTAGCCGGCAGTACACCTTGGCAATACAGTAAATGACCGAAAACTTATACGGCTGTAGGTCTAAAAACCACCTCGTGACTTGCGGGTTCAATTCCTTGTGTAAGGCCATCCACTGCAAAGGTGCATGGTTCATTACCAGGGTGAACTCACATCCCAAGATGTAGTACCTCAGCTGAGTAATCACCCATTTAATCACTAAAGCTTCCCGTTCCACTGTCGCATACCTGGTTTCACGGTCCAACAGTTTCCGCCTCAGGTACATAAAGGGGTGTTCCATCCACTCAGTACGTCTCTAAGACCTGTGTCTGAAGCGTCCGTCTGGAGGATGAAAGGTACAGAAAGACCTGGAGCTGACGTAAGGGCCTGTTTTAGGTCACTAAATGCAGCTTCTGTTGTATCATCCCATACCACATGATTCGTTTTCCCCTTCATTGTAAGATTGGTCAAGGATGCTGCTCTCTCAGAAAAATGGGGTACAAACTGGCGATAGTAGCCCGCTAAGCCAAGAAAGGCTTGTATCTGCCTCTTGGTCATTGAATGGGGCCAATTTAATAAGTCATCTATTTTGGAGCATTGTGGTCTGACTATACCCCAGCCCATTAAGTAACCTAAATATTTGGCTTCAACTAATCTAAAGTAGCATTTCTTTGGATCAATATGAAGACCGGCTTTCGCTAGCAACCACAATACAGCTTTAACCTGCTGTTGGTGTTCCTTCATGGTGCTGGAATAGATGACAACCTCATCCAAGTAGGCAGCACTATATGAATTATGGGGACGAATCAGTTTGTCCACCAGTCGTTGGAATATAGCAGATGCCCCATGTAATCAAAATGGAAGAACACAATATTGCCAATGTCCGCTAGGGGTGCTAAACGCTGTCTTTTCCTTTGTGGAGTCCATTAAGAGAACCTGCCAGTACCCCATTGTCATATCAAAGGTAGTCAAAAATTTGGCTTGTCCTAGCCACTCGAGGAGTTTGTCCACTCACTGCATTGGATACGCATTTAATTGGGAGACCTGGTTAAGCCAACGGAAGTCATTGCAAAACCTCCAACTCCCGTCAGGTGTTCTGATCAATACGATGGAACTGGACCAAGGACTATAACTCTCCTCTATCACACCTAGCTCCAGCATTCGTTTGATCTCTAGTTCCACTTCTGCCCTTTTGGCCTTGGGAAGTCGATATGGGCATTCTCTGACTATTACCCCGGGTTCTGTCGCTATGTCATGCGCAACCAGGGAAGTTCGTCTGGGCTTTTCACTAACTACGTCCGGGATAGACAGGACAACTGCTTCAAGCTCCTGTTGTTGTAGGCGAGTCAGATTATCACCAAAGTTAAGGTTTAATTTATGAACGAAGAGTGAGCGAGGCTGTCCGGAGGAGGGATAGGGGTCCCTTTCCTCCCAGGGTTTCTGCAAATTTACGTGACAAATTGCTGGGCTGATGATTTGGTTGTTTAACCAAATAATCGATCAGCCCCTTCCTCTCCTTAACTTCATATGGGCCTTGCCAATGTGCCAGTAATTTGGAATGTGAGGTAGGAACTAATACCATGACTCGATCCCTGGGGTGGAACTCCTGAAGAGACGTACTTTGGTTATAACAACAGACATGAGCTGCTTGCCCCTTCTCCATGTGAGATTTTAGAATAGGTCTAATTATTTCAAATCTATCACATAATTGCGCGATATACTCAAGTATATTTGTAGAGGGGAGAGCCTCCTCTTCCCAACTCTCCTTTAAGATATCCAATATACCTTGGGGTTGTCATCTATATAATAACTCAAAGGATGAGAACCCTGTGAAGGCTTGTGGGACTCCCCAATATGCAAAAAGGATGAAGGGGAGGAGCTGATCCCAGTTCCTTCCATCCTCATTGACTACCTTGCGTAGCATCTGTTTGATTAAACCTCTTAACTAGACCATCAGTTTGAAGATGATATACCGAGGTCTTTAAATGTTTTATTTTTAGTAACTTTGCCGTCCCCCTGAACATCTCTGAGGTAAAAGGCATCCCTTGATCCATTCTTTAGGGATAGTGATTCGCGCAAAGACCCTACCAACTACCATGCAATAGCTTTTGATGTCGCTGAGCACAATGGAAGAGCTTCAGGATATCGGGTAGCATAATCTACCAGGACCATTATATACAGTATTTATGTCCCCTGGCCGAGGGCTCTAGGGGTCCCACCAGGTCAACCCCAATTCACTCAAACGGGATGACAATTAAGGGTAATGGGACTAGAGGAGCACAGGCCCTCCTAGGAATCTGCCGCAATTGACATTCCGGACAGTTACATTGCTGCAACTCAGATGTCTCATTGGCATGATCATTGTCTGGTCATTGTTCTTTCTTTCTTTTTCCTGCTTTTCCTTCTTCCTGCTTCAAGTTACTTTTTAAAGCTTGCCAAGTCTGGGATGAACACCCCTAGCCCCTCCTCCATCCAATGTCATTTTGATAGACTATACCAGCACATGCACACAGTGTATGCATTGCACAGAGGTATCCAATAGTTCAGGAACCTTGTTTTTTACACATCTGGAATGTCCAGAGAATGACCATTAGAACTTGACGCTTCTTAAAATATAATTTTGCTGTGTTTAAAGTTTCAAATCCATTATCTAGAATGGAGCTCCCACCTAGTGACTGTGCACAAAAGCCTTTAAATCCTTTTGATTTTGGAAGTGTTTTGTTCCCTTTTGCACTACAGAGTGTGTATTTTGTTTAATATTTTTTGTTTGATTAAATGGGGACAACCAGGTTAGCGCCTCAACATTTGAACTTTGGACTTGCGGATCTTCATTCAACCACAGCCTATTACAATGGTTCTGTCTGTTTATGCATATGTTCTGCACAGTTCTATAAATATCAAAACAAAATCTGATTTCAAGTTTTACCAAAATTTAAATTGACAAACACATTGTGTCAGGTGTTACCATGTCTTATTCAGTAAAACACTCAAGCTAGCTGAACGACCACATGTTTGCTTAACTGCAAGTATATGACAATACATTGGCAGCTGTCATATTCAGTGTCTGACTTAGAAAGTCACAGATGTGTTCTACTTTCGTTGCTCTCTCATGTCCTGTG
Organism: Erpetoichthys calabaricus; assembly: GCF_900747795.2. Taxonomy (NCBI): domain Eukaryota; kingdom Metazoa; phylum Chordata; class Cladistia; order Polypteriformes; family Polypteridae; genus Erpetoichthys; species Erpetoichthys calabaricus. The sequence goes on from NC_041404.2 coordinate 119,538,731, forward strand.
TGAAATGTTTGATGTGATGAATTCATGTGTGGCTAAGAATCTGTGCTGGTATCTGGAAAGTTGCTGGTTCAATTCCTGTTACTTCCAGAAGGGATCCTACTCCATTGGACCCTTAACCTGAAAACTGCTTCGGGGTGCTGTACAATAGCTAACCCTGCACTCTGACCCCCAAAGGTCATGCAAAAAGACAATTTCCCCTCAGGGGAGTATATAAAAGTATATAAAAATCAAATTACCTGATCTGTTTTAAAATGTTAAGCTTTATCATGGAATCATGATGCAAAAGCCACTGTCAAACATTCTTTAATGAAGTCTCCCGTGGTAAAGGATATTTCACTTTCTGCACTCATTACTGCTGTATTGTAGCTTTCTCTCCACACGCTCCTTTACGTTAAGTGCTTTGTTGTCGAAATCAGCTTGCCTGCGGTACTTCCTACTGAATATCTTCTACCTTAGGGTGTAATTTTAGTGTTGTGGACAGGAGTGCAGGTCGAACAATTAAGTTACAGCACTGAAATAAATTCCTCTAAAATTTTCTCCCAGTTTCTGTGTAAATCATATTAATAGTTTTTAAGTGACACCTTGTTCTTCCACTCTCATTGCTAGTGGTCCATAGATTGGTATGAAACTGGGTGTTGAGGCAGTTAAAACAGTGTAGGCAACATTGAAAAGGCTCCTAAAGATTGTGACTTTTGAACCATTTAAAGTTGCAATAGTGAAATCCGATATAAGTCTTTTGTTTAATACTGTCATTGAAATGAAAGAAAATCACTTGTCATTTGCTTGCTGTGATATATATTTAATACATCCAATTGTGCTATACTTATAAGACAAGCACCTCAAATCTAGAACATGCCTTATGTGCTGTTGACAAATGACATTCACAACAAACACAAAAGTTGTAAGTGGCCTAAAAAATCAAACATTCCAACAAATGTGCATGTATTCAAGCCAGTGATCCTTTGGTCTTTTGAAAAGTTTTTATTGAATTTATAAGGCGTATATGCTAGTGGGAGTCCTGCAGAAAGAGATTCAATAATTTGTGGCCCAGGATGTGATTTTAGTTCACCAACCTGGATTGTGCAGCAGTGATTCTAAAAGATCAGTCATGTGCAGCCGTCTATCTAGTTGGTTTCATACTTCAGCTTTCATTCAGAGTAACAACATCCCATCAGAACCAATAAGGAACATTAATTAGAAATGCTGGGTTGAATTTAACAAGTCATATTATATAAAATTACATTTGGGCATATTTCTAATTATTTAATAGTTTTTACAATTCAGATATTAGAATTCACACCCCTACTTTTCACTCATGCTTATAATTTTCATACATAGGGGTCCCTTTAGTGAATCAAGAGTGAATACTGCGGGAGTTAGCAATTAGTAACCCAACATGATCCACGAACATTATAAACAATAGCAACTTGAGACCTAGTGGTTAAGAAACACTGCTGTAGACATTAAGAAGCAGACCTCCTCATAATAAGCATAGAAGTTTCCAAACTCTGAAATTTTATATTAAGACCATTTAGTAAAATTACTAACAGCTTTGCTGTCAGCCAAGGCATGATTTACAAAAAAAGTATTTTAAAATGTTCTTTCATAACTGGTGGTGTTCGGCTGGTCATTCATTGACTAAGGGCTATTTTCACTTCATATTAATTATCACAGGATACACGCTGTATATGACTTCTGTCTTGTGCCATTTTCTGAATTTATGATTAATGTCAAGGGAATAAATACTTGGAGATGCACAATGTGAATATTGACCCTCAGTAAGCTTTAACACTAGAATTACCAGAGCCTACAAAAAAAACTCATAGATCCGGCCCACCTTACATCCCATCGCACCTCTCCATCAGCATCTTTTGTCCTGTAAATGTGCCGATAAAGACAAGCAGCAAGCAGCCTACTATTCCATCCCCCACCGCCGCAGAACGTGTACAAACTTCTCCCAGCTCATGCCTCGATTATCTGTGAGTGTAGTGCTGGAGTTTTAGAGTGGAAATAATAGACACATGCATTTCATGTGTGTTCTGTTTCTACAATAATCTGTGTAAACACATTGTTAAAACAGAAATGTTTTTCATATTTTAGTAGTAAATGACGGAATGTTGGCATAATCTATATAATGTGTGAGTCCTGAAGTCCAAAGATCAAATAAACACTTTCACAAAAGATTCAAGGGTAAGACAACGGCTTCCATGGCGTATCGGTAAGATTTGCTGACTTGTAATCAAAAGAGTCCCCGGTTTGATCCCGACTGCCTCCTATATATTTGCCGTTTTCAGTAGTGAGCTGCTCTTATTGTTAATATTATACAGTACACACATACATTTGGTTTGCGGTGTACATTTATAGTACTTGTAAAAGTTACCATTTTTTTTTCACTTTTATTCTCTCAGTCACGATCACGATACATACTACTGCCCTAGGGATCCAACGCTGTTAGTTTTTATTTGAAACTGGGAATAACTGTAGATGTGAGTGGTGTTTTGAGGCAATGGAACTGGACATTCTCTGATCTGGAGGGATAAAAGCTGACACACAAATGCTGGTGAATCTGCCTTCTTCGTATCTCACCATCACTTGATTTTTTTCAGTTTTATTGAGTGTTCCTGCTCATGCTGAATTAGTATGCACCTTATGGTCTATGATGTTAAAAAAAACAAAACAGAGACATAGGTATATATGATATTTGGAATTATTCATTTTATGACCTGTATAGTACATTTCGGACAACAATGTGGGACGGATGCAACATTATTCATATTATTCATATTCATTCATATAACATTTTGAGGTTGTAATCAGTGACCACGTGTTTTTTTTTTTCCCCCGATCTTGCCAGTCTCCACATGTTCCTGTATGGTGTTGTTTCTTTTGTACTCCAGAACATGCAGAGGAAAGAATAGTACAGAGAGGTCAGTTCAGCGCTATATGCAATCATCATATTCAAATGTTAACAGTTTACACACGCAAGGACCGTCCTTCCTACATTTACGACATGTGTACCTGTTTCAATGTACACACTTCTCTCTATGTTTTGGTTCCTATTACATTGAAAGGGCACCTGATGCTGACTCAGTTTACTTTCCTGGGGAAAGCGGCTGTCTTGGAACAGAAGCTTGTTAATGTTGCATCTTCCTTTTCTTTTTCCATCACCTTTTCTAGTAAGAATGCGACGACGAAGTTCCTCTGCAAGGTGAGCCATGAACACTCTTATTTCTCAGTGGCCCCCATGCATGCCTTGCACAGTACATGTGCGTTGATCGCAGCCAAGTCAATCTTGTTATAACACACAGCAACCGGCCACACCTGTGTGCTCCTGCTTGCACTGAATAAGCTCACGCCTTCTGGTGCATGATGTCAATGCAGCACAGAGAAAAAAGAAAGAGACACATTTATGGGACATTCGGTATAAATTTATTGTACTGGTAAAAGTTAGCTTTTTTCAGTTTTATTCTTTCAATCATGATCACGCTGTAGCCCCCCCTGTCCCCCCCACCCCTCTTGATCTGACTCTAAGTAACAGCGCCAGCATAAATTGACACCCAATCTGATGCTGTTCGTTTTCAAATAATTTTGCATTAGTGCAATGATTTTTTCTGATTGGTACTAATTCAGGTCTGCGGTGGGCTGGCACCCTGCCCGGGTTTTGTTCCTGCCTTGCACCCTGTGCTGGCTGGGATTGGCTCCAGCAGACCCCCGTGACCCTCTGTTAGGATATAGTGGGTTGGCAGATGACTGACTGACTGACTATTCAGGTCATAAAATGATTTCTTCAAAATGTCACATATATTTTCTCCCTCTTTCAGGTGTGTAATAGAAACTACAGCACAGAGAGAAGTGTGTACATTGAAACAGGTACACATGTCGAAAATGTAGGAAGGACGGTCCTTGTGTGTCTGTGAACTGTTAACATTTGAATCTGATGATTGCATATAGCGCTGAACTGACCTCTCTGTACTATTCTTTCCTCTGCATGTTCTGGAGTACAAAAGAAAACAACGCCATACAGCAAACGTGGAAACTGGCAAGATTGTGAAAAAAAAACATGCGGTCACTGATTACAACCGCAAGAATACGAATGAATATGAATAATATGAATAATGTTGCATCCATGCCACAATGTTTTCTGAAATGTACTATACAGGTCATAAAATGCATAATTCCATATATCATATATACCTATGTCTGTGTTTTTTTTTTTTTTGACATCATAGACCATAAGGTGCATACTAATTCAGCGTGAGCAGGAACACTCAATAAAACTGAATAAAAAAAAATCAAGTGACGGTGAGATACGAAGAAGGCAGATTCACCAGCGTTTGTGTGTCAGCTTTTATCCCTCCAGATCAGAGAATGTCCAGTTCCATTGCCTCAAAACACCACTCACATCTACAGTTATTCCCAGTTCCAAATAAAAACTAACAGCGTCAGATCCATAGGGCGGTAGTATGTATCGTGATCGTGACTGAGAGAATAAAAGTGAAAAAAATGGTAACTTTTACAAGTACAGTACTATAAATGTACACTGCAAACCAAATGTATGTGTGTACTGTATAATATTAACAATAAGAGCAGCTCACTACTGAAAACGGAAAATATATAGGAGGCAGTCGGGATCGAACCAGGGACTCTTTTGATTACAACTCAGCAAATCTTACCGATACGCCATGGAAGCTGTTGGCTTACCCTTGAACCTTTTGTGAAAGTGTTTATTTGATCTTTGGACTTCAGACCTCACACATTATATAGATTATGCCAACATTCTGTCATTTACTACTAAAATATGAAAAAGTTTCTGTTTTAACAATGTGTTTACACAGATTATTGTAGAAATGGAACACACATGAAATGCATGTGTTCCAAATAACAATCTATTATTTCCACTCTAAAACTCCAGCACTACACTCCCAGATAATCGAGGCATGAGCTGGGAGAAGTTTGTGTACGTTCTGCGACAGTGGGGGGATGGAATAGCAGGCTGCTTGTCACAAAGATGAGTTACAGACATCATAAAGATTTGGGGCAGCCACCCATATATTGTTTCCTGGCTGAAAATTTGAAGTAAATTGAACAGAGGTTTGAATCCAAAATAGCACTGATCTTATGGAGGTAAGACGGTGGCTTTAAAGGCAGGTAAAGGAAATGACGTTATCGGGGCCGGACCTGAAAGTGATGTTGTCACGACCAGAAGTGACATCATCATTGGCACCGGAACTGGAGGTGACATTGTCATGGACAATAAGTAGCATCATCATTGGTGCCAGGACTGGAAGTGATGTCACTGGGACCGTAAGTGACATCGTCATTGGCGCCAGAACCCTGCAGGATTTCCCGTGAATGGTCTATAAGAGATTGAGACAGACAGTCAGTGCACCCCACCTCCCCCTGTCTGGCGTGGAATTACTATCATTTAGGCCCTTCAGCTGTCTCCCAATCGCACATGTGTGACATTAGAAAATAGCAAACATTTCTCTCTATTATAAAAAAAAAGGAGATGAGACATGATTTTCTCAGAGAAACACTTTCACGTCCCATGAGATATTGTCAGACACATTTCTTGTAGAGAGAAGTTATAGGCAGTTATACGTTGTGTTGTCATGATATAATTCCAAACACAGAATCAAAATTCAATGCGATATTGATGAAAAGGCAAAAACGAAAAGAGATCAAATATATGGTGTGATAAACCCAGGGCGTCAGTGAGCCCCAAACCCCAACACGATCACAAAACACAGTCCTTTATCAAAATTAACAAAGGTTTTATTTAAAATACCTCCAAAAGTATTACAAATAATCACAAAAACTGGTCTTTCTCTCTCCACAACATATTCTCTCACCATCGCACTGCCCTTCTCCAGTCGAGTGTTGCTCTCTACCACCTAGCGGCGACTCGCCTGAATAAGGGAGTATGGTTTCTTTTATTACAGACCCGGGAGTACTTCCGGTGCCAAGGTGATTGCCCGATGGAAGTCCTTCCGGGTCACACGGAAGTCCATTATTTGAGTAGGGAGCTTGTTTCCCTGGAACGCCCTCTTGCGGCATCCCATGACCCCAGCAGTGCTGCCCTGCCAGACTACATTTCCCAGCATGCCCTGCTGGCTTTCCACTGGGTGGGGATATCCGGGACTGCTGCCATCTAGCGTGCTGGGGGAATAACAGTTCCCTAGTGACCTCTCTGCTTCTATAGGGGCTGTCCGTCCATTTCTTCCTTCCGGGTCTATTTCCTTTCCTTGCCGGGATGTCCATCCAGCCCATGTGGCATTGAATGGACAAAGGTGATATGACAGAAGTGTGCCATGTGAGATGCAGATCATGCAGCATGGCAGCAGCAGCAAGCCAGCAACTGATCGAGCAAAGAGAAGGTAAAGAAAAAACTATTTGTTTCCCATTGTATCACCGTTTAAAAGGGGGTTTCGGAGGAGTGACCGAATCTCCTTAAGGTGCATTGAGCCTTCCTCTTCACAATGCGGCAGAGACGCAAAGTGGATGGTGGGTAGTGCAGGCCGGGATAGGAGGGGGTGATTAGGGGGAGGGGGTCGGCGAGCAAAGCGACAAGGGGGCAAAGCCCCCTAGTACAACATGAAAAATATATATTTGTCGAAGACAGCTTGGGAGCCATAAGAAAGGTCTCTGTAGTCCACAGTTTGGGTCACCATATTAACAAATGTAAGTTTGTTTCAGTATGAAGTGTACGTTTTTCAATTAAAAATGTACAGCATATTCATTTTAATGAGAAGTGTAAATCTTTTGTGAAGCAGTTAAGCCACTTTGGCCCACTTGCAAAACCTAAGAACTGATTTAGGTTAGATGCTCAAGATCTAAAAAACACAACATGAGCTTTTTGGGATTTCAATTGGAAAAAGAAAAGTTAAAAATTAAGCAAATGCCCTCTGAGCAAGATAAGAATGACAGCTGACCTAGACAAAGTATACAAAACCACAGGGATGAGTTTGTCTCTCTTTATTTTCTATTAATACATATTGTAACAGTCTGGTAAAGAAATTACTACCGAGACAGTATGTTCTAAAAGCCATGCGAATGTGGTTGCTCAGAGTGCAGCAGAGAGGGGCAGGCAGAGGAGCCACATGTGTCATTCTTAATTAAAGCAGTCACTGGGACGCTGGGGGCGGGAAGAATTGTTAAGGAAGTTCTGTTATTTCTTTGTCTTTTAAAAAAAACAAGGAGAAGTGAAGGTTCAAGTTGGTGAGGTGTTTGACACATGGTTATCTTCATCTGGTTTTGTTTTTGGTCACCATTGTTTTTGATTTTTGGCGTTTGCATTGTTCAGTTAAGGTAGAAGAGCAATAAAACCTTTGTTTTTAGACTGCTACAACCGCTTGCATGTGTGTTTTATTTCTTCCGTCTGGAATGGAATGCTACATTATTAAATAACTCCTCTGCCTTCTGATATTAATCTAACCTATATGTTTAAGTTTCTCTAGTCTCAGAGGTGTAGAACGGGGATTCTAATCTCAGAGTTTCATTGAAATTCAGAGAAGAGTTAGGCACACGAACACAACCATGGCTGGAGGTTCAGGACTGCAGCAAGTAACCAAACCTGTTAAAGTCCCATCCGTGGGTGCGAGGACAAAAGGTGCAAGGTCATCAGGGTTCCAGACCTCTAATCTGTATGTCCTGGAAAGAAAAACTGAAAACCTGGGTATCCCTCAGGCCTGACTCAAGAGGCCCTTAATGTAAAAATGTATGCATTTCAGTGTGGAGTTATGCTGTATATGGTTCAGTATATATTGTGTGTGATTGAAGATGGAATATACAGTTGATTCAGACAGTATTCAGACCCCTTTATTTTCTGTATGCTTTATTGTTTTGTAGATTTAGTTTTAAATAGTTAAATTTGCTATTTTTACCTATAAACCTATACTTAATTGCCCACAAACACAAAGTGAAAACATCTTTTCAGAATGGTTTGCAAATCTACAAAAAATCAAAAAGTGTTAAATGAAGTGAAGTGTTCAGTCTGTTTGCTGTAGCACTCCAAATTGTGGCGAAGTGCATCTTGTTTGCTTAAATTCTCCTTGAGGTGTGTCTACAATTTGATTGTGACAAATTAAATTGATCAGACGCTGTTTAGAAAGGCACACTCCTGTATGTAAGGTTTTCATGAGACAAAAATTGAGCTCTCTGGGCAGAATTCCAAGTGTTATGTATGGCGAACACCAGGCACTGGTCATCACCAGCCTAATACAAGCCCTACAAAAAAAATGGTGGTGGCAGCATCATGCTATGGCGTGCTTCTCAGCAGCAGCAGGAATCGAGACACTGGCCAGAACTGAGAGAAGGATGAACATATCCAAATACAAAGAGGTCTTTGAATAAATCCTGCTTCAAAATGCTCACAATCACAGAGAGTTCACCTTTCAGCTCAACAATGACCTAAATTAAACAGCAAAAAGAACACTGTCTCTGATTGTCCTTGAGAGGCCCAGCCAAAGCCCAGACTTAAACCCCATAGAACATCAGGTGTTAAGAAATAAAGGTGGCAGTTTACAGATGCTTCCCATCTGATTTAACACTAGAATTACCAGAGCCTACGAAAAAACTCGTAGATCCGGCCCACCTTGAATCGCTTCTTAAATCCGTTCACACCTCTCCGCCAGCATCCTTTGTCCTCTAAATGTGCTGATAAGAGACAAGCTGCCAGCAGCCGGCTATTCCATCCCCCCACCGACTTAGAACGTGAGCGAACTTTTCCCAGCTCATGCCTTGATTGATTATCTGGGAGTGAAGTGGAGTTTTACAGTGGAAATAATAGATCGTTATTTGGAACACACGCATTTCATGCGTGTTCCGTTTCTAAAGTAATCTGTGTAAACACATTGTTAAAACAGAAACTTTTTCATATTTTAGTAATAAATGTTACAAAATGTAGTAGGCATAAACTATAGAATGTGTAAAGCCCTTCAAAGATCAAATAAACACTTTCACAAAAGCTTCAAGAATGAAACAACAGTTTCCATGGCGTAGTGTGCTAAGATTTGCCTCTTAGAGCACAGCAGCTTTACCTTGCCTCACAGACCTGAGTTCGATTCCCCGCTGGGGATGAAATGTTGCTTTTTTTTTTTCTTTTTAACCTCAAACGGACATAAAATTTATAAATTGGTATGCACTGTCAGTTACTGAGATCGTTATATTTTCATGTGGGATGCTCCTTTTAAAATATTTTTTTAACAATTGAGACTGCAATTAACAGGAATAACTGTCCTTATAACTGTTATTTTTAAGATCCATAACACACAGACAGACCGAGCACTGCGTAATAGTGAGACAGACAGGCAGAGATATATAAATAAACAGGGAAGGCACATGTACTGAAAGAAGAAAAAAGATCAACATGTGCGTTGTTCCTGCTGCACTGAATAAGCTCAGGCGCTCAGAGTTTTTTCGTAGGCTCTGGTAATTCTAGTGTTAATGAAGCTTGAGAGGATCTGCAAGGAAGAATTGGATAAACTGTCCAAATCCAGGTGTACAAAGCTTGTAGAGACTTATACAAGAAGACTCTAATAATAAAGTAATGGTCTGAACGCTTACACAAATGAGAGATTTCAGGTTTTGATTTTTAATAAATTTGCAAACCTTTTTGACAACATGTTTTCATTTTGTCATTATGGGTTATTGAGTGTAGAATGATGTACATAGCAAATACATCCATGTTAAACTAAAACTACAATGCAGTAAAATGTGAAGAAAGTGAAATAGTTTGAATACTTTCTGAATCCACTGCATTTCAATATATAGTGCATGTTTTTCATATGACAGTCACTCTAGTGCTTTACTGCTTTTAAATATCTGTTTAGTGTAAGCATTTCAGGTCTGGGTGTATCTGTCTCAGTTTAAAGTATATGGTTTTCAATATAAAGTGAATGCATTATAGAGTATAGTGTATTTATTTTAATACTGAGGTGGATGGACAGGACCCTTATCCAGCCAGGACGCCTCTATACTGGAAGGACTGAGGAAGAGAACATATCCAGAGCAGGAGTAATACATGCAATGGTGGTGCCTCGGACTCCCTCATGGCTCCATGGGAGTTGGAGTTTGGTGCAGCCCTGTTGAATTCTGTGGGTGCCACCAGGGGTTGCTGCAGGTACTGCTGAGCCCAGTGTAGCAGCACTTCCAGAAGTGATACCAGAAGAAAGTCTTTGGACACCAGGAGCACTCCCAGGTGCCCTATAAAAGGAGCCCAGCCACTACAGAGTCGGGAGGTGGATGACAAAGCTTACTGAAGGAGGAGTGGAGGCAGAAGAGAGAGAAAGGAATAAAGAAGGACTGTGACTTGTGTATTTATGGCTTGTTGTGCTGTGCTGCATAAGGTGGGAAACAAGACAAAAGCTTTTCCCTACTGAAATAAACATGTGTTGTGCTGAACTTGGTCTCTGTGTCTGTTGTGTCCGTGATTTGTGTCCATAAAACCCAATGGACATGTTTTAGCATTAGTTGAGGACATTTCAGTATAGGGCTCATGTTTCTTCACAGAGCTCACACAAATCAGTGTTTCAGTATATTTTGCATTTTTTCTGCATTAGCACTTCACATTAAAGGACATATATTTAGAGTATGAATTCAGTTTAGGGCTTTTTAGGTTTTTAATTGCACAGTGCATGTATTTTATAGTGCAGAGTATGCATCTCACTACAAAGTTAATGCTATTTTAAGAAAGAATCATGTTATAAATAGCACCTCATAGATCTTCATTACTTTTTTGTTAAGATCATAAGATGGATCACTGTGAATCTCTGATGTATAGTCATCTGGGTCTCCTTTTACTGTTGTATGCTTTCAGGTCATCTTCACACTTAAAGATAATATTCCATGTATCTTTAAAAAAGTAGAATACTCGTCTGGTAAAAGGAGGCTCTAAAAGACTCTATCCAACTGGTGACCCCTCATAATATCCTTCTCTTACAATATAGGCACTTTATGCCGAAATTTTTGTGAGTTTGTGAATTGTTTCTACAGGGATATGTGTGTCCTAGTCATGAAGGACACTGAGGCAGGAGTTTCAAAAGCTTTTGCTGACTTAACTAATTATCTTGATATGTGCCACTGTGACATTAGTTGACTTCACAAGAGAGTGAGTGTCCCAGCAAAGGTTACAATATTGGATTGCTTTGCATAGTCAATAAAAATAAGTGTTTCATTAAACAACTTGTGATTCTTTTTCTCATCATCAGAGCCATTCTAATTTGAAAATGCAACCTTGACTCACATTATCATTCCTTTTTCATGCAATTGTACTGCGATGTCAGAAGCTTACTTTCTATGACAGATTAGCTGTGCCACAAAAGGAGTTCAATTCCAAGCCTGGAAAGAGAACATTTCATTTAATTAAAAGAGAGTGCAATTATGCTTTTATTTTGCTTTCATGCAAGACAGTCTCTCATAACAGAACACATTTAAGTGATCTGTGTATTGATAAAATTACACATTCAATTTAAAGATTCATAAATTGTTACAGTGTTAGTCCACTGACAATTTAACATCCGTACAGATATTACTGTTTGTGGTTATTTATTTAAATGAAGGCTTAATTTGTGTTTGCTACAGAAGCAAACACCTTTCAAATATCAAGGATTTAAATAAAAATATTTCAGAGAGAATAAAAAATAATGTATTCATTCTCATTCAGTTCCCTTACAGACATTTACTTGGCTACGACAGGGTACATTTTTTTACAATGGCAAAGTGATTTTTTTTTTGTTGTATGAAAGCACAGTGAATTGAGACAGAAGTTTAAAATTATAAGTGAATTGTCTGTTTAAGAAAAGGAAAAAAGGCAAAGATTTGCAGAAGCACAAGGGCTCACCAAGTACAAGGCTGAATAATGTGCTTGATCAGTAATACTGGCAGGTGGTATCCAGTGAAGGCTGGCAAAGCCACCTTCAAAGGTCACAGGATACAATGAATCAGACTCGTGAAGATGCCCTTTAGTGGCTGTCACTTATACAGCATGGGGACAGCTAATAAAGGAATAAAGCATCAGGCTTGCAGTTCTTCTGGCTTAATTAGTTAATGGATTGAATGAAACGTTAATTCCTACAGAGTGAGGCATCATGGAGAACAGGCTAATCAGGTAGCTAAGTAGCAGGCCAAAATCATCTTAGATTCACAAAGCTGAGGAACAACATGAAAACTGCTTGGTACAAAAATAGCACTGCCTGGCAAAAGTATTCAAAGTTTTAGGCTTTTATGTTGCTTCCATGATTTCATGGTGGCACTTGGGTACAGTGGTGAGAGCCCCTGGGTTCGAAGGCCGGGCCAGTCACTGTCTTTATAGAATGTGTATCGTAACACGCTAGGGGTCGCTGTCGCCCCTTAAACCCAACAGACAGACAAACTGAACACAGGCTAAAATCACCAAGAAGGTATTTAATTATTCTTCTTCTTTTAGTTGTGCCCTGAAGCACATCCACCACCACACACAGACAAAAGCAATAATAACAGTACAACAAATCCACATAAATCTCTCCTCCACTCTTCCCAACAAGTTCTGTCCTACTATCTCCCAACTCTGGCTCGCTTGCTGGGTCTCCAGCAGTCCTTTATATAGTCCTTGACCCGGAAGTGTTTCTCCTCTTCCATTCATGTGACTTGCCAGTATTTCTGGGTCAGATGGAGAACTTGCTTTCTTCTTCAGCCCGGAAATATGTCTGGACTTCCGTCCCTGTGACAGCTATGGAAAAGATATGAGTTCCCAGGTCCCCCAGCAGTGTCTCCTGGTGGCACCCACGGTATCCAGCAGAGCTGAGAAGCCGAACTCCAAATCCCATGGTGCCCTGCGGGAATCCAGGGCACTGCTATGCTGCAGGGAACTTGCCATCTGACGTCTTGGGGGAGGCAGTGTCCCACAGTAGCTGCCTTCCCCCATCCTCTTCTTTGGGCATCCCAGCTGGGTTGAGCAGCCGGCCATCCGCCACAGTATATTCCCTCCATGTCTGTACGGGTTTTCCTTCCACATCTCAGAGATGTGCATTAGGTTAATGGATGACTCTAAACTGGCCTATGAGACTGAATGCTGGCATGTGTGTGAACTTGGATCTCGAGTTGGTTAACTGGCCGGAAACTAAAAGGACAGATAAGATTAGAATGCTCATGTGGAGTGAGATCATTCATAGAGACCCTCATGGGTTTGTCCTTAGACCACTACTACCTTTTGTGATTTATATTAATGACAAAGATGGATTATTTAGAAAACAAGGGTAAAATAAAAATTAAGATAATGATTATACAGGAAAAACCATTCCAAAAGACTTGGACCATCTTCAGAACTAGGCAAACACTTGGGAGATGCTTGTATATACAGAAAAGTGCAAAGTACTACATGTAAGTAAAAGACACATCAATTATAAAAACAAGATGGGAGACAATGTCCTAGAGGAAGCCACGAAGTGACCTCTGGAAAATATTTAGCGGTTTAGGCTGAAACATTTCCAAACATCTAATTAATCTGTAGACGCATTTAAAAGAGCAAAATAAACGTTAGGTTATTTCATAAAAACTGTTGAATATAAACTGAATGACGTTATTCTCAGACTATATAATGCAATACTGGGACCACATCTGATGCATTGTGTGTGGCTCTGGTCACCACACTGCAAAAAACACATAGCAATACTTGAAGCTGTGCAGATGAGAGCAACAAGGTGAATCCCAGGACTTCAAGACATCTCATACACTGACAAGATTGGAGAAATAAACCTGTTAAAGTCTTGGGCAGTGGAGATTATCCACTGTCTCCAAAATTCTCAAAGGTAGCAGTAAACTAGATCTGGCCATATTCTTTCAAAAACATGAAGAATCACATATCTGAGGACACCAATAGAAATTTAAAATTAAGGCCATTTAAAACTGATGCCAGGAAACACTTCTTTACTCAAAGAGTTGTGGGAATTTGGAACAAACTACTAAGTCATGTAGTTGAATTTTAGAAGCATCTGGATTAGATACTGGGACAGCTTAGCTAATAGTTGAGCAAAGAAACTTCATGGACTGAATGGTGTGAAATAAATAGAACTTGACACCAAAAGAGGTTTGGGGCAGCCACCCGTATTCTTGATTCAGGCTGCAAATTTGAGGTTTTGGTTGCACAGAAGTGTACAGGTTGAGTCCACAAACAGAACTGATTGCAAAGATATGGTTGAGTGTCTTTTATGGCTGGTCGGCAGAAGTGATGAACATCTGGAGCAGGAACCAGAAGTGACTTACCTGGGGCAGAACCAGAAGTGATGTTCTTGTGGCCAGAACCCGAGGTGATGTCATCAGGGCGGGAACAAAAGTGACATCATCAGGGCGGGACTGGAAGTGACAACATTAGGGTGGGACTGGAAGTGACATCATTGGAATCAGACAGAGTTTCCCATGTCTGGTCTGCAGAGATAAAAGAGAAAGGTTTACTGTTCCCCGCCACCCCCTGGCCTAGCATGGTATTACCTTCTTTTGGTCCTTTTAACTGCCTCCCATGTGCACGTGTGTGAGATTGATCATCACTCATTTATCAAAGTTCGTACGTTCTTATTTTCTACTGTGCTTTGCAATAGATGAGAATCATATTCAAGCTTGTTTTCTTCCTTGTACCCAATGATGCCTGGGTAAGCTCTTACACTTGTGACCCTGAATGGATTCAGTCTGTTCATACAATAGATTGATGGTGGTTTATTATGTGGAAAGTTGGCAAAGTACTTGGCATTATTTTTATAGTGTAAGTGAACTTACCAAATCAACATTTTCCAAACGCATGCATGTTTTCTCCAGTTTCATCCCACATTACCAAAATGTTCATGTTAGATAAGCTGGTATCAATAAAAGTAAATATTGTTATGCATTGCAATTGCATTGTGTTCAGGGATTTTTACAGTCTGGCTGAGTTCTTACTCTACCATAACTCTTTGATAAAAATAGGCTGAATTAGAAAGATGGATGAATATTTCTGCATAATAAGAATTATTGTGTTTCTAAATTTTGTTTGAATGCACAAAGTCTGCTTATTAAAGCTGACAAACTTCGGTATCAAGAGGATTTCTAAAAAAGCTCTTTGCTAATTTGTGATGTAAAAAATATGAACAAAAAAGGTAAAGGGCACCCAAGAAATTTAATAATATCAAGTTGTGGCATATACATTTTAATTTGGTAGCTAAATATATTCAATTAAAGCAGTCAGCAAAGAGTGTAATTAAACATCCCATTAGAATTTGTCATGTACACTAATTCCATTAATGGAAAAAGTTATTGATAAACAGTCATGTATACCAGTCTCTCATCCCAGGAACAGTTGCAGAACTACTATGAAATGCTCTGAAGATTGACAGACAGAGACACAATCCTAAATTGGAGGGATTTTAACAGTGGAAGGTAGGAGAAGGTAAAGGAGAAGTCGATTATTGCTGTCGAAGCAATTACTGCTCAAGTAACATGCTCATGTTTCACTTTGGTTTTCTCGCTTGTTAAGATTCCTCACCCTTTATTCCTTATTTTAGTCTTAAACAGCAGCTTTCACAGTTTGTAATTGCTCTGTATTAGCTATAAGATTCAAATAACAAAGGAACCAACAGTTCTACATCCAGCTTTTTTCCATTGCACACCTGGTTGCATTTGTCATCAAAACTGAAGAGAAAAAAGTGAAGGACTGAGAATTACTAATCTGCTTCAGGCTATAAATCATTTGGATGATATCCTAGGAATGGAAATACAAATATAATATAAGAATGACCTGACATGACAGAATGAAAACACTAACAAGCCACAAAATTAAATAAGATCTGTTATTGACAAGGATTGGTTTCTAATTAGGAAATCAACTTAGGTCAAAGGTCTGCAGCCACTACAGCCCCCAAGGCCCAAATTTGCAGACCACTGATATAGTGGCTGTAGACATGGGGAAGGATGTGTGGGTTGCTATTGTTCCGTGTTTTGGTTTGCATCTTATTGGCTGGAAGCAGAAGTAGAGAATTGTTAGTTAGTTGTGCCACTCTCGACTTCCCAGCAAACCTCTTTGTTCAGAAGCAATAGGATACCTATTATTTTAACATGACTTTCTCATAGCTACATTTTAGTGTAACCCTGATAAACTATATATGCATATCCATACTAATCCCTACTTTTCTTTGCTCTTCTTTTTCCTGACCATGGCACCATGCAGTCCCTACATTGATGGATAGAAGGCAGTAGCCCAAATGTCCACATCACCATCATCATCTAATTATTTCACATGAAGCTTGAAAACCATTAGGACTGATTGAGATCATTTATGTTAGGTAGAATGCCCAGTGGGGGCTGGGTGGTCTCGTGGCCTTGGAATCCCTGCAGATTTTTTTTCTTCTTCAACCCCCTGGAGTTTTTTTTTGTTTTTTTCTGTACTCCCGGTCATTGGACTTTACTTTATTCTTTGTTATTTAGCATTGCCTAATGTTTTATTTTTTTATAAACTTTTCTTTCTTCACTTTGTAAAGCACTTTGAGCTACATCACTTGTATGAAAATGTGCTATATAAATAAATGTTGTTGTTGCTGTGGCAGATACGTAGATCAGAGAGTGAAGCTTCAGAAGCAAACACCTTACAGATCCTCAGCTGGATGCTGCCTTTAATAGTACACCCCCAAAGCCTGTGTCATCTACAGCAGAGAAAAGAAAAGGTTAAAATGGGCAAAACAATATGGGCATTGGTGGATTCTTGGGTGATCCCATCCATTTATTTTTGATTTGTGAGTTTCAGATATGACCTTTTCTTTGAAACTCTGCTTGTGTGACTACTCAGCATCACTGATATATCTTTGCACTGTTGCAAATGGCACAAGTATTTGGCATGCATCGTTGAAATAATCAGCCAACTGAGGACCTGTAATGCGTCTTCTTCTCAAATAACAGAGTCTCATGTCCTTATCCTCTTGTGCAGCTATGCCTACTGATTCTTTATTTATCCTGGTTAGATTCAGTTAACCTTCTTCTCTTGAGACAGTAGTGGACACCTTTCTATAAAATCTTGAGTTTCTCAGCAGTCTGACAAATGGAAAAAAGTTCATTTAGCAAAATTAAATGTGTTTAACTGATATGTTTCTTGAGAAAGCCATTTTGTTTTGCCTATTTTTGAACCCACAGTTGAACTTTGGAAATACCAGTACCTTGCAACACAAGGAAGAACAATTTACTTGCTTTACTGAACATAATGACAAGTGTTAGCTCTGCTAACACAATTGCAAAGCTTTTGTTTCTAATAACTAATTAGCCTTTAAATATGATGAATTGAGGATAAGCCAAAAGAGTTTACCATTAGGACATAATTGCTGCTGAAATGGGGCTTTGTAGTCATATGTAAAGGATAAACTATAAATCAGTCATTTTAATAGCCACTTGCAACATTAGTAATGTCTTAGCTATATTTTAAAATGAATCAATAGTACCTTGATAAAAACAGTATTAATTGATATCAGAAACATGAAAATTACAGTGTCCAAAGGTTTGACTGGTAGTGTATGTGTAAATTAATTTAATGCTGCCTTGATAAAAAAGTATACTATATTTATGTAAACTGTGGTTGCGTAAAATATGACACTAGATCCCAATAAATGTTGGGGCACCAACTGGGTCTCCACATTTAATTAACAAAAAAGCTGTTAACAAAAACAGCACACAATGATACCTATAAAGCAAAATAAAGAACTGCTGTCACTATTTTACAGCCTTTCAGGTCAGGTTTGGAGTTCCCTCTCTGTTGGGCGTCAGATCAGAATGAGACATCACCTTTTGTAAGTGCCTCGTGTATAGAGTCCTATGACAGGAAGGGGTGGAGTCAGTTGCCCTCATTGTGCCTCTTCTCTGTGCTGTGGGAACAGAAACACACAATGCCATTAGTGACAGCACAAGAGCCAGGACAGTGATCCTCAGACATGCATATGTGACAATATATATAATTACAAGAAAAAAACAAAGTTGACAAAAGAGTTGTTGAACACAATTTGTCCTTGTGTCTGAGGCTGTTGACGGTCAGAATGGAGTGGTGGTACTTTGTCTAAAGCCTCCTAGGCGGAAGGAGCAAGTCCAGGTCCTTAGAGCTGGAAGTGGTGTTATAACTCCTTCTATCTATGATCTTCAGTACTGAGGATAAAAGGACAAGAGAGGCAGTAAGTGACAGTGCCATCCCATGGTTTGGGGTGGAATTAATAAGGAAAGCTCTGAAGGTGTTTCTCAAACACACGTGAGTGACATGTCATATATGTCGCTCTTTGTAGTGAACCCCATTTAATGGCACCAAAAATGACCAAAAAAAAACCATTGTGGTGACTTCTCCAGTCAAACGCTGCTCTTTGTGAGTCCATCACTCACAGATATTGGTTCAACAACAAACACCAACTTGCAGCTTTGCTGGGTTTTATATATATGGAGAAGGCAGTAATTCTGGGTGGGAGACAGAGGTGACGTCAGTCTGAGGGTAAAAGAGGAGAATGCCTTACTGACAGCATCAGCTCATGTGGTGGAGTGGTATTACAGTTTAGTCCAGAGCCCTGAAGGTGATCCTTAAGAATACTTGTCTGACAATACATATTAAGCAAATGCTGTATTTAATCTCCTTGTTCAAGCTGTGCAAACTTTGGTTCCTTTTATATTATAGTTTGTACATACAATATCTTGTTCCAGCCCTAGATGTAAAACCCCAATACATTGCAGGGTATATACTCATGCACATATTTGATCAATTAATCATTCTGATAAAAAGCATGAACATATAGGGAAAAAACCAAAATTTCTATATATATTGGACATGTCTAGAAATGACCTTGAGCAACTGAAGCTGTGATACAGTATCATTCACCACAGTGCCACCCTGGATAGCATATCTTAGAAAGCTGAGTTCTCCTTAATCCAATTTAGGATCACAGTGGCCCAAAGCCCAGTCCAACAGTATCACGTGCAAGGAACAAGCCAATCTTGGACATGGCACCAGTCTGTCATGGGGCCCATCCAGATGCACATTCACACTTGCCCACTTTAGATTTGCCAGTTAATATCTTTAGAGATGTGAGTGGAAAACTGGAGTTCCCAGGGCAAACCACCCCATAAACAGAGAATGTTCAAGCCAGACACAGACAAACATGAAGATTCTTAGCCAGGATGCTCAATCCATGAGGCAGCATCAGCTAACCTCTATGTTACTCCACCTCCTGACTAATAAAATATTATTTTAAAAGTTAAGTAAAGAGTTAGAAAACTGGCAAGCCATTCACAGAGTTGAAAAATGGTCACAATGTACTTTTCTCAGCATTTTAAATGAATGAAAAATGTGTTATAGATGATTTAAAAGAAATGTAACAAAGTGTTTAAAAAATATAAAGACAAAAATCACATACAACAACAACAATATTTATTTACATAGAACATTTTCATACAAATGATGTAGCTCAAAGTGCTTTACAGGATGAAGAAAGAGAAAAAAGACAGAATATAAAAAATAAAATTAGGGAATACTAATTAACATAGAATAAAAGTAAGATCCGCAATAATAAATAATAATTTAATAATAATTAAATAATAATACTCCATAATGACCTCACCAGATGCCATTTCAGCTTTCGGATCCAAATCCCATCCAGATCTCACACACCCTCATTGTATGTCATAGACATAGTGGCTGGCCGATGGAGTCCACATACATAGACACATTGTGGTCTTTTACCTTCATATTTGTGGTGTACAAAAGAAATAAAGTAACAAAAAAATAAAATTAAACATATTCCAAGCCATAAACAGTTGGAATCTGAAAGAGTGACAAAGCCAGCATAACTGCGTCTTATTTGCTGTGCTTTTCTGCTGGCTGTTCTAATCTAATGAATGACTTGACCTTGGTTTTGTAAAGGTTGGCTTTGCACAAAAAGAGCACTAATATTCTTACTAATAATAACAGAATTTCTTAACACAACATGTTGGCAAAAAAGCAGCTGCTTGGCATTATCAGCAGCTTAGAGTCCTGTGATTTTCTACAGAGATAGAAGGCATATGGCAAAGATGAAATTGCTCTCATTTTGGGATTTAAGATTCGCAAGCTTTATCTTTTGCAGCCTAGAGTAACCAGAACAGCACACAAAGGGGTTAGCGTTAATTCATGGGCTGGCTTCGCTGCCTCTCCCCGACTGGGGTCCTGCTTGTTGTCTTAATCCTCTCTTATCTTGGTGCAATTGGAAAATCAGCACTGAAGAAATCATTTAGGAGAGGAGCAAATACATTTTTTAAAACTGTGGGACATTTTGATCTCCCGTCCACTTATTGCATAGTGTAATGCTTGTTGTGTGCTGGTGAAGGAAATTACAACACATAAAACTAGTGGTCCTGCACTGAAATATTGGAAAGTACAAAATAGGCACACAAATGAAATAAACAAACTCCTATTGAACCCAGATCTCTGGAGTTATGAGGCTGCTATTTTCAGAATTCATATGAGATTCATTGACACACGAGAGGAGACCATTCAGTCCATCATGCTTGTTTGATTAGCTAACCCAATATCTCATCTTGACACTTCTTAAAAGTTGTCAAGGCTTCTGCTTCAATTACTCAACTAATCGCTTAGTCCAACTGCACAGTTAGAAGGGTTTTTTTATGTTAAGTTTAAAATATTTGCAACAAAACAAAAGAGACCAGAGATTAAAAAACAAACAAAGGCTGGTGCAAACATCTTAAGAAAAATTTGTATGTCTCCCAATGTGCTGGTTGTCGAATGCTGACTTCCTGCTTCTCTAGACCTTTAAAGGGTGACCCTGGAAAAGATGGACAGCTGGAGACAAGGCAAAAATTACATCTCTGGTCCCCATCAGGGGGATCACCGATTTTACTCCATGCATCTTTTGTACGTTCCTGCTTTGTACTGTGACAGAAATAGAACAAAAAGACAAAGTGTTGGGGAAGCTTCCCTGTATAATCTCCAGGCAAAGAGTAGTCAATTTGGACTGATCTTCTGGTCATATGCAAGGATTATATTCGACAAACTGTTAAAGCAATGATGGTTCTTATATATCATGAAAGACAGGAAGAAAACAGCATAAAACAGAGGAAGCGAAAATGACATTAACACAGGAACTGGAAATGAAGTTATCAGAGATTTGACGGAAGTGAAGTCATCCACTGGAGACCGGAAGTGACAATATTGGATGAAGACGGAAGTGATGTCATCAGATGGGGAGCAGAAGTGACATCATCAGTCAGGACCTGAAGTGATGTCATCGTAAAGGTAAGTTCGTTGTGGTTAACTGGAAAAGATTTGTTATTCTTCTGTCAGTCTTCGTTGAAGAAGGGAAAAGGCAATAGTACTTGTTTCCAACCCTCTCTCTGTATTACTTTCACTCTTATTTGGACCCTTTGGCTGACTCCTAAGCGCACGTGTGTGACAGTACCTAATATGCTTGGCCTTTCTTTTTGGCCACTCACTGTCTTGGCCTCTTCTGTGAAAACTGCCTTGTAAATCCCATGCCACCTAAAGGATGCTCTATAAAAAAAATCAATCACAGAAAAACTAACTTTAATGAATGTACTTTAACTCTTTGAGGGCTGAATATTTTTTGCAGGCAACTCTGTTTTCTGAAAAGCATACAAGGCAAAGGTTTCACATGTAAATCAACGTAAAACGTCTGTTGCTGTGGCTGCTGTCGGCACCTGTTCAGCATCTCTGGTGGCTGTGTGGGAGCAGCTCGATGGCCAGTAGGAATGTGTGGAGGGCCAGCTGCCTCGCCCATCTTCACGTGACAATGTGATGCAATCTGGCTTGTACCTCTTGTCATCGTAAGTCGCAGTCCTCCCAGGTGAACATTGCCATAGGCGCATCAGCTACACGTGCCTGTTCAGCACCATGATCAGCTAAAGCCAATCCCTCACTTTCATTTTCAATCTCCATCTTCAGATCACTTGCATCAAAATCGAAGTCTGGCAAGTCAGAGTCTGATTTGGCAATAATACACAAAATGTCGTCCATGGAGTATTTTGCTTTGTGCATTCGCTTTGGTCTCTCACCAGATGTCGATGCCATTTTAGAGGTTGTTTGCTCTTCGCTTCTCATGCATGTGCAGGTAATTGAGGTCAAATCAATGAAGCTAACTTTCCTTCTAGCAAAGAGAGTTGAACTAAAACATAACGGTGAGTTTGGTTGCAGTTTACAGCTGATTACCATCTTATACCCCTGGATTTCGACAAAAGTCGACATCCGCCCTGCGCAGTCTAACATAATCCAGCAGTGCCCTGTTCCAGTCTGCTATTCATTTACTTTATTCTAAAAATATTTTTTCCTAGTAAAGTCTAACAGGGAGCTGCAGCCAACTCCTGCGGCACTGGGTTCAAAGCAGGAGTCAACTCCAGACTGAGCAGCAACCCTGTGGTGCAAGTTTAAAGCCACCAATAAAGCTGGTAGCAGTGCTACTATAAGTTAAAACTGCATTTCTCAGCAGTCCCTGCAGAGGCTCTGATTGGTTTTCTGTCTGGGGTGCAGGGGCTGTTGGGGTCAAAGGTGGTCAGAGTGGCCCTTAAAAGGAGGGCTGGTGTCCAAAGATAAGGGGAGTGTTTTTTTGTAATCTGTGTTCTGTGTACCTGTCTGTCTGCCTTCTGTTGGGTTAACCGTACTTAGTCGTTGTGTCCTGGATTATTTCGTTGCTGGGGTCTGGATTGTCTTCTGTCTACCTGTGTGCTGAGGAGTGATAGTGGATTCATGGCCTTCCTGCAAGAAAAGCAGCGCTCTTGAACCGCCAATCCGTCTTCACCATTTCAGGGATTACTGGTAGGACTGACTTCCCTTTCATTCCCTTTCAATGTACAGATCTCTGGACTTACTATCTTCATCATTTCATTACATCCAGTGCTGTTTTCCATGGACTTTGCTGTGGGGAGTTGTTTGTGTTTGTGGTTTAATGTAATATCGGCGTAGAGGTATGGGGTGGTTTTTTGTTGTTTTCATTTATTTCATTTAATTATATTCTTTAATTGTTGTTTGATCCCAGTGTGTATTATTTTGTCTCTGTTTGTGAGTGTGTGCGGGTCGGGCCAAGGCTGGGAGCATCCCTGGGATCTCCTCTATAAAAATAAATAAATCACAGTCTTCTAGATGGTGTGAATCTTAGTGGCACCGGACCGCTACAAGCTAACCCACATATCCTTGCTGTAGATACTCGACACTGCCCAACCTGCCATGCAAGTGTTTGGAAGTGGGACCAAAACAGAGTAACTGAAGAAAACCTACAGAGATGACAGAGTAATGTGCAAGCACTACTCAGGTAGTGATCAGACAAAGACTCTAAAAGGTGAGGTTTCTCCCCAATTGAATTTAATTAGATTTTTATATACTGACAAGAACATAAACAAAAAGCTAAAATGTAGTATTTCTACAATGAAACACAAGAATGCTACCCACTTTTTGCATTGAAATATAATGTACATAAATACCAAACAAGTTCAGAGGCTTTTTTTCTTTACCTTAGGTTCATAAAGTTGTACTAATAATGTATTTACTTATATTAAGATAAAAAATGTAAAACTCGAGACTTTGCAGATTACAGGGAACACAAAACACTGAGTTCAACTGTCATTTGAAGAATTGAAGAGATGAAAGTCAAGATCCACCTGACAATAGCTAAGCTTCCACTTAGCACCCACCAGTCCTCAGTGACAAATTCACTGGTCTGTGTGCTGATGTTGTGCTTCTCATCATCTCAGGTGCTCCTTCAGCTATATAGCACTTCATCTGGACCTCTTGCATTAAGTCCATTTCATGCAGTTTCAAGTCATTATTTTTGTGTTTAATTTTTTTTACTATCTCTGCTGCACTATGTTGTGCTATTTATCACTTCACGGGTAACTCACTGTGAATTACATTCAGTTCCCAGTTTCAGGAAAATTCTTGTAAGTCTCAGTATTGTCTGATGATGTATTTTATAGCTTCCATATTAATAGCATATTGTAATTTAATTTGTAATAAGTGTTATATGATACTCTGTATTCCAATCTTATTTTATTAATTAGAACATTTGAGACTGCGTTTGCTATAAAAGACACTCTTTTGTGGCCAGGTGCAGGAATGACAGCTCCACGCAGTAAGAAAAATTGAACAAAAGGCAATGCTCTTTAGCGTGTATTCTTTCCATTATGAAGGTTTCCAACTCAAAGAAATGATGCTTATTGGACTGATTAGCTAAGGTCACTATGGTAGTAGGCTTGGGCAGTAATACGGTAATATGGGATCCCGCGGGATCTAAAAATAGCAACGGTATCAGTTTCAATACCGTTATACTGTCATAAAAACAATGCACTTATATGGGAGCCAAGGATTAAATATTAAATATAATTTATTTAATGTCTAAAAATGCGTATGCGTTGTTGTCATCACGTGACAGCGTGGAGGAGAAAGAGAGAGGTGGGGAAAGATGGCGAGTCGCGCACCAAGTGACTTGGTCTCAAAAAAGAACACAACTTCTGCAGTTTGGCAGTATTTCGGGTTTCGACCGAACGAGAAGGGAGGGGCGGTAAATACGGACGAGGCAATTTGTAAATTGTGCAACAAAAAGGTGACCGCAAGAGATGGAAATACCTCGAACCTAAGGTCGCATATACGAAACCACCATCCACTCACTGCTGCGAGGATGGACCCGAGTTCACTGAGTGCAACAGTTTCAGCGCCTCCCGATGCAGGACCAACAACATCTAGGTCCACCGCCAGTACGCAGCCGACGATAATGGGGGCCTTCGGGAAAGCAACAAAGTACAAAAGGGACAGTGTCCGTTGGAAAACCTGTACTGATGCAGTGACAAAATACTTGGCGAAGGAAATGGTTTCTTTCCACACAGTGGAAAAAAAGTCCTTTATGGACATGGTAAAGGTCCTAGATGCCCAGTACGAGCTGCCTGGACGGAAATATTTCTCACAAACAGCCGTCCCACATTTATATAGTAAAGTTAGAGACAATGTTCAAGTGCTGCTGTCAGCGGCAGACAGTTATTCCTTAACAACTGACATGTGGTCGTCAGTTAACATGACACCATATATGTCTCTGACTGTCCATACTATTACACCTGACTGGAAACTTGAATCCAAATGCCTCCAAACTACGTATTTTCCTGACAGTCATACAGCGGACAATCTTGCTGCTGCGCTCAGAGCTGCACTTCAGGAATGGCAACTTGACGAGAAAAAACTTTCAGCCATAACCACTGACAACGCTGCCAACATTCATGCCGCAATCAGGTCCCTGCATTGGCCGTGGCTATACTGCTTCGGTCACAATCTAAACTTGGCTGTCACAAATGGATTGCATGACCAGAGGCAAAAAACCGAGCGCGCCCTCGGACTATGCCGTAATATTGTCGGGGCCTTTTCACACAGCTGGCAACGTAAGCATGAACTCCACAAGAAGCAAGTGGACTTGGGACTCCCAAAACATAGTCTCATAACGGTAAGCATAAAACGTGCAGAGAGTTCCTCAGGGGCAGGGGCTCAAATATAAAAAAAGGGGCATATATATATATATATATATATATCTATATATATATATATATATATATATATATATATATATATATATGGAAGAGAAGGTCTGTGATACGGTTTGCATATTTGCAGTTGGAGATCCACAAAGGGAGAAAAAAACGAATCACGTATCATAAAATAGTTTTATTCCTGAGCTTTCAACCCCTGTCAGGGGTCTTCATCAGAGGATAATGCTTAGACTTACAAGAATCAAAGGCAATATATAGCAACACATTCAGTGGGGGGTGGGTGGAGGTGACTAAGTCAGTATGATCAAAAGGGGGGGGGGTGTGTATCATTAAATTAAAGTGCATATGTCCTTCTTAAGTTGGCATATGCTGGGTTTATGTCCAAGTGTCTGTTGATGGCATTTTCATCTGATAGCCAAGACTCGGCCAATTCTCTGGCGCTTTTTGTACTGGCCTTAAATTTTACTTTCACGTTGTCCCAGTTGAATGTGTGTCCTGTCGATTTAGTATGTACATATATCAAAGATAGTGCGTCCTTTCTTCTGACGGCGTTGCGATGTTCCTGTACATGTGTTGAGATTTTTTTTGACGTTTGTCCTATGTATACAGCTGAGCAAGAATTGCATGGAATACTATAAACTGCGTTTCGTGTTTCGGCTGTCGATTTCTTGTTTTTAGCATTAAACAGGACCATGCACAGATTGTTGGTGGGTTTATGTGCTATTTTGATGCCCCACTTGGTCAGGGTGCGTGCCGTGCCTTCTGACACATTATGGTGGTACGGGAGTGAATGCCCGGTGGGGTGGGGGTTCTGATTTACGTCGCTTGTATGCTGATTCCTTTGGCATCTGCTGTGTAGACTCCGATTAATGAATGATTTTGAGTATCCGTTCGAGGTGAAAAGTTGAAACAGATAGCGTTTCTCATTAATTTTTGTTTCCTTGGTATTACAATGCGTGTGGACTCGTTTAAATAGGGTTTTTACGCAGCTCCGTTTATGAGATACCGGAAAAAGAAAACAATCAACACATCAATTTCCTGGACATTTACATCAAAAGAAATAGTGACGCCACTCTGACCACAAGTGTTTACCGCAAACAATGCCACGCAGACAAGATTGTACACTTCGCCAGCAATCACCCGGTATCTCATAAACGGAGCTGCGTGAAAACCCTATTTAAACGAGTCCACACGCATTGTAATACTAAGGAAACAAAAATTAATGAGAGACGCTATCTGTTTCAACTTTTCACCTCGAACGGATACTCAAAATCATTCATTAGTCGGAGTCTACACAGCAGGCGCCAAAGGAATCAGCATACAAGCGACGTAAATCAGAACCCCCACCCCACCGGGCATTCACTCCCGTACCACCATAATGTGTCAGAAGGCACGGCACGCACCCTGACCAAGTGGGGCATCAAAATAGCACATAAACCCACCAACAATCTGCGCATGGTCCTGTTTAATGCTAAAAACAAGAAATCGACAGCCGAAACACGAAACGCAGTTTATAGTATTCCATGCAATTCTTGCTCAGTTGTATACATAGGACAAACGTCAAAAAAAATCTCAACACGTGTACAGGAACATCGCAACGCCGTCAGAAGAAAGGACGCACTATCTTTGATATATGCACATACTAAATCGACAGGACACACATTCAACTGGGACAACGTTAAAGTAAAATTTAAGGCCAGTACAAAAAGCGCCAGAGAATTGGCCGAGTCTTGGCTATCAGATGAAAATGCCATCAACAGAAACTTGGACATAAACCCAGCATATGCCAACTTAAGAAGGACATATGCACTTTAATTTAATGATACACCCTCCCCCCCCTTTTGATCATACTGACTTAGTCACCTCTACCCACCCCCCACTGAATGTGTTGCTATATATTGCCTTTGATTCTTGTAAGTCTAAGCATTATCCTCTGATGAAGACCCCTGACAGGGGTTGAAAGCTCAGGAATAAAACTATTTTATGATACATGATTCGTTTTTTTCTCCCTTTGTGGATCTCCAACTGCAAAATATATATATATATATATATATATATATATATATATATATATATATATATATATATATATATACAGTGCATCCGGAAAGTATTCACAGCGCATCACTTTTTCCACATTTTGTTATGTTACAGCCTTATTCCAAAATGGATTAAATTCATTTTTTTCCTTAGAATTCTACACACAACACCCCATAATGACAATGTGAAAAAAGTTTACTTGAAGTTTTTGCAAATTTATTAAAAACAAAAAAA
The DNA here is from genome assembly GCF_900747795.2 of Erpetoichthys calabaricus. Lineage (NCBI taxonomy): Eukaryota > Metazoa > Chordata > Cladistia > Polypteriformes > Polypteridae > Erpetoichthys > Erpetoichthys calabaricus. The sequence goes on from NC_041404.2 coordinate 119,566,490, forward strand.
TTGAGAAAGCACATGTACATAAGTATTCACAGCCTTTGCCATGAAGCTCAAAATTCAGCTCAGATGCATCCTGTTTCCCCTGATCATCCTTGAGATGTTTCTCCAGCTTAATTGGAGTCCACCTGTGGTAAATTCAGTTGATTGGACATGATTTGGAAAGGCACACACCTGTCTATATAAGGTCCCACAGTTGACAGTTCATGTCAGAGCACAAACCAAGCATGAAGTCAAAGGAATTGTCTGTAGACCTCCAAGACAGGATTGTCTTGAGGCACAAATCTGGGGAAGGTTACAGAAAAATTTCTGCTGCTTTGAAGGTCCCAATGAGCACAGTGGCCTCCATCATCCGTAAGTGGAAGAAGTTCGAAACCACCAGGACTCTTCCTAGAGCTGCCCGGCCATCTAAACTGAGCAATCGGGGGAGAAGGGCCTTAGTCATGGAGGTGACCAAGAACCCGATGGTCACTCTGTCAGAGCTCCAGAGGTCCTCTGTGGAGAGATAAGAACCTTCCAGAAGGACAACCATCTGTACAGCAATCCACCAATCAGGCCTGTATGGTAGAGTGGCCAGACAGAAGCCACTCCTTAGTAAAAGGCACATGGCAGCCCGCCTGGAGTTTGCCAAAAGGCACCTGAAGGACTCTCAGACCATGAGAAAGAAAATTCTCTGGTCTGATGAGACAAAGATTAAACTCTTTGGTGTGAATGCCAAGCGTCACGTTTGGAAGAAACCAGGCACTGCTCATCACCAAGCCAATTCCATCCCTACAGTGAAGCATGGTGGTGGCAGCATCATGCTGTGGGGATGTTTTTCAGCGGCAGGAACTGGGAGACTAGTCAGGATAAAGGGAAAGATGACTGCAGCAATGTACAGAGACATCCTGGATGAAAACCTGCTCCAGAGCGCTCTTGACCTCAGACTGGGGCGACGGTTCATCTTTCAGCAGGACAACGACCCTAAGCACACAGCCAAGATATCAAAGGAGTGGCTCTGTGAATGTCCTTAAATGGCCCAGCCAGAGTCCAGACTTGAATCCGATTGAACATCTCTGGAGAGATCTTAAAATAGCTGTGCACCAACACTTCCCATCCAACCTGAAGGAGCTTGAGAGGTGCTGCAAAGAGGAATGGGCGAAACTGGCCAAGGATAGGTGTGCCAAGCTTGTGGCATCATATTCAATAAGACTTGAGGCTGTAATTGCTGCCAAAGGTGCATCGACAAAGTATTGAGCAAAGGCTGTGAATACTTATGTACATGTGATTTCTCAGTTTTTTTATTTTTAATAAATTTGCAAAAACCTCAAGTAAACTTTTTTCACGTTGTCATTATGGGGTGTTGTGTGTAGAATTCTGAGGAAAAAAATGAATTTAATCCATTTTGGAATAAGGCTGTAACATAACAAAATGTGGAAAAAGTGATGCGCTGTGAATACTTTCCGGATGCACTGTATATATATGCTTTGCATCACATAAATAAATTATATTGAAAAGTAGGCTATATTAAAATAGAAAAACATTTTTTAAATTGTAATTTTTTTCCTGTATTTTATATCAAATAAATGCAGGCTTGATGCGCACAAGGGACTTATTTAGCCTAAAATAAATGTGCATGCAAATTTGACCAAATGGAATAATATACATTAACGGACTTATTTATTTATGCATTCATTCGTTTATTTAGGCCTATTTATTCATTCATTCGTTTATTTATGCCTATTTATTCATTCATTTGTTTATTTAGGCCTATTCATTCATTTAATCGTTTATTCATCATTCATTAATTAATTCATCCATCCATCCGTCGGCAGGACTGTGCAACTCCCTGGGGCTCCAAACTGGCAATGGTGGAGCGCATCCTCGAGCAGGCCCAAGCAATCAGACACGTCCTGTCTGATGACAGAAGGAGCAGCCTATCCCTGACCTGGCAGGACATGGACGTCTTGAAAGCTGTTCACGAAGCACTGAAACCAGTAGGTGACTTCACTGTTATTTTGTCAGGAGAAAATTATGTGACCAGTTCCTGTATCCTCCCCATACTACAGCTCTGCAGGGACAATGTGTTGGCTGCGTCAGAAAATGACCTCCAGCTAACAAAGTCAATCAAAACTGGAATTCTAACAAAGCTGGAGGCCAAGTATGAATCCAATTCAGTGCGCAAAATATTGCGAAAATGCACTTTCCTCGACCCTCGTTACCGTGGAGGATATGAGACGGATGACAACGCATTGGCTGAGACCAAGGCTGAATTACAGGCTGAGATCGTGAGCTTAGAGGCAGCAGGTCCAGTGTCCATCAGAGTGGAAGAGGGAGAGGCGCAACCTGCACCCTCACGAAAAAAGATGACTCTGGGAAGTATGCTGCAAAAAAAATCTGATGCAATGGCAGGTCCCGTCGGCATCGGCACCGTAGAGGACCGAGTCGGAGCTGAAATAACAGCCTACTGTTTGGAGCCAGTTACTCAAGGAGACGAGGACCCACTTCTCTGGTGGAAAAATGCTGCCGGGCATTTTCCCCAGATGTCGCAAGTGGCACGAAAGTACCTGTGCGTCTGTGCCACAAGCACACCATCGGAGCGGGTTTTCAGCACTGCAGGTAAAGTTGTCGGTCCACAACGTGCCCTGTTAAAGCCGGACAAAGTAAACATGCTGGTTTTTCTAGCAAAAAATCTTGACTAGATTGATGCCACTTGCCATTCGTTCCTATTCGCACTGTGTTTATTTTTATTTATTTAATTGATTCAGGTATTTTTATTTGGTTTACGTTAAAAACAATATTGGAAAGAAGACTGGAAAGAAGTTTTTGTTTAGGACTATTGCTTTGCAATACTTTTTATAATATGGATAATGTTTATGTTAATTCAACTCTGGTTGACTGTTGTGGGTCTATTTGCACTTTTTTATAAGCTGCTCTTCTTTGCTATTAAAAGTTGTTCAGGCGGTGTGATTTAATTTAATTGATCTGTGTGCGCATCTCCGCGCAAAAACTGTTCTGGATGTTTATGTTAATTTAATTCTGTTTGACTGTTGTATTTGCACTTTTTTATAAACTGATATTTGTTGCTAATAAAAGTTGTTAATATTGTTCTGCATGTTATTTTGTTATTGTTTCAGTATTAGTGTTTGATATTCAGTTTCTGAACGGTTTAGGCACAAGCCAACAGTTTGGTGACGCTGTCTAAGCCTTACGTCACATTTTTTTAATTATTCACAGTAATACCGTATACCGAGGTAAAATAGGGAGGAGGTTTGATGGTATCAAAATTTGGATACCGCCCAACCTTATATGGTAGTGGAGCTCTGTCCGACAGGTTGCTTGCGCCAATAATGATGCCTTCTTTTTTTGAGGCCTGGGTTTTTATGGAAGCTAAAGTGGAAGGGGTGGGGTCAGATGCCCTCACTGGGTAGCTTCTTGGCCCTGTGGGGATAGAAAAAGACAAGTGTCAGTGATAGTGGCCTCTCTAATCCCAACGGGTTATTACATACCTCGACAGAGCCTGTGAGGCAGTCCTCTTATGCACATGCATGACACACTATACCTGGAGTCTCAATCAAGAGACAAGTGCTTGCCCTGAATTACACCAATGCCTTGTAGCTCCAGAGTTCAAATCCCAGCCAGATCACTGTCTCTGTTGAATTTGCATGTGATCACTGTGTTGGTATAGTTAATATCCTACACCCCAAAATTATAAACATTAGGTACAGTAGCTCTAAACTGATCTGGTTTATGTGAGTGTGCCTTGCCTATTGATTAAGTTGTGTTGCACTTACATTTGACATTTTTCTTGTCCCTTTATTATGCTAAATTGGAATTAATAGGTTAGCATGATTATAAGGACAAAAGTGTTATTATTTGTGTTTATTAACCTGGCACCTTTATCCATACAATTGGTTACATTTCTCTTTTGCCGTTTTTCCAATTGGAGCACAGTCAGGACCCATAACCTCAGGGTCTGAAGGTCAAAGCTATAATGCCAAAACACTACATTTTCAATTAAATGAAACAGGTAGCAACGTGTTAGAGTGGTCTGCTCTGCATTTTATTTTCAAACATCACAGTTCCATTCTCAGCCTCGCCAAGCTGAATTTGCATGTTCTTCCCATCTCCCACAACAAAAAGATTTGCACCTTAGGTTCAGAGAGTAGGCAGCTCTACACAGGCCTGGTATATTGGAATACGCAGTTTTTGAAAGCCATTAATGAATTAATGGTTAATGAAATTTTGCTGGGTAAAATGTTTGCATTCTGTAAAATCTTAGCTCGTTAGCACACAGTGAAAATAACTTTTGCTCTCAGTTACACTACCCAAGGGCTAGGCATGAATTCCTAGCTTAGATGTCTTCTGTATGAAGTTTCACGTTCTCCTGTTCACATGCATTTCTAGACACTTTGTTTTCCTTCCACATACTGCAGGTTGATTTAAATGGTAGGCGGCACGGTGGCGCGGTGGTAGCGCTGCTGCCTCGCAGTTAGGAGACCCAGGTTCGCTTCTCGGGTCCTCCCTACGTGGAGTTTGCATGTTCTCCCCGTGTCTGCGTGGGTTTCCTCCCACAGTCCAAAGACATGCAGGTTAGGTGGATTAGCGATTCTAAATTGTCCCTGGTGTGTTTGTGTGTGTCCTGCCCGGGATTGGTTACTGCTTTGTGCCCTGTGTTGGCTGGGATTGGCTCCAGCAGACCCCCGTGACCCTGTGTTTGGATTCAGCGGGTTGGATTTAAATGGTCTGACTTGTGTATGGATATGCCCATGATGCTGCTCTACAATGGACAGACATCCCTTACAGGGATGGTACCTGTTTCAAGCCCAGTGCTTCTAACACTCTAGTTCTCATGACTTTCTAATTGATGAACAGAGTTCATAAAATGGACACCTGGAATTTTAAACATGCAGATTTTTAATATATAATCTTTCTAGTCTTGAATGGGCAGAATGGTTGTCTTCCATCACTTTATTTAAGTTCTCTTCAAATTCTTTTTCTAAGTTTTACCTTCTTATTTTCTTCTAAATGTCACATTATTCCACGCCAAAGCTCATTGGTATGCAAATTAGCAGATAAGCTCCATTATTATAAAGGAGCTTCATACTATAATAACACAAATGACATCAAGTCAGCTGCTCTCCTCACTTGTTCCATCCTTTAAAGACTAGACAATCAAATTAAATAATAAAAATCATAAAATGTTGAACAGCATTTGAATGAATAAAGAAAGTGGAAAATATGAGTTGTGTAGCAAAGCCCACTAAACACAGCATGAAGATGCTGACAGCAGGTTATTACAGGGTGTCACCATGGTTGCGCTTGGGAGACAGCTTAAGGACTCTGGTGATGGTATTTATCTACTAAACCCCACCTCTGATGTCAGTTCCATTGTCTGCCATCCTGCACCTGCCCCTTCCTGTCTGGAGGCCATATAACCAGCAGTCCGGCCATCTTTGAGTTAGTTCTGTTCCAAACTTGTGTCTAAAAAGACATTTCTGCAACTTATCGCCTGATTTTTGTTTCTGCTTTCATCACATTGTTGGGTCTTCTTTTACAAGGGGACATGCAAATGTTAAAATCTGTGGTCAGAGATTGAGTGGCTGAAATGCAAAGAATGGCATTAGGATTGTCCCAAATTTGAAAGAGAATCAGATGTGAAAATGAGGTGAGTTTATTTGAAAACAGGAGAAGTCTGTCTATGGGCAAGTTAGCCGTGTTTTGGGGTCAAAGTCACAACCTGAAGGGCTCTGTTTTCCAAAGCCTGAAAGCTGTTCTGATAGTGGTTTACCATTTATAAAATACCTGAAAAAAACAACTCTGACTAAACATTAAAGAAAATAAAAATATCCCCCTTCCTAGACACCTTCACTTCTCCCTGCTGTTCATCTTCCCGTCTCTGCTTAAAGAATCATTTCAGAGCAGTGAGCACCTCAATTATGGGCAGACTCCAACATGACTTTAGTCTTCTACTAATTCAGACTCAGTGGATTAGTTAGATTACAACCATTATAATAAAAGCTTCCACTTCAATAATCTAGTCAATGCAGGAACAAGACAGCTAACTTAGCAGCAGGCCTTCCTCGCTTAATGGTGGTCCCCTCACGTCTACACCTCTCTTGTATTTGCTAAACATGCACACACAATGCCTCCTGGGGAGATCCAAGGTGATCAGACTGTAGGGAATCAAACACTGCTTTGGGATGATTAACAAGCTGCTTCGCAGCATTGATTCCTTGATTTACATCTGCTAAAGCATTGTTCTGCACATTGTACCATTAGCCAAACATGCTGGTGTATTTCACCTCTGGAGAAAACATCGGAAGCAATGGATCAGTAAGCGGTTGGGGTCAGAGAGACAAAAGTAGATTTTTCAGCTTGTCAAGTCTGGTGTCATCCATCTCCTGACATGATGTGGTCCATGCATATGATGATTTGTGCTGCATGGGAGCAGATTGACTATCATTTATGACTTTTGCAGGACATTTGAGGTGGACTGAGGAGTATCTTCCTCAGACAGCTTCTGCATCATTTATAAGAGCCAGTGTGATGAGATTCAGGCGGTCGTATTGGTTTACCTGAGGCCTGTCAAATAATGACAACTGTGAACAATGTATCGCATCCTGTGTCACCAGCTCAGCGCTGTTTCCTGAATGCACTTCTGTCTTCTACATTATGTATTCTGGTCTGCTATTCAATCCGTCTTTAATACACTTTTAACTTTGCAGATTCTTTTTTTATCTGAGGCGTGACCCGTCATTTCCTTTTTATATTTATTAGGTTGTTCTTTTAATGTCTTTTATGGTTTCTTTGATTTTCATTTTTTGTACTGTCAAGGATTTCAAAATACAGTTAAGTTACTTGGTTTACATTTTGATCAGAGGTAGATATACAGTGGTGTGAAAAACTATTTGCCCCCTTCCTGATTTCTTATTCTTTTGCATGTTTGTCACACAAAATGTTTCTGATCATCAAACACATTTAACCATTAGTCAAATATAACACAAGTAAACACAAAATGCAGTTTGTAAATGGTGGTTTTTATTATTTAGGGAGAAAAAAAAATCCAAACCTACATGGCCCTGTGTGAAAAAGTAATTGCCCCCTGAACCTAATAACTGGTTGGGCCACCCTTAGCAGCAATAACTGCAATCAAGCGTTTGCGATAACTTGCAATGAGTCTTTTACAGTGCTCTGGAGGAATTTTGGCCCACTCATCTTTGCAGAATTGTTGTAATTCAGCTTTATTTGAGGGTTTTCTAGCATGAACCGCCTTTTTAAGGTCATGCCATAGCATCTCAATTGGATTCAGGTCAGGACTTTGACTAGGCCACTCCAAAGTCTTCATTTTGTTTTTCTTCAGCCATTCAGAGGTGGATTTGCTGGTGTGTTTTGGGTCATTGTCCTGTTGCAGCACCCAAGATCGCTTCAGCTTGAGTTGACGAACAGATGGCCGGACATTCTCCTTCAGGATTTTTTGGTAGACAGTAGAATTCATGGTTCCATCTATCACAGCAAGCCTTCCAGGTCCTGAAGCAGCAAAACAACCCCAGACCATCACACTACCACCACCATATTTTACTGTAGGTATGATGTTCTTTTTCTGAAATGCTGTGTTCCTTTTACGCCAGATGTAACGGGACATTTGCCTTCCAAAAAGTTCAACTTTTGTCTCATCAGTCCACAAGGTATTTTCCCAAAAGTCTTGGCAATCATTGAGATGTTTCTTAGCAAAATTGAGACGAGCCCTAATGTTCTTTTTGCTTAACAGTGGTTTGCGTCTTGGAAATCTGCCATGCAGGCCATTTTTGCCCAGTCTCTTTCTTATGGTGGAGTCGTGAACACTGACCTTAATTGAGGCAAGTGAGGCCTGCAGTTCTTTAGACGTTGTCCTGGGGTCTTTTGTGACCTCTCAGATGAGTCATCTCTGCGCTCTTGGAGTAATTTTGGTCGGCCGGCCACTCCTGGGAAGGTTCACCACTGTTCCATGTTTTTGCCATTTGTGGATAATGGCTCTCACTGTGGTTCGCTGGAGTCCCAAAGCTTTAGAAATGGCTTTGTAACCTTTACCAGACTGATAGATCTCAATTACTTCTGTTCTCATTTGTTCCTGAATTTTTTTGGATCTTGGCATGATGTCTAGCTTTTGAGGTGCTTTTGGTCTACTTCTCTGTGTCAGGCAGCTCCTATTTAAGTGATTTCTTGATTGAAACAGGTGTGGCAGTAATCAGGCCTGGGGGTGGCTACGGAAATTGAACTCAGGTGTGATACACCACAGTTAGGTTATTTTTTAACAAGGGGGCAATTACTTTTTCACACAGGGCCATGTAGGTTTGGATTTTTTTTCTCCCTAAATAATAAAAACCATCATTTAAAAACTGCATTTTGTGTTTACTTGTGTTATATTTGACTAATGGTTAAATGTGTTTGATGATCAGAAACATTTTGTGTGACAAACATGCAAAAGAATAAGAAATCAGGAAGGGGGCAAATAGTTTTTCACACCACTGTAGTTGCTTACTCACATGCGACCCCCATATAAAACTGGAACAGCTCCAGGAAAAGAAGACTCACATGCTTACAAAAATGTTACATGTTTATTACCATTTGTGAACTGAGGGTAAATCCAATAAATGAGAATTGATGAATTATATGAAGCCTGTTCTTGACAAAATTTTTCTCTTTTGCGTTTGTGTAAAAATAAATCTCAATGTTAGCTTTTCATTGTTGTAGCTACCTGCACACACTGAAGAGTGAACGTGGACTGAGAAACTGACTGACAGAGTAGGCAGACTTGTCTTTTTTTAACTACAATTTATTAAGAAACAAGCTAATGTGTGGAGTGCAAGAAATTGTATCTTTCAGAAGAAATGGAATCGCACACTTGCAGAAGTGGAGTTTCTGAGCATGATTTGTGTGACAACACGTGAGTCTCTGGTGGTTGGCATGCCTTGTACATGTACTGCATGCTTCAGTTGACTGGCAGAACCAGTACAGAAAAAAAAGAGAAACAAAAAAAAACGTGGCAAGACACTCTGCCAAACCATTAGCTGTACAGGATTAGGAGAAATCCTAACTTTAACTGCAAATGACAACACAGTGGTGCTTAGGATCTCTTGGCTTCAACATCACAATAGTGCCTTAGCTGCTTGACTGTACAATCCTTAACATCTGCTGGCAATAGAATGGAACATCACCATAAGAATGTCATAACCTGACACGGTGCCACTATAAATGTAAATGCTGCCCTGTTCTACACATTACGCACTGTGGGCGCTAGGGGTCGCTGTTGCCCCTTACACCCAACAGACAGACATGCAGGACACAGGGTAAAAGAATCAAGAAGATATTTTTAAATTATTTTCTTTCTGCGCAGCGCCTCCAAAGCAACACAGCCACAATAAACACAATACTCAATAATAATCACAATACTCTTTCTCCTTCATACCTCCCAGAAAGTGTTGTCCACCTCCTCCTGACTCAGCTTCTCTTGCTGGGTTCACAGTAGTCCTTTAAATAGTCTTTGACCAGAAAGTGCTTCTGTCCTTCTGTCCACGTGACTTGTAAGCACTTCCGGGTCAGATGGAGAACTTGTATTTTCTTCAGCCCGGAAGCACTTCTGTGATTCCATCCCTGTGACTTTGGAGTACTTCTGGGCTATGTAGACAGTAGGGACTCCCCAGTCTCCCTGCAGCGTCTCCTGGCGGCACCCACGGTACCCAGCAGGGCTGTGAAGCTGAACTCCAGATCCCATGGTGCCCTGGGAATCCGGGGCACCGCTATGCTGTAGGGAAGCTGCCAACTAGTGTCCTGGGGGAGGCAGTGTCCCAAAGCAACTGCCTTCCTCCATCCTTCCACTTCAGGGACGTCCCGGTCAGGTTCAGCTTCCAGCCGTCTCCTACAACACATTATTTTGATGTTGTTTAATCTTAGCATACCGTGTGGGTGTCTGGACCTAGTCTGGATGTTTAGAATAATAATCACCACCACCAGTGATTTAAAAGTGGGAGGTGGGCAAAAATGATATTATGTTGGCATACAAACTATACCCAGCAAGAGTGCAGTTTGCAGAATGTGAAGAAATATGGTCATTAAATAAAAGTAGAACTGAATATATGGAAGAGTGGAAATAAAAAAAAAAAAAAAGACGAATAATGGACAAATGCCTGGAGTACTAATGCAGTATTAGAATGGGCCAGGATATTGAGGTGTTTAAGTAACATTTGCATACTTGTCTGTTGTTTCTTTCTCTCTTTTGCATAACTTATTTGTAAAGAGATGTAAATCTGCCTACAGCAAGCATATCAACAATAGCTGAGTGATAGTGACTAGTGAGGGGTGCTAAGAGACCTATGAGAACTCTTAAGGAATTACAAGGTACACTAGTGAAAATTGGAAAGACTGTGTTTACAACAACTGCTGCCCTGTGTTTCACCAGTTTTATAAGATAGTGGAAAATAAAAACCAACTGTTAAAAAAAAAAGTGAATGATATCTCAGCCATTGTTTGCTTGAAGTCACATGGGAAGAAGGTTCAATGATCTGATGAGATTTTTGACCTTTAGACTAAACACCATATTTGGCATAATCCAAACACTGCACATTACCAAAAACACACCATCTCCACCGTGAAGCATGCATTTGACCCTGGAATGCTTGAGTGGGAAAGGGGTAAAATGAATACAGCAACACACAGAAATCCTGGAGGAAAACTTGTTGGCGTCTGCAAGGCACCTGTACCTTGGTAGATTTGTTTTCCAGCAAGACAACCATACCAAGCATAAAGCCAATTCTAAACAGAAATGGCATAGAAACAACAATGTTAATGTCCTGGAGTGCCAGAGTCGGAGCCCAGATCTCAATATTACTGAGAATGTGTGGCTGGACTTGAAGAAGGCTGTTCACTCATATTCAACATGCAAAATGACAGAATCTGAACAGTTTTGCAAAGAACAATGGGGAGAAACTGCAGTATCCAACTGTGCAAAGCTGACCTGTGCACGCAGACTCCAGGCTGTCATGGCCGCCAAAGGTACATATACTAAATACTGACTTGAAGGGGGTGAATCATGTGGAAGAAAATCAATAGGCTTAATAATCTGATTCGCGGAATCAAGGTTTTAATTCTAATTCTACAGAACTGAGACATTGGACAAAATTCTGGTGAAATGCGTGAAATGCCATGTGCCTAACCCCCTTTTTATATGCCCTTTTACCATCATGCGTTGCTGCGGTGGCACTACTTTACCAAAGTTCATTACAGGCTTGCAAATTCTGCTGAGCTCCCCTTTCTCATATTGTTTATCTGTACAGTTTGTGTCATTCTTTATCAATTGCCAGTCCAAAGGTCAGTGCCTGCTTTTATAGAATCAGCTATTAAGTACAATTTATAATGGATTAACAGTTTTAAGATTTATATGGAATTATGCTGAAACTGAGGTTAATGCTTCAATATTTCATATTACTGTTTTATAATAAATCATTTTGTGTTTTATATTTGTAATTTAGATCACATTGCAGAGGTCTGTTTTTACTTTGATATTAAAGGAATACTCAACCCAAAAATTTGATTTTTTTATATGTATTACATATTCCATGTAGTTTTTAGTGATGGCTGAGAAAAGTTTTTAACTTCATGTTTTCGTGGAGACCCAGTGGTAACCGACACTGGACATCAGCAAACTATTTCAAAAAAGTGCAAAAAAAATCTTGCACTACTCGTGTTGTATTGTCTACACATCAGAGCTTTGACCAGTGAATTTGAAGGAGAGACGGGTCTTCAATTCAAAAGCGTGAACCCATGTGAAGTGGTTTCCTGTCTGTGGATTACTTTCATTTACCAGAGTCATTTAATTAACAATATTTTAACAAAAAACATATGTGTTTTGCACATTGTGAGTGTAAGACTGGATGCAACATGAGTAAGGTGAGATTTATTTATGTACGTTTTTAATATTGTTTGATGTTTTGCAGTGGTGGTCACCACTGGGTCCTGTTTTATCAGTGTAGAAAACACAAAGGACAAGAGATAAAGATTTGTGGGGGATAAGCACCGTATATTTTAGATTTGCTGTAAAGAAAGAGATTGTTAGTGAGGAGTAGCCTCATAAGACGGAGTCCAATATAAGACTGCCATAGGGAAGAGCTGATGGCTTCTTATAGCTGAAGGGGAGGAAGAGGTGGATCCTCAGAGGAGGAGGGAGGAAATGATGTCATCCAAGGGTGTGGTCTGTAGCTGGAAGAAAGCAGGTTAGAAGTTTTTTGTTCCTGCAAGGAAGGAGAGAAGGTATTATTGCACATGATTAGCCCCAGACATCGGCATTTCAGCAATAACTAGACCCTGCTGCTGCCTCCCATGCGCATGTGTGTGACATCAGAAATGTTATTATCTCTGTCCTGAATGAAAAAATGAGATTAAAATTTTTTATTTTGCTATTATTGCAAATTACTTGGGGTAAGTGACATATAAAACAACATATTTTTGGGTAAAGTATTTCTTTAAGAAGTCTCTTCTGTTGGTCAGTGTCAAAAAAGCTACATTAAATCTATCGTGATTCAATGTTGTATTGCAGTAAAAATGAGAAAACTTCCAATAGGGTGAATACTTTTTATAGGCACTGTAATTAGAAAATTGATTTGTAAATGTCATCACTTAAGGAGCACACAGGTTGTAAATCTACTTTGAGCACAAGGTGAAAGTCAAGGTGAACTTTATTATTTATTAAAAATATAAGAAGAAAATTAACAGAAAGATAAAAACATACGAACTTAAATATGTATTGCTGTTCTCCTTGAGGTAAGGTACTGTTTATCATTAATGAGTCTATTTGCTGGTAGGGTAAATGATCTCCTCTATCACATTGTTTTTTGTTCTGTATTACACGTAACCATTGCTAGTCAGACTGTTAAAACAGAATTTATAATGTGCCAAATGTGGAGCTTTTTAGGACAATGTCTACATGTAGCTGTTTTTAGCAGATATTTGATCAACCACAAATGTATCTCTGTGGTGATTTGTGTTTTATAAAACAAACTAATTTTGGTATAAATAATATTTTTATTGCACTGGCTCAAAGCTATGAAATTAATTTGTTATATTTGTAACATCATAGTGGCTCATTGTTCATGTTGTTTTTTGTTCATTCACCATCAGTTTGGGAGCATTTTGATGGCTGCATCCATATTGCTTATGCTTGTTAGGACTGTTGCCGGTTATATGATTTCAGCATCACTGCGTGTTACATCTTTGCACAATTGGTATTTAGAAAGGTGGTGTGCTAACAATTTTAGCCAAGTTTATAAATAAATCTCTTTGAAAAACAAACTCTCTTCTCCCAATTTTGTTGTGGAAATGCTATTTGATTAATTAGATTGGGTTTTTTGATCTCCTGTCTGGCTTTTTTGATTTCTCGTTGGAACAATTAGGGCTGTAGTGTTCAGTTATAGGAGTGAGGAGCTTGGGAACTTTAGAGACCTGGGGCCTCATACATAATGCCATGCATAGAATTCACACTAAAACATGGTGTATGGGCTAAAGCGGAAATGTGTGTACGCACAAAAATCCAGATGCATAAATCTTTGCACATGCCAACTTCAACGTTCTTATTCTCCATAAATTCCGGTCAGCGTGAAAAGTAACACATGTGCATGCGCCTGCCGTCCCACCCCATCACCTCTTACACCTCTTTGAATATGCAAATCAATACAAATAGCCCTTAAGTTCATCGTTCTGTCAAAAGACAATGGCAAAAGCATTGGAGAAAACAGAAGAATTTCAGCAAATACCAAGTGGAAGCAAGGAAAAACATACTATTTGTTGGTTTAAAAAATGGTATAAACAACAAAAGGAAGCTGATCGAGTGACATAAAGTGTCAGAGAAACTCGAAAGCTCAAGTTCACAAAGTTGCACAATGCCCAAAATAAAAAAGAAGTGGTCAGATATCAAAGTCGTTGTAAAAAGGTGAGTCGTAGCCCACCATCAGAGTGTCATATGGAAGCTTATTAGGGTACAGAGAAAAGAAAAAAAATAGGGACACAGTGGGAAAAAAAGCTTGAAATGTCAACTTTAATCTCGAAATGTCCACTTCATTCACATAGTTTATTTTGTCATTAAAATAGAACGTCATAAACTTCATCTTAAAATTGTTTAATTTAATAGCTTCTTAAATCCCATTGTAACTAAAGTAACACGTTAAATGCTTTGTTTTGTATTTGATCTTCTATATGCTCTATGTGTGTGAATCACTACGTGCTTCTTATACGGGCTTTCTCTTCCTTCGACAGGGCACAGAATACATTACATTCATGATATCACAGTTCACTGAACAATTTATACTAAGATGTATACTTGATATCATCTTCATGATGACAGGAATTAAAGCATGTATTAAACATGGGGGCACAGTGGTGCAGTATTAGCGATGAGCTGGCACCCTATCCAGAGATTGTTCCTGCCTCCCGCAAAATTCTTGCTGCGCCATGCGCGACCTTCGATGACATCAGTACTGTCATTTTCAAACATACTAACCGAAAATTCCAGTCCTTACTTTTCTTTTTCCAAGTAACTAATGCCACACAGTCAGTTCTGTAATAGATATAAAGCCATCTGTAAGCTGAGAACGCCAATTCTTCATAACTTTTAAGGAACATTGAAATATCTTCGTAGTACATGTTTAATTATTCTATCCATCAATCCATCCAGGGTCACACCAGCCCCAGTAAGCATACAGCAGAAAGCAGGAAAAATCCCTGAACTGGGCACCAGCTTATCGCTACCGCTGTCCACCGTAACCTCACATGTTTAATTATTAACAATATAGATTATTTAAATGATGTTTAAATTTTAGCTATATAATGTAATAAACATACTTTGTTGCATTTCATCTTAAAAATGTTATCAAGAGCTCCAAGAAGATAGCTCTTGGTAATCTAAATCGACTTAGAAGCCAGTCGTCATCATATGTAAATACACACTTTATAAAGTGGCTCAGGTTGTGCAATATAATTGTATTGCAAGTTTACAGTGAAGTAATTGTACTTATAAGCACAAACAGTTCTACCAGGAGCACTTTATGGACTGACTGATTGCGTTTATAGTTCTTGGGATGAAACTGTTTCTGAACCGCGAGGTCAGTACAGCAAAGGCTCTGAAGTATTTGCTGTATGGTGGATGTTCAAATAGACTGTACGCATGGCTGAGGCAGCGTGTGCTTGATGCTGTATACTGATGATTCTCTTTCCAATCAGCTGCTGTAGAGCTGTGATTCCACACTCAGAAACAGTGGGATAATTACTCAGAGTGATGCAGTGAGAGTAACAACGCTAAAGCAGCTATGGTATTTAGAATAATTTGGCCATTCCGTGGACCATTATATTGTTACAGGTTAATTACAATCGGATGCCCTAAACCTGCGGTGGGTTGGCACCCTGCCCGGGATTGGTTCCTTCCTTGTGCCGTGTGTTGGCTGGGATTAGCTCCAGCACACCCCCGTGACCCTGTGTTCGGATTCTGCGGGTTGGATAATGGATGGATGGATGGATAGCCCTAAACTAATAAACAATATGCGGTTAATTTCAGTGTATTTGATAAAGCAATGTCAGGGATGTGGATCTAAAAAAGAAAGAAAAACTACACTAGAACAGTAGCACTGCTTTGACGCTGGGTGCCGCCAGTTTGCAAAACCAAGTGCAGAACTTGCAAACGCCATGAATTCAGCTGGCATGAAAATGTATGTGGTTTTACGCCAAGTTTAGTTTTTATACTTCGCGATGTGAGTGTCGAAACAGGTGTATGCAACATTTTTGTGTGTATGCAAAGTTTATACATGAGGCCCCTGACCTTTTAGAAAGCTGTTCCTGGCCCATGGCACTTGGGACATGGAGAGTCACCAAACGACTTCAGAGCAGTGCTTCCCAAACTCGATCCTGGGGACCCACTGTGGTTGCTGGTTTTTGTTCCAACCATCTTCCGTTTTTTCATTGGACTCTTAGCCTAATTAAGTGAGTCATTTTTTCCCAGTTTCTGTTTTTTGGAGCCAATGTAGAAATTACAAACTTAATTTGGTAGATTTTTATTAAAATGTAATAAGCAGTTATATGGAGAAGTTGTAGTTATGTGGGGAATATGTAATTTTTTTTTTAAGTTGGGTTCAGTAGTTCAACCTAATTTTTATTCTGCTTTTCCATGTGTTCTGGTTATTTAATTGATTATTCACTAATTAGTGAGTCTGACATTAAAGTTGCAGCCTTCATCATCCCGGGTGTCTGCTATGTTGGTTTTTAATTGTCACTATTAGGGTTCAATGAAGGGAGCAAACTACACAGAAAAAGGGGAAAATAATAGGAAAACAACAAAAGAGAGTTTATAGCATTTATAGCTTTGGAAAAAAATAGAAATATTTCTAAATGTCTTATAAATGTAAAAACCATAGTGTTTTCCATCCATCCATTATCCAACCCGCTATATCCCAACTACAGGGTCATGGGGTCTGCTGGAGCCAATCCCAGCCAACATAGGGCGAAAGGCAGGAAACATACCCCGGGCAGGGCGCCAGCCCACTGCAGCCATAGTGTTGTGTTTTTCTGAATGCAGAATAATGAGAAGAGTAAAAAGACCAGCTAATTAAATGAGATCAATTGTTATCGATTATTATCACCTTTTGTGAATCTGGTTGCAAGAAAAACCTGCAGCCACAGTGGTTCCCCAGGATTGAGTTTGGGAACCACTGCTCCAGAGGATTAGATGGGAAAGTTGTTAGTGACCATGTCAGGTAGTCAAGGTAAGGACCTGTGTGAAGAAGTCCAGAAGAGCAGAAGGGATTGTTTTCTGTTTGGTCCTTGGGCTCCCTAACTAATCTCCATGTCAGTGACTAGTGTGATCATATTGTTGCATGTTTTTAAATGTTTAATTAAGATATCAACACAGGGGTTTCAGCACAGAAATATACATACCAGCTGTACTTTAGTATCATATTCAATGTACTTTCCATTGCAGACTGCTGTAAGATTGATAGGATCTTTTCTCTTTTGTCTCTTAGGAAATTCAGACCAATTAAAACACGCCATTCATGTCTTGTTTTCTAAGAGATGTGGATAAGCCATTGAGAATTCAAACATTTTACAGCTCTCAGACTGGTTAATAATTTAACAATGCATTCAAAAAGATGATTTAGAAGGCTTGTGCAATAAGTGTACAGGATTTGAATGACATTTTGTCAGTCGTTGTTATTTGCATTTATAAAACTCCCCCAGCGACAACCAAGTTTCTTCCTTTTGGGCTGCTGTGTGTTTGGCAACTGAGAAGTATTCTAGATAGTGTTAGACTATTCTAGGCAAAAGATTTTTGAAAGCATTCAATTCTAACATTTTGTTAAGCGCTTTTAAGCCCACTTTATGGTTGTGGTATCAACCAACCTTAGACGATGAAACAGTCTGTGACAAAACAGAAAATTTAGTACCTTGTTTATTCCAGTTCAGTGTCACAGGGGGCTACAACATATCATAGCAGCACTTGGTACAAGTTAAGAAATAGCCTTGGATAGGTTTCCAGTCCAATGTAGGGTCATAAATGGCCAGTTTGATGTTGACATTTAGTCTTACACCCACATCTTTGGAGTTGTTACAGGAGAACCCACATAAAAAAAGACAGATAATGTAGAAACTCTGCATGGACAACAGCCAGGTGTGGGATTCACATTCTGAACACTGGATCTGTCAGGAGGTATCCACTGCGGCACCCCAGTCCATAACACTTGCACTGAATGGCCTAAAGTTTGTGGATACATGACCATCACATCTCTATGAACTTCTTCGACATTATATTCCAAAACCATGGGCATTTATTTGTAGATGGTCTCCCCTTTGGGCCCATAACATCCTCCACTCTTCTAGAAAGGTATCAAGAAGATTTTGGAGTATACCTGTTGGAATGTGTGCTCATTCTGCCAAAAGAGCATTTTTGAGGTCAGGTACTAATGTTGGGTGAGAAGACCTGACTTGCGGTCTGCGTTCTCATTTATCCCTTAAGTGCTTAGGGCTCTGTGCATGCCACTTAAGTTCCTTCACACCAAACTTGTAAAACCAATGCCTTTATGGACTTGACTTTGTGCACAAGGACAGAGTCATACTGGAACAAAAAAGGGTATTCAGCAAACTATTGCCACAATGTTGGAAACACATAATTGTCAAAAATGTCATTGTATGCTGTAGTATTAGCAGTACTATTCACTGGAAATATGGGATCCAGCCCAAAACTTAAAAAACGGCCTCAGCCATCATGCATCCTCCACTAAACTTTATAGTAGGCACTATGAAGTCCAGAAGTCTCAGAGCATCTGCCAAACCCAGATTAGTCCATTAGACTGCCAGATAGTGAGGTGCGATTCATCATTCCATAGAACGCATTTCCACTGCTGTGGAGTCCAATGCTGGTGTGCTTTACACCACTCCAGCCAATGACATTGTGTATGTTGATCTTAGGCTTGTGTACAGCTGCTCAGCGTTAGAAATCCATTACATAAAGCTCTTGATGTACAGTTCTTGTGCTGATGTTGTTTCCAGAGGCAGTTTGGAACTTTGTTGTGAGTGATGATTTTTTCCGACTATGCACTTCAGCACTTGGTAGTCCCACTCTGTAGCTTTATGGCTGACCTGTCTTTGCCAGTGTAAAGACAGGAGAATGGGAGCTGTGCATTCATATTTTCTGGTCCATGTAATAATTCTTGCAGCACATTTTGAATTTACTAAAAGCTACATAAAGAATGATTTGAACAGCCTGTGAATAATGCATTGCAGTTGTCGATCCTACTGGAAATAAATGCATTAATTAATTTCTGAGTATCTTGCATATTTATAAAATGTCTTAATCTTCTAACATTTTTAAGATGGAAAAAACATGTTTCGATAGTTTAGTAATGTGTGTTTTAAATGACATGCTAGTGTCAAAATTAACCCCTAAATTGTGTGCTGATTCAATAAAACTAATGGAGATTCCAACTGAGTTAAAGAGTGACAGAATGTTGTTGCGATCAGCATCATTCCCTCCAATAATTAATATCTCTGTTTTTTATGCATTCAGAGACAAGCAGTTCTCATCTATCCACTCTTTTAATTCAGTGACACATTTGATTATGGACAGCATCAGAGAAAAGTCATTTAGTCTAAAAGGATTGTATCGTTGGGTGTCGGCTGCATATGAATGAAAGTTGTTGTTATGTTTTCTAATGATAGCTCCCAATAGAAGAATGGAAAGTTAAACCAGTGAAGGTTCCACTACCGAACCCTGTGGGACACCGTATTTAACTTCTAAGTATAATAATGGTGTCCTGTCTGCACATTTCTGTACGTACTGGAAAGGAATCGATAAATAAGAATGGTCAATGGTTTAAAATGCTGCACTTAAATCAATCAACCTAACTACAGTGGCATTTCTATTTTTGTACTATAACCAGTATGGAATCCAGACTGGAATTTTTCAAAATAGCTGTTTAGAGTACCACATCAGCTGAGATGGTTCAATGGTGTACATTTCCTTAAGGTCATATCACACGTGCTGTAGATCAGCGGGGCAAAATTAGCCTTAAAAGGAGGAAATTAGAAAACATGTTCTCTGTGAGCATTAAAGAGATAGTAAAATTGTTTCTTTTAATCCTTCAGTATTAGTCTACATACAAGATGGTTCATTAATGTTCCACAAAGTCTTCAGTTTTCTCCTAGGATTAATTCCAGTCCAGTGTTCAAGGAGGTTGATTGTTTCAGAATACTGGGTGGTAGGTAAATGAAAAGGATATAAATAAATCCTCCTTAACCTGCTCTGCCCCTAACAGTTTTTTTTTTTTTTTTACAGTAACTATTGCAATGTTATCCAGGTGCTTGTAGTCTTTGTTTTGAACTGCAGCAATTGTTTGGCAGTCATGTGATCAGTGCGGTGTGCATTTAAACATTCTTCTGACTCAATTATTGATTCTCTCATGTATTTGCTGTGAATGTGCATTCTATGAACTCCTATGGGTTTGACCTTTACCTCATTTTTCTTGACCTACATTTCCACTTAACGGTTTTTCCAGTGAATTTCTCCTGAATATTGATCTTTCTGCCTTTATTTGATCTTGAGCTTACCGATTATTTTAAACTTGCTAATTCAACACATTTAGCTTCAGACATTATTTTCTGTTGATCACGGATCCTCTTTCTGCGACTGTCACATTTATATCTCCAAATGCACTCATACTGTGTCACCAGATGCTTTCATCTTCTCAGGAAACTCTTAGATATAATATACTAAGAAAGAGTTCTCTGTTACAGCAGCATTAGCCATAATATGAAGTGAAGTTTAGGCTTGGTGAGGCTCACATGACAGCTAGACAGCCTAATAATCAAAATAAAAAAAATAAATTAAACACAAACAAAAACAATTTTTTACTAGACACATCTCTATTGATGTATCTATGGTTGTTGTCTAACAGCACTCACGCCTCATCATTAGTTATAATGAGACTGAAGCTTGACCACTGAATAATGAACTTGGGTCACATTTTTGATTTTTTTACCAGGCTATCACATCCATTAAAAAAAATCATAGAAGCAGAACTGCAGATGAATCCAGATAACATTTATCCTTTTTAATGTATGTTTTAACTTGAAGGCTCCACTGGCCTTCCTCAGGATTTGCAGGCTACAAAAAAGGTGATTAACACTAGAATTACCAAAGCCTATGAAAAAACTTGTAATCCTGGCCCACCTTAAATTCCTTTTCACTTCTCCGTCAGCATATTTTGTGTTATAAATGTGTCAATCAGCAAAAGCAGCAAGCACTCTGCTATCCCATCTGCACACCAAAGCAGAAAGGGCAGAAAGTTCTTTCAGCTCAAGTCTGTTTAACTGCGTGTGAGGCATTCAGGATCGAACCACGAATGTCTTGATTATGAGTCAACATTTCTTTCCGCTGTGCCACCAAAGTGGTCGTATTAAGGGCGTGTCAATGTCACACCCTAACGTGAGTTCTTTTTCTGCAGTTATATTCTTGAATAAAAGCACACTTGTCTTGTTATACTTGTGCCTTTTGTGAAACAGTTTATTTGATATTTGGACTTCAGGCTTCTCACACTATACACTTCATGTCTACATTTTGTCAATTATTACTAAAACATGAAAAACGTTTCTGTTTTAATGATGTGTTTACATAGTTTGTTGTAGATACGGACCACATATGGGGGTATTTTTCGTACGTGGATTACTCGTATAGCTGGATGTAATTGTTGATGATTTGGCGTGATCCTGGATCTGTCGGTTTTTCGAAACTCTTGCTGGATGTGTTGTCATAGCAACACATCCTAATCGTCAAACCTGCTCGGAGCAGGTTTGTTCTATGTAAACAAGGATTAACTCATACACGTAATCAGTGTCCGTGCATGGAATTCATTCAGTCATGGCTTCACCGTTCATGAATGAGTGACCAATTGATATCGGTGCGCAAATTATAAGAAGAGAATTTCATATAGAGAGGGTTGTGCGCGATCGGCAAGATCCTTTATTGCTCTCGGCGGAAATTCTTTTCGAAAGATACCGCTTTAGCCAGGGGGGAATATTGTACCTCAAAGATTTATTAGCACCTTATATTCAAAGTCAAACTCGGCGAAGTCGGGCACTCACAACCACACAGACAGTATGCATTGCTTTGAGGTTTTTTACAAGCGGCACTTTTTTATATACTGTAGGCGATGCAGAACATTTATCTAAAAGTGCAGTTTGCCAGGCAATTCGTAAAGTCTGTTTGGCTCTGAAATATTTCCTTAGGGTCCTGGACACCTGCGTGTGCAGACAATAAAAGAGGCGTTTCATGCCATTGCAGGTAGGTAATACACAGGCAAAAACACCCATGGTTCCATAAAGAATCTCACAATCAGCCTAACATTCTCATTACCAGGATTTCCAAATGTGATTGGGGCACATAGGACTGATCAGAGTGGAGTTTGATCAAACATTATTTGGAAAATGTACCTCTCCTCCTGATGAATAATCAGACACAGTATGTCTTCATCAAGTATTTGACCTTCGTCAATATCTCGTAGGTCAGACACAAGTTCTAGGGATATGACATTCCCTGCAACTGACCCAACAAAAAAAAGAGGGCTATATGGAACATACCTGTGGCACACATTGAGGACAAACATATGCAATGACCATCCTTTACCTGAAATGAAGTGACCACTGCATCCTGCCACTGGTTCTGGGTAAGAGCTTTCCCCTGGAATGCCCTCAGAAACAGGGCGATGGGCATTTTGCTGGTTAGCCAACTCTTCTGCAGGGGTTAGGTCTGGACCTCGTGGACCTCCATCTGTTTTTTGCTTCTCTGCCTTCTTATTAGCTTTAAAAATTTGTGTTTTTTATATTATATATGATTATTTATGTCAACAATTCTTTAAATAGTTATATACCAATATTTACCAGTTTGAAGTATATTCTTGTACTTCACTTTAACCTGTTCCCATGTTCTCCTTGTGCTCACGCTTGATCTGGAATTATGACATATTAAATAATAATTAATCTGACACATAGGAAATGAAACGCTGCATTCAGTAAGTACAATGCACACTACTTAGCGTTTAATTTGTCGGCCACTTTTTGCCAGCGGTCTTTTCTGGTTTGGGCTGCTATTGCAGTGTTACCCCTTGTGCATATTAAATCTCGAAATTCTTCATGTCCTTCAAATAAAAGGTCCTGCTCCGCTTGTGTGGGAAATAAAAATGCGCTCGTTCTTTCGTCATTTTGTTACAGCCTATCAAAGACTTGCTGATCATGTTTTCTAGACTCCATATATATGGGCTTTTCACTCAGCGCGGGTGCGCGCATTCATCTCGGTTGATTAGATCCAGCTAGACTAATCTACTACACCGCTGCATTTGAAAAACTGACTTATCCCGGATGAGTTTCACCGGCATTAACTCATCCAAGATGAGGCATCTGATCTCGGATGATTTAAGCAACATACAGAAAATACCTCCATGAAATGCATGTATTCCAAATAATGATATATTATTTACCCTCTACAACTCCAGGCAACTGACACACAGTTAACACGAGTTTTTTCGTAGGCTTTGGTAATTGTAGTGTTAAGCCTCGAAAAAAAAACTTAAATGTTCCAAAGAATATAACAAAAGGCCATCAAGTGGAAGGGAAGCAAAGAATCTTTATGAAGAAGGATTTATTAACAGAAATCAGAAGACATGGCCAAAATTGTCATGAATTTGGAAGTTTATTCAAACAAAGTCCCAAAAAGTGTTGCAAAAAGTCCCAGGTAGAGAACACAAAAGCTCCAAAGAGCATGTAAATGCCTACGTGGAGTTGCCTTAGCACAATGGGCAATCCAAAGAGAAGTCGAAAAAGAAGTAAAGAGGTCAAAAAATGCATGACAATCACCAACACATCAAAGCAATAATGACAGAGAACTCACCCAACACCCAGCACATACAATGTACCACAAGGGACTGTATGTTCCCTCAGTCTTTACAGTGTTGAGGGAAGTCCCTTGAAGGAGATGGACAGGTGGCCCCGCCTCTTGGGGAGCCGCCCACAAAATGAAATTAAATAATATACAAAACTAATAAAAAACTCACACTAGTTCTAAGATTTAAAGCAACATACCAGTACAAGAAAAAAGGCATCACCAAAAAGGGAAACCAAGCCATATAAGGGTGCTGGGCCCCCAGAAGGGCAATAGACTGAGACACGAACAGAGGAAAAATATAACTATAACCTGGGAAGGACAACTTATGTTCTTTAAGGATGCTGGCGGACAAGCAATCCAAAAGGAGCAAGGAATTTGTTACCCTCAGCATAGAGTGGGTGGGAGGACACGGAGCATTGGCAAGAGAGTATGTATGTACTCAGGCCAGGAGAAGTAGGACCATGAAAGTAAAGACTGGAAGAGGTTACTCATTTTCTTTTAGCCCATTAGATAGTAGCTCATTTTAAGAGAACCAGCTCAGAAGCTGTATAAAAGACATGGAGCTGCTATAAAAACCTGGACACAAATAGATGAACATACACAGGCCTGGTCCGCAATAGAAGTAAAATCCTGCAGTACTTCTTTATATTCCCTGCTTTGTGCCCCAATAAATGCAAGGTATCGGCAATACACTAATAACCCAATTGTGCTTCACTCACTCAGAATATGGAACCAATGTAGAAAGCATTTTAAGATGGAGAAGCTTTTATCTGTGGCACCTCTGCAAGAGAACCACCTTTTTCAACCCTCGCAAACATATGCAGTTTTTAATATCTGGAAAAGATTTGGGATTAAATTGCTCAGAGATCTTTATATAGACAACATCTTTGCATCCTATGAACAATTACATTCCAAATTTAACTTTCCAGCTACACACTTCTTTCACTATCTTCAAATTAGGAACAGAACCTGCCCGATTTTCCTCATCTTGCACCCTCGTCCATACTGGAAAAAATACTGCTCAATTTCAGGGACTTAGACACCATCTCTGCAATATATAAAATTATTTTACAGTCCCTCCCTTTCAAAGATGCATGAGGACAATGGGAAAAAGATCTCTTAATCAATATATCAGAAAAGGAGTGGAAAACAGCAATGCAGAGACTTCACTCGCGTTCCATATGTGCAAAGCATACAATTATACAACTCAAAATTATATATCGAGCACATCTGTCTCGCCTAAAACTGTCCAAAATGTTTCCAGGGCAAGATCCAACCTGCAAACGCTGCAGTCAAGTCCCAGCCTGACTGGGTCACATGTTCTGGGCCTACACCAAATTAACATTATTTTGGACCAAAATTTTTAAGTGCCTCTCAGACAGCCTTGGTGTCACAATCCCTCCTTACCCATTAACAGCTGTGTTTGGTGTTCTTCTAGATGGTTTTAAAATGGAGAAGGACAAACAAACTGTGATTGCATTCACTACACTTTTGGCACGCAGACTTATCTTGCTGAGCTGGAAGAATCCTAACGCTCCTCTTTTAAGTGGGTAACCGATGTTTTATACTATTTGAAATTGGAAAAAATCAAATATACAGTTACAGGTTATGTACAGAATTTTTTTAAAACCTGGCACGATATAATCAATAAAATTTTAGAATAAGCTCTTAAAGCACAGAGGAAGCAATTATCTCCGCATCTCTTTTTCCTCTCCATTCATCTCTACTGGCCTATTAAACTCATCAATATAGGTTTGTCTACAAACCTACAAGTTTTACTCTGTTGGCCATGCTCTCTCTCTCTGGGGTGGGGGTCGACTTGTTTTCTTTTTTTTTTTTTTCAATCCCATTATTTGTAAAAAATTGATTGATTTGTATAAATTATTACAATAAAATTATAAATAAAATTTAAAAAAAAAAGACATGGAGCTGGTTTTGTGCTCTTCTCATCAGTTTCTTTTACATATGAGCACATAAGCTCTTGTAATCAAGCTCTGTTACATATGAATGTTAGAAACCTGACAAACAAAAGGAGACCAGTCAGTCAGTTAAACTGTTTTGTTTAGCTAAATAGCCAAGTTATCCCAATATTCTCACCCATATACTTTCTGCTTCAACTATATGTCTCGGTAGCTTGCTCCAGATTCCCACAACTCTTTCAGTAAAGAAGTGCTTACTGGCTTCAGTCCTAAATGCTCTTCCTCTTAATTCCCTCTGCTGTCCTTGAAAGAATTTTGTTGGACCCATTTTATCAATGACTTTCAGAAATTTGACATCCTGGATTAGGTCCTCTAGCCATTTCTCAATGACCTGCCAAAAGATCAGTGAGAAGTGAGAACCTCACATGGGTGAAACCAAAATTCTAAGGAATGAAGTACACATGACAAGCACAAGAGAATTAATGCTCAGTTTGTAGGCACAAGTCTGAAAGGCACCCAAAAAAAAGCTACAGTGACTAAATTGTCAAAACATATAACAGATTGTTAAATGTATATAAATAAATTATGGTGTAGGAAAAGGGAGATGTTGGAAAGACAGCTATACAGGGAATGTGTAATGCCTAAAAACTAGAGAGAGAAGTGGAAAGGTCCTAGGATATCTTGACTAATGAGTGCTAAAGGTATTCAGGCAAAGTCAATGAGATGGCAGCAGTGGGTAAAAATGACAGATTAGTCATTATGGCAGACCAATTAGTTGGTATCAGGATGAATAGCAGTGTCGTCACACATTTTCAGAGAATATTGTAGGGCACCACCTGACTGATGCAAAACTCTGTGTGCATTTTGTGCAGCTCCTGGCCAATTCCCCTAAACGTTCCTTATAATGAGCTTCCTGTCACAGATGATTTGCACATTGAGGGAAGGAAATCCTTTTCTACATACATAACTTCGAGGCTTGATGATGGAAGATTTAATCCTAATACGTGTCCTTCCAACAAGACTAATCATACTGTATTTGGAAACCCTAAAAATCCTTCTTTGACTGTCTCCGGGGCCATGTTATATATTATTGTAAAAAACTGGTTAGAGGCATAAAAAACAGACACAAGCAGATAGCTCACTTAGCAGTTCATTATTGCAACTGCATGTCCCTCTGTATTCCTCACATAGCCAATCACAATGCAAAAATCTCTAATGTTAAGGTGCAACCTTAAAACACAACTTCTACATTATGTTAATACATTTGTAATAACTACATAAATTATTGAAATGAACAGTTTATCTGTAAAATATAATTCTACACTATGGCGCAATGGCAGTCTGGGCACTGCACACATTGGTAACTGAGCAGAAGTTCTCATTCATAGTGCATCTCCCATAATATTGTTAAAAAATGCTAGCAAGGCATATTAACCAAGACCTGCAATTCAGGTGTCAGCATTTCAGTGTAAGTGCTTTGTTTTTTCAAACAATACTTTTTAAGTATTTCCTACTTACTTACACATTTTTAATACTCCGTCATGTTTCACACACTTATGCGGTGTGTCTTTGTTTCTGTTAATGAATATTTCGATGTCTTAAGAAATCAGTTGGTAGTGACACAATGATTTTTCTCCTGTTGATATAAGAACGATATACATTACACCATTTGAAATTCCTCACCCCTGATTCCCACACATTATTGCATGCATATCTCATTTAGAGAAGTGATCATATCTCAAGCTCTTGTCATCAGTGTGAGGCTCTCAAAAAACCTGCTATTCTCTCCATTTTGTGTTTTGTATTTTGTATGGTTGCTGCAATTTTGTGATTATCTTTGCATGGCTACAGAAGTGTTATTTTATAGTTGCTATACCTGCAAACAGGCAGATGACATGGAGGTCATATAACACATTATGTCTTCTCATTTCACCTATTTAAGATCACGATACTCAGAAGCGCAACGATTATTGGGTTCTCATTAAAAACAATTGGACCTCTTAGTTCTAGTTTGAGGAAGCATCACAAGTTAGTGACAGGACTTTTGAAATTTTCATGCTTAGTAATTTGACTATAGTAATCAGTTTTATGGCTTTCCTGTTTATTTAGAATATTCAGTAATTCATCCTACTTCTAAATATTTTTCTCTATATTCTGGTATTTCCTGGTGGAGCCGTAGAGAGGCAAAACAACGCCTGGTGCCAAAAGGGTAAATAAGTGCCCTTCTTCAATCAAAATGGATAAAATAAATTTATTGTATTCACAAAGAAAACAAAAAAATTATAATTTTTGCATTTTATTTATTTACATAAACAAATTACAATAATTTTGATAAAATTAACACAACATATAAAAAATAAAGATTCAGGACAGATCAAAATTCGGCTGTGTGTAATGGTTGAACCCTTTGCGCCCTATCAGGCTTAATCAAAATCTAATTAGCTTACATCAAACTTCCCCACACATAGTTATATGTGTTGTGGTGTGGTGGGGGAAGGGGCGCAAAGCAAAATTGTTTATTAGTGTAAAAAATTACAATATTTCCAAAAAAATAAAATATATAAAAATGCAAATATACTACTCAGTTGTGCATTTACATATTAGTGGAGTGGCGGTTTTCAAGCAGTGAGTCATTCTCATTGTTATTTTACTTAGAACTGCACTTTTATTTCCAATAATTTGGCTGTGATTGTAAAAGACAATATAAACACATTTCAATATGCAAGTTGGTTACAAAATCATAAAAAGTAAAGGGAAATATCTTTAAATGTTTTACTAATTTTCAGTGATATTAATGGGTAGAAAAGATCCTCAGAGGCACTTCTGGAGGTGATGGGGGGATTTTTCATGGTAGCATCCAATTTTGCCACCATTATCTTTTCCATAACAGCGTCTTGTGTGTCAAGCTTTAACCCAAGGCCAATGTTTCCTGATAAGTTTGTAGAGGCATTGAGCATCTGTTGAACTCAAGTTGTTTCCCCAGGAGAGTACAGAATAAAAACAACACACTGGCTACTATTGATTGGTAAAATATCTAAAGCATCTTGCTGCCAACATGAAAAGACCTGAGTCTACTCAAGTAGTACAGTCTACTCTGTCCCTTCTTGTAAAGTGGCACTGTGTTGTCATACCAATCCAGTTTGCTTTTTATGTGAAACCCCAGTTCTTGTAGTTCTACACCCCTTCAGTGTTCCCCCTCTGAAAGGTGACTGGTCTCTGTGGCTCTGTGGCATGCTGGAAGTCCACCACCAAACTCTTTTGTCCTGCAGGTGGTTCTCCCTGCACCAATAGACGAAGTACTCCACGAGCCTCTGACTCGTTATTAATGTAGCCTATAATGGAGGAGTTAATCTGAGAATTTCTGTAGATGGCAAGTGCTGGTATTGTACAATGGACAAACAAAAACGGGGACAGGACAATTACCTGAGCTGCTCCAGTATTACACACCAGCCTTTCTGACACAGTCCTTCAGCCTCACAAACTGCTGTCTGTTGGTCAGGTAGTTCATTCCCAGGAGATAGTGGGGGACATCAACATGAAAAGCCTTGAGCTTTTTGCCCAGTTAATGAGGTAAAATGATGTTAAAGACATTGGAAAAATCAAAGAATATTATCCTGACTGTGGTGCCGACTTTGTCTACGTGGAAGTAGGCTCCGTGGAGCATGTAGGTCAAAGCATTCTCCACACCTATATGTGCCCAATAGGTAAACGGCAAAGGATCAAGATATTCTAAAACAAGGGGTCAGAGATGTTTCAGGACCAGCCTCTTAAAGTTCTTCATGATGTAAGAAGTAAGAGCAACTGGTCTGGAGTCCTTGGGATCACAGCTGGAGAACCTTCTGGTGTAAACTTAGGAAATGTGGGAACAGGAGCTGAAGGACCCCACAGAGCTGGCTGGCACATGTTTTCATCACTCTTGGACTGATTTCTTCCGGCCCTGCAGCCTTGTTTGTGCTGAGTTTCTCTAGC
The DNA here is from genome assembly GCF_900747795.2 of Erpetoichthys calabaricus. Classification (NCBI taxonomy): domain Eukaryota; kingdom Metazoa; phylum Chordata; class Cladistia; order Polypteriformes; family Polypteridae; genus Erpetoichthys; species Erpetoichthys calabaricus. Next base: position 119,595,794 of record NC_041404.2, read on the forward strand.
TCTCTCTTCTCTTGATCAGCAAAGACACACAATCTAGGAAGTGTGTTGGTGCTGGAGACCACAGGTGTAATGTCATTTTAGGGGAAGGTTGTCCAGGGTGGATATGGCAGTTGGGATTACAGAAACTTCTCAGCTTGCACATAGAGGCCAGCATTGTTAGCGGAGGGCTGGAGTAAAAAGAATGAGTCAAACCCATTGAAGAACTGGTTTGGTTCATTAACTGTGTTCTTGTTACATTCCTACGCAGGTTTTACACCCTGCTTGTAGTCAGTGGCAGTCCTCATTACATTACATACTTCCTTCATGTTGTTCTGCTGTAACCTGTGCCAAAATTAGTATTTATAGGGATCTTTACCCTCACAGAGCTGCTTCCTCAGTACTGACTGCACCTGCTTGATTTCCTCCTTATCTACAGACCTGAAACCTGAAGTTTCTCTTCTTATTATTATTCAGTAGGAATTTCAGGTCATTTGTGATCCATGGTTTGCTCTTCTTTTTCTTCTTCTTCATCTTTTCCCACATCCATGTGGGGTCAGTGTGGTTGATCAGCCTTCTCCAAATAGCTCGGTCCTGCACCTCTTCACCAGTCAATCCCTTTTCCTTCAGAACCTCCACTTTTGCCTCCCTCGCTTTTCCTTCCCCTATACTTCCATTCCCATCACTCTTTTGCCTACATATTCATGTCTCTCCTCATCACATGTCTATACCACTTCAAACTGCTTCCCTGTACTTTCTTAGATATTTCTCTCACTTTTGTTGTACCTTTAATTGTCTGATTTCTTATTCTGTCCTTTTTTGTAGCTCCACACATCCATCTCAACATCCTCGTTTCTGCCACATCTAACTTCTTCTACTGTGCTCCCTTTAATGCCCGTTTCTTAGCTCCACACATCACTGCTGGTGTTAGCGCCATCTTAAAAAGGGTAGCTTTAACCTTCACATTAATTCTTCAATCACACAATACTCCTGATACCTCCTTCCAGTTGTTCCATCCACACTGCATTCTGTGGGTTATCTTGGCATCTGGTTTTCCACCTTGGGCTACCACTGGTCCATCCATCCATCCATTTTCCAACCCGCTGAATCCGAACACAGGGTCACGGGGGTCCGCTGGAGCCAATCCCAGCCAACACAGGGCACAAGGCAGGGAACCAATCCTGGGCAGGGTGCCAACCCACCGCAGGACACACACAAACACACCCACACACCAAGCACACACTAGGGCCAATTTAGAATCGCCAACCCACCTAACCTGCATGTCTTTGGACTGTGGGAGGAAACCGGAGCGCCCGGAGGAAACCCACGCAGACACGGGGAGAACATGCAAACTCCACGCAGGGAGGACCCGGGAAGCGAACCCGGGTCCCCAGGTCTCCCAACTGCGAGGCAGCAGCGCTTACCACTGGTCCTAAATGTTTAAATTTATTTACTCTTTTCAAAATCTATCTCTGCAAGCCAACTTCTGAATCTTGACCATCATTAAACTTTATATATTCTCTCTTCTTATTATTTATCTTTAACCTTCTAACTTCCAAAACCCTTCTCTATTCTTCCAACTTCCTCTCCACTTCTGTGCTACACTACACAATGTCATCAGCAAAAAGCATGTACAGGGGATTGGTCTTTTATCCCATGACTCAACATATCCATAGCCAGATGAAAGTGGTAAAAACCTAAAGAAGATCTGTTATCCCAACACTGCTTTTAACCCAAGTCCTCACTCCCTCATACATATCCTGGACCAAGGGTCGCCAACTCCAGTCCTGGAGGACCACCGTGGCTGCAGGTTTTCATTCTAACCTTTTTCTTAATTAGTGACCTGTTTTAGCTGCTACTTAACTTCTTTTGTACTAATTTTAATTGACTTGTTCATGAAGACTCAGGCCCCTTTACTGTTTCTTTTTCCTTAATTAGCAGCCAAACAATAATGAGATACAAAATGCACCAAAACAACTGGTGTCCATCACACAATATCTGAAAATAAGGAAAGATGAAGGTCTTAGGAATGTCGATCTGCTCAGGTCCACAAAACATTTTATCAGTGCTAGAAAAGAGAAAATCAACAGTTTTATAAATGCCTGCTAATGCACCATGAGAGCAGCAATAAGCCACAGAATTAAAGAACAGGTTTAATTAACGACAAGAATTGGCACCTCATTAAGCAGCTGGTTGGAGTGAAATTGGTTGGAGTTTGAGGCCCTGACTTAGTTGGTCTTCTGTTGGCTCCCTCACTTCACATTTCACTTCTCTTTGGGTGTCATTTAAGGAAAGGAATGAAGCGATTCAGAGGAACGATGGAGAAATTCAGGGAAACAAATCTTAAAAGAGAAGTCAATTAAAATGAATTCATAAGAAGTTAATTAGCAGCACAAGCAGGGCACTCATTAAAAAAAAAGGGTTAGAATGAAAACCTGCAGCCACAGTGGTCCTCCAGGACTGGAGTTGGCAACTCCAGTGCCAGGACAATCCTCACATACTTCTCTGGTACTCCTTTGTCTCTCATGCACCTCCAGATCTCTTAATATGGCACGCCATATGTAAATTTTTCTGTTTTTGTCAATGCTTCTCTATGAGCTGTCTCAATACAATGACTGCATCAGTTGTTCCTCTCCCTGGTATTAAATCAAACTGCTCCTCCCCTATGGTGGTCTCTTTTCCTAAGCCTTTTTGTGGTCCATGGTTTATCTATACTAATAAAAGGCAAAGCCCTCACTGACTCACTCATCACTAATTCTCCAACTTCTCATGTAGGTAGAAGGCTGAAATTTGGCAGGCTTATTTCTTACAGCTTATTTACAAAAGTTAAGCAGGTTTCATTTTGAAATTCTACGCATAACGGTCATAATGGTCGACAACGTCCGCCATGTTAAACTTTCTTATTTATGGCCCCATCTTCACGAAATTTGGTAGGTGGCTTCCCTGCACTAACCAAAACTGATGTACGTACTTATTTCGGTGGTATGATGCCACTGTCGGCCGCCATATTGAACTTTCCAACGGTTTTTGTTACTTATGGGCCCATCTTCAAGAAATTTGGTAAGCGGGTTCCCAACGCTAACTGAATCCTACTTATGTACATATATACGTCCATAGCCTGTAGCTCGGTTGCCGTGTGAGGCGGCGTTGGGTCCCCCATCCCCACGCCTCTCACGTAGTTGGCTGCCTGCCTATATAAGGCCGTCCGTCGCTCTAGTCTCTTCATTCCCTTCCTTGCTTCGCCACGGTATTCACGTCTCCCTGCTGTTTTATTGTTAGTTTATTACGATTATAGTTAGTGTGTAGGTATTTCAGACTTAGTTTACATTGTTCAGGTACCCATTTCCTTTATCGTTCCAACCGTACCCCCATTAACATGTCTATCGAGGTGATCACCATCGATCAAAGAACTGTCACTTACCGAGTGGTTTCCATGCTCGGAGATGACGCCTGCCTTTTTCATTCTCTGTGTTACATACTGCATGGCCATATCAGGCTCACTCTTGATATCTGGAGGAACATTGTGTCTTATGTATTGAATGACTGCGACAGGTTCAAGGTGTGGACTGATGACGGTACAGGAAATAATTATACTACACAGGAGCACTATAAGAGTTAAATGCTTAAGCCCTTCACCTATGGTTCTGCATGTGAGATGATGGCTGCCGCTGAATTGTTCGGTTGTAGCTTTCAAGTGGACCAAAATAGCCAAATATTTTACACCTTTGGACAACCACCAATGCCTCTCACAAAGCCTTCTTCAAAATGTTTACCCCAATCCACGAAATCTCCACGAAAACGACGTGTCATGGTTGAGGGAGAGAGCTATCCTGACACCAAGAAATGACATGACTACGACTGTAAACCACATTTTACTTCAAGAACTACCTTCACAACCAAAAACATATCAGTCTGTGGATTCAGTTGTAGAAGTGGAAGACACGGTGCACTATCCGGTAGAGTTTCTCCACACTCTGAATCCTCCAGGCACTCCTGAGCATAATCTAATTTTGAAGGTTGGGGCACCAGTAGTGTTACTGAGAAACTTACAGTCACCAAAACTTTGTAACGGCACGAGACTTCAGGTCACGTGTCTGCAAAAGAACCTAATTGAGGCAACTGTTTTTACTGGCAGTGGCTCAGGGGAGAGAGTTTTTATTCCTCGCATCCCCGTTATACCCTCTGATCTCCCACTTCAATTCAAACACCTACAATTTCCAGTAAGGCTCTGCTTCGCAATGACAATTAATAAGTCTCAGGGACAGACCCTACAAAAGGTTGACATTGATTTGAGGCAGGACTGCTTTTCACATGGCCAACTGTACGTTGCATGCTCAACAGTAAGCTCACCACACAGCTTGGTCATATTACAACCAGAGGGGAGAACTGACAACGTGGTATACAAAGAGATCCTTAAGAAATAATTTTTGATTCATTTTCCCTCAGTTTAAAAAGGTTTACTTTTTTTCTTAATAAAAATTTTAAGGCAGTTCTTCACCGCTGCGAAGCGCGGGTATGTTGTTAGTTGCTGATCAAAAAGCATGCTGTCTTTATGGAAACTGTGATGTCCACACAAAACGTGATGTAGTCTGGGATACAGTGGCTCAGTCCCTCAAAGTCCTCAATGTATGACTCGCAAAGCATTGTCCCAGTCAGTGTTCTCAAAGGCATCCTTCAGAGCCTCCTCAGCCTTCATTTTAAATTCCTCCATGGCAGCCACTAGACAATAGGTTTATATGTGGAGATGTGCTGCATCAAATTATGGTCAGCTCTGTCTAATGGTGGCAAAGCAACAGAGTTATATGCCTCTGTAAGTTTTTCCTTACAACTTCTGTTATTCACGTTGTCCAAACAAAGTAGCAAAATTAGCAAACAGAAACAAAGACAAACAAACACAGGAGCTGCTGTAGCAGGCAGCCATTCATGGCAGTGCCTACACATACTAATCTCTCACAACTTGGAAGAATTCTCGATATATCAAAGGGAGCTGCTATCTGCCCTTTTTTAACTAGAACAAGGCTGAGTGAGTTTGTCTGGTACTATCTATAGTACCTATAAATATTCCTTTCAAAATGTATAATTATATATCATCTACACATCTATATATCTCAAGGAAATTCTGGAAATGGTTGATCCTGAAAAAAATAATTCCTTGTAATTGGCATCATATTTACACAATTCACTCTGCACTTTTTTTAAAATGCACCACACCGAATATTTCTGACCTCTAATAATTTAAAGGGAAAAAAAGCAGCTTTCAAGTTTTTAATGTGCTTTATTCCAGCCCTCTTAATACAGTTCAAGGTTAGTGAGGTTTGCTTTATAAAAAAAAAATAAAACAAAAGATCCAAAGCTGATAATAAAGTTATATTTTTAAAGAATAATGCTAGAAAGATGAAATGCTATTCATTTCCTGCATTACACAGCTTCTCTAGTGTGTTAATGATATAAACAAACTGTATGTTATTCAGATACATTATCTATGGAGTGAAAGGTACTATGAAACAAACATTGATTGACAAATCTTTCCTGTGGTTTGGATTTCCTGCTGTTACTGCTCAAATAAGATCTTCTATTGTAATGAATCTACTTCTTAAGCTACAATTCTCTTGATAGATGTTAAATAAAAGGTTGAGTCATTTTGAATGAACATGTAGGGTCCAATCTAGACTAACCATTAAGTAAAATGAGCATGTGCTTAGGGCACCACAGAGTTTCTTCCCCTTGCTATCATGCTCTTAACACTTTCACAAACCCTATTCGCTTTAGTAGATTTTTTTCTCTCTGTCTTTATCTGCTCTATTTGACTTTAATTTACATTGTTAAAAAAAATATGGTGTCTCTGGCATAGCGAGTGACTAAAGTTAAATCGTTTGGATTGAAGGTGTTGTCAGAGCATCATGAGGTAAGAGTTTCACTTCTGTCAAGTGTAAAAAACCGCCTGGTCAGTTTGGTGAGCATTCAGCTCATCTGCTGATTTGTGTAACTGACAATTAAGCTCTTTGTTTTACTATTTCTTTGACTTATTTCACACAAAAACTAGATAGTTTAAATCTTTGATTTCACCTTTAGCACTTATTTAGTTTAAATGTCAGTTAAACAGTGGAAGGGCCGAGGGGTCACCATTGTTGGGCTGTGCTTAGGGGTATCTTGTGAACAATATTTGAGACAGGTCAGAGTAATTAATTTCAGTGATCAATTGAATTACTTTTGAGTTAAGTTATATAATTCTTTTTTACTATGATATTTATGAAGCAGGGGCTAATCAAATGGTAAGCAATAACACTCTAGTAAAGCAAAATATTGTTTTTAATTTTTATGGATTGTAGCAGGGCGAATGATGAGGCAGGCCAAAGCCAAATGCTTGGGATGCCAACTGGGCAAAACCCCTTTTGATTCAAACAACAAACAAGAAAACTGCAATGAAAAACATGCAATCATTGGCGCTTTTAGCTATGGATAATTCCCTTAAATCACTGCTCCCTTAGGGTCACACTTTCTCTTCTTCTCTCTTTCTTTTTGTAGTGTTTGCTATTGTGATCAGATCTGCAATGAGACACCACCTTCCAGCCATGTGTTTCTTTTATACCAAGTGGAGTGGAAGAGGCGGGGCTTCCCTGGATTCATTGCCCTCAAGAGGTGGTTTCTTGTGGCTGTGAGGGAAGAATGTGATGGGACTGTTAGTGACAGCGTCACCTCTTGTCCTAGGTGGGTATCACATACCTTAGTTGAGCCTGGATGGCTTGACAAACTGTATAGTTGCAATGAATTTACAGGCTGAAATTTTCTTGATTTGGGTGTATTGCCATTACTTTTATTTACTCTTCAGTGTACAGCAGTCATGACTTTAAGACCCAGTCAGAATCATTTTGCTGTTTTTGGTGAAAACTGTATCTCTAGTAGTAAAACACAAATTAGACTTGTGGCGGACGGCTGGGACCCATGTCCGGCCGGGATGTCCCTTTGACACTGGGACCAGGGAGCAGACATGGGATGCACACTACATCCCCCGGAACGCATGGTGGCAGCGCTCCTGGGTTACATCGGGGCCACAGGCGCGAGACTTCAGGGCTCAGACCTGTTGGGCTCCGTGGCCACCACCTGTAGGAATTGCACAGCTTAATGATCCCGTGTTTGAGGGCTATAAAAGGAGCCTGTGGCCACTACTCAGGACACCAGAGTCAGGAGGAAGAGGACAACACTGCCTTGGAGGAGTGGAGGAAGAGCAGTGATATTTATGATGTTTTTGTGTTTTCAGTTGGTGTGTTTAAGGACTGTGCTGTAGCTGAGGGACACGGGGAAGATGTGATCCCCCAGTGGAAGAAAAATAAAATTTTTTGTTGATTTTCACCTGTGCCTCCGGTGTCAGTCTGTGTCGGGTCGGCGGCAACCAAGCACTTTTCCCACAGACTATAACATTTTCTTACTTCTTTTATTAAAATGAACCTGTTTTATTTCATTTGAATTGGTATCTATTCTAGTGTTTATTCCTGCCTTGAATGTAATGCCACCAGAATAAACTCTGGTCCCTTTTGACTATGAATTAGATTAAGTGGGATTGAGATGGTTATGGCTGTGCTATTTAAATTTTTTATTTATTTTGAACTGGCATCCCTTCCAGATTTGATTGGTGTCTTATACTTGATATTCTCAGGATTCCCACTTGCCTCTCTGACCCTAAATTGGATTAATCAGGTTTGATCATGGATGGATGGGCTTTCATTTTCCCTTTTTTTCTCTCTAATACATTAGTCTTTTTTTCTTTGACTTTTTCCACTACATGATACAAGTCCAGAGATGCTCATTTTTCTTTGTTGGTTCTTTTATAGGAAGCCCAGAAGGTGTTCTAGTAATTATCATATCGCCTAAAGCATTATGGAGTTTTTATAAAAGGCAATCAGCAAAATTCTTAATATACGTTTAGAGGGTTTGTGTGTGAGGGAGATACAGTATAAGTAAATAAAATAAATAAAATATACACAATATGTCAAAGATTCATTGACAGAGTGGGTACTGTAAATAGATAATCTGTTCCACTTGCAATATAAAAAATGAACTTATCTAGTGAGTCCCTCCCACAGGGACTTCTTTTTTAATTATCTGTCATAATATTCTGTTATTCTTAGTTTTCTAATAAAATCCAAGAAATAACGCCTGAATAAATTGGTAATGTTATCATTAAAATTCAATTTTAACATTACTGTTGGTTAAGAAAGCGTCTTGCCCCTGGAGTTAATACTTTTTAATATTTTAAAAAAAGAAACAAAAAACTGAACAATTAAGAAATAAATCAGGTTTTTAAAAACCATTTGGAATTTGAAATAAGCACACTGAATATTTCATACGTCGGGAAGTAATTCTAATTTCAAATGTTAAATTAAAAAAATAAAGAAGATAAGTAGAAACATAATAGGAAAATATTCAGAATTTGTAAGGAGTTTAAATGATTTATGAAAAGAAAACAAAAGCTCAAGTGCAGAAAAGAAAAGATTATTTGTATCGTAATAAGGCTAATACCCAAAAAGGGACTGTTTCTAATAATGTGTTTCGAGACTTCCTTGAAAGACAGGTGCTTTATTATTAACTTCCACTTTCCAAAAGGCAAATGTTTTGTTTTAGTAATGAAAAAGTTTAAAAACAAAACAGTAGAGAGGAGAGGAGAGGACAGGTTGGGTACATAATAGGAAGCACAGAAATAGAGATTTATGAAATAAGTGAGGCAGACTTTAGCAGCTCCTTACTTTTAATGCAATAAAACTTAGCATTGTTAGGTGAAAGATTACTGTAAGACACAATAGGAAATGTTCACAGTTTTCGCTAGAAATAATATTGTTTAAAAATAAAATAAAAATAAGTATGGCTTAGCCTTTCAAGCAACATTTATTATTTATTTAAAATGGCATTTATGAATATTTAATATTTCATAACATCTCATATAAAAAGAATAATACTCATAATCTATGTTATAGAATTTATGTTATTTGTATTGATTACAGACTGCTAATGTAAGTCTGTCTTTGCACTCTCTCCTAATCCATTTGATAAGGTTAGTTACTAGTAAAATGAGTTTCAGCTCTTTATTTTATTTTAAGAGGTTTCTAGTAGGATACCTTTAAAATTTTTACCTTGGACATTTAGAAATAAAGTGACAAGAAACACTGATAGATATAAATTGCAAAGCAAAACAGAGAAGCAAGTGATATTTTCTTTTCAGTCTTTGATCTGTTCCCAGCTTACAGGCCGTTTAAAGCCCAGTCTCACCACACAAGCAACAGATACATCATATGCGCCAATCCTGACAAACCATTACAAGTTCGATCCATGACAACTTAAGTGTTGCTGGATACAAAAGAGATAATAACAAAATACAGGAACTGTAATATAACTCAAATCTATTCTAGGAGCACTTTTTCTATCTTTATCGCTCAAAGATTAATGGCATAAGAATGCTGTACCACGGTAAGGAATCTTACTGATGAGTGAATTGCAGAACGTTTCTACCATGAAAGTGTCATTGGTGTTGTCCGTTTGGGACATTGATAACACCTCAGTTCAAGAAACTTAATTTGTTTGGAGCAGTTATTTCAAACTCTGCAGCGATTTCACCTGTACTCTTGTTCATTTACATAGTTTTGAACTAAAACAACCAGACTGGGACCTGTTGGAAACGGTGGTCTTGGCACAGTACCTAGTAGCAATGCGCATGAGGTATGAATGTGACCTGATGTGGGACTGAATTATCTACTGGCAGGTCTCGCTCAGTGGTTACTAGCTCTTACAAGATTGTTAGTTGTAGTAGACATTGGTGGCGACTGGGGCAGGTGGCTTCTGGTGAAATTTGTTGCCCAGCCCCTAATTTTCCTGCCGCATCCTCCTGGCACCCTTTCAAGGGGTACCCATTGGCCTGCTCTTCAGTTCCACATACATGTGTGACTCAAGCGATTCTCCAAACCTCCCATACAACCACTGACTCTTCAATTCTAAATCCATGTAAGAATCATGTGAATCTTGAAGGAGTGTTCAGTCCAACATCCCTTTATGACTCAAGAGAATCTCTAAGGGGATCCTACTCCACAACTTTGTCACTCTTCAGATCTCAGTAATATTATTCAAAATTGCCTTCAACAGTCCATGATTTGGGAGCAACATTTTTAGTTTTGCCTAGTGAGGCAAAAAAGATTGAGTCAGCACTGTCTATAGGAAATAGTGTGCATTAGGGGTAATATTTGTGAGTGCTGTGGTAGTCAAACTGTACCATTTCTGAAAGTAATTATTCAATTTCAGTACAAAATGTAATACACACAAAGAAATGTAACACAATTCACATAAAACAACTCACGCAAGCACCAGTCAATCAGAGAAAGCATAGCCTCTGATTCAGGCTCAGAGCCTCTCTGTCTATCTAGCACTCGGATAGGAACTGACCATGTTGAATTGTGATCCAACCTCATACAGAGTTGCTGAGAAATGAACAGCAGTGGCTTGTATGGCCGACAATCAAACCCCCTTAGTTTTATACTGAAAGCATAATGTTCACAAGCAGGGCATCCTCTCAAAGTGATTGCTCTTTAGGAATGATGCGGACACTAGAGGCAAGTCAACTTTTATACAATGTCAAAAATCGAGTTGCCTAGTTAAAGTGTGTCATTTCTGTAACATGCAAAGTAGCTCTTCATTTTCATTTACTCTTCTAGTTATCAGATAACATGCACCCAGCTTGCAGAGTTGTTTTTGGCAAATATATTACTTACTACAGGCATGTCAAACTCACTACCTTTGGTGGGCCACTTTGACTGCCATATGTGCGTCAGCAGGCCGCACTGTAACAAATACTTTTATGCTATTATACAAAGTTACTGTAGCTTTCTTTCCAATACTGAAAACTTTAAAAAATGTAACACTGAAAGTTTAAAGAAAAGCAATTTATTACCAATCTCCGTACAATATACAATTAGAGTCTTAGCCTCTTAGCTAGGTCCTTATATAGGAGTCTTACAGTCTGAGATCTATTTGTTAGTAAGTCAGTTCGTCAATATCAGGCTTGAAATCTTGTGCAGCTGCAACTTTTATAAGGGATAAAAGGTGCTCGACAGTAAGTCTTGAGCGATGTGGGGTTTTGTTAGCTTTCATTATCGAAAAACAATTGCTCACAAAGGTAAATGCTTCTGAACATAGACAGTACTCTCGATGCCAACTTACGGATCTGCACATACGAGAGTGGCAGGTAAGCATACAAGCCTGGCACACCAACTTTGTTGTATATTGCCTTCAGAATAGAATCTGACTGCAGTTCAATCAATTCCATTTGGATATTCTCAGGCGCATTCTCAACGTTGTAAGAGTATGGTGACGTAAACAGCGCAAAGTCCTGTTCGTGTGAACTGAAATCACAAAAACGCTCACTGAATTCATTGCTCAGTAATTCAAGTTGGAAAACAAATCCACCAAAAACTGCTGGCACATTAAAATGAAAGATTTACTTTAATATCAAATCTAAATTGGCAGCAATTGGAGCAGATATGCAAGTGTTAATGTGATGAAAGAAAATTTTAAAAGAGAAGATAGAGAAAGTCCTGATGTGAGAACTCAGAAAAACTGTCACTGAACCTCTTTCCTTTCTGTGGTCCATGCTTCATTTTCAAAAGTATTTTAGTGTGCCCATTTCTCTGAAAAATACAGTATATAATTCCCCTTATCTGTCTTAAATCACTTTATAAAATAACTTTTGAGTCACTGTGTGTTTTTAAATTTTAGAGAATTGTTTATGTTACCCTCCGTTTCCTAATCTAGAATATAACATCTAGCTCTATAAAGTGCTCCTATGCTCAGTTTTACACTGTGACTTGTCATTTTATATCAGCAGCATGTTTAATCAGTGGTGATGTACTGGTACTGATGAAGAGTTATTTCACATCAAATACAGATAAACATGATGAATCTCTCCAAGAATAGTTAGCATTTCAGAATATTTTATGCATCTTGCCAGCTCCTCTTAACAGAGCATTCTTATGGATTGAACTTGGAGTGTTTAACACTGAAGAAGTCAGGTATTGTGTCAGCAGATGTTGGGCATATTGACCAATGTCTTTTTTAAATTTCCAGACATTGTTGTCACATTAAGTAAGGTTAGTGCAGAAATCCCAAAAAATGGAAAGCTTCTTACGGCAAGCTCTTGGATTAAGGTGGAGATGCAAGTGAATCTGCTGAAATAACTCTCTGGAACATGTCCTTAGAGAGATTTCCCAGCCCTTTGTCATGCTGCAGTGGTCTCTTCAGGTGCTTTTTTTGAACCTTTTGACTTGCTTACAATGTTATGGCTGAGTCACCTTTTTCAGGTATGTTATTAAATCAATATTCCTCAATTGGCTCTCAGGAAAAATATATTTCGTATCCAAAATCCACAGAAACACCTTGACCTACTCATTTCTAAATACCTTCCAAAAAGAGGATAGTCAACTTGTGACATTTTGCATTGCTTCTATATGCTGATAATTACTCTTGTTAACAAATGTTTTCAGTTCTTCAGAGTTATACAGTATAATTCCAACATCCTACCAACTACACCATTTAGAATGCACTTTTACAGACAAAGCAAAATTCTTACATTGTTGGCTTAGAGACATTGCTTTACCCTAGCTTGTCTTTATCTTCTGTTTTAGTGTGGATTTTGTTATTTTTGAATTATTATTTTTCATATTTTATGTAGTTTATGTCATGTCGGTTTCTTATTTATTTTTAGGTACTATGTTTTTAAATATGACTCTATACTTTGTGGCTGTGTGACGGGAGGTGTGACCACCCTGACATCATTGCTGCAGGGTCTAATCTCTGCCTTTCTATTCAAAATGGGAGAGGAATTTAACAATGTACCATTGAGTCTGAGTAGGAGTTATTGTGAGCAGTACATTTCTTGTTATGCTGTTCGTATTACAGTTTAGTAGATTACATAACTGGATTTGTTCAATTTTGGATTGCCTATTTTGTTTTTTTCCTTCTTTATCAATATTTAATTAAATTCATCATTTATAAGGATTAATATTTGTCCTTTAGTTTCACAAGCCAACACTCTCCCTTGTGGGTAACTTTTGATATATTTTGTGACTTCTTTAACATTTAGAACATTAAAAAGGGCATGAGCAGGCCAAAGCCAGCATGTAGTATTTGGGGACTGAGATAAGCCTCCTCTGGACAGGCAATTGACAATTCTGGCCTGCTTTGTGGCTCTTTTGGGAGATCTCACACCCCTTTATTCCATGTTTGAGATTGTTAAATACAACAAGCATAGGTGACATATTTAGTATCTTTCAATATAAAGATAGAACCATTGGCCTTTTAACACATTAGTCTGGCTCCTTATCAGTAATAAATGGCACTTGAGCAAAAAGAGTATACCAGTATCTGGAAGTTTCCTAAAACTTTTCACTTACAAAACAAACTAATTATTTATCTTATATTTCAGCTTATGAAACGGTGATTTAGAATGGGGACCAACAAGCCCTCTGGAATACAAGGCTGGTGCTAAAAGTAATGCCTGTCAGGTCATACCTCCTTTATTACCAACACAAGACATTTACGACTACATGCATATGCAGAGTAACTCTCTGTCTACAAAATGGTACTATTCAAAATGGTTTCCATCAGTGATGATGCATTTGTGCCACATTGTAACCCACTTGTCAAATGTATTTTGGAAAAACTAATCCATGGTCCTCCTTCCACTTTGCCTGTATCATTGAAGCACCATCCCTAAAGGCTTTCCTCCATCTCCCCTTTGATAGATAGATAGATAGATAGATAGATAGATAGATAGATAGATAGATAGATAGATAGATAGATAGATAGATAGATAGATAGATAGATAGATAGATAGATAGATAGATACTTTATTAATCCCAAGGGGAAATTCACACACTCCAGCAGCACCTTACTGATACAAAAAACAATATTAAATTAAAGATTGATAACAATGCAGGTAAAAACAGACAATAACTTTATATAATGTTAACGTTTACCCTCCCGGGTGGAACTGAAGAGTCGCATAGTTTGGGGGAGGAATGATCTGTCAGTGGAGCAGGACAGTGACAGCAGTCTGTCGCTGAAGCTGCTCTTCTGTCTGGAGATGACACTGTTTAGTGGATGCAGTGGATTTTCCATAATTGATAGGAGCCTGCTGAGCACCCATCGCTCTGCCACAGATGTCAAACTGTCTAGCTCCATGCCAACAATAGAGCCTGCCTTCCTCACCAGTTTGTCCTGGCGTGAGGCGTCTTTCTTCTTAATGCTGCCTCCCCAGCACACCACCGCGTAGAAGAGGGCGCTCGCCACAACCGTCTGATAGAACATCTGCAGCATCTTATTGCAGATGTTGAAGGACGCCAGCCTTCTAAGGAAGTATAACCAGCTCTGTCCTTTCTTACACAGAGCATCAGTATTGGCAGTCCAGTCTAATTTATCATTTACACTTTGGTCTAGGGAAGATGGATTGCTGCCCCTCCATGGACTGATTCTTGGTCTCCGAGTCATACATGTTTATCCAGGTGTCATCACCTGTGCAAACTTTCCTGAAAAATGTGTTCTTGTGGAATTAATTGCTGTCCACAGATTCAAACACACATGTAGTCTCTTCTCTTTCAGATCAGCTGTTAATGGATGAAGAATACACTTCACTGTATCCAAGGCTGCAGATAATCTGACGATAAGCAGCATTGTGACCACAGCCAAGTTGCTCAACAACCTCTGAGATAGTGATGCACCGGTTTGCACAAATCGTGTTGTCCACTCTGATTTGGTTTTCCTCAGTGACTGTTGTCGATGGTGTTCCACTATGTGCTTTGTCTTTGACACTGGTTTTGCCTTCTTTAAACTTCTTCACCTATCTCTGCACATTATTCACATCAATCATCGCTTCAACATACACATTTCTGAACCTTTAATGGATGTTGGCAGCAGTACATCCATTTTTGGACAAGAATTAAATGACTGCTTTTTGCTTCAATTTTACATTCATGGTTCTGCAACACCTAGAAATATGGAAATTACACCAATCACACTGTAAGAGTTACTCTATCTGGTGGTGTAAAAGCATCACATTTGGGTTAATAGTTTTAGAGTAAATGGCAAAGACCCTTTATGCAGGCTGCAGGAGGTTTAAACTATTCCAGATTGTACAAGAGACTTCCTTTGCCCTATCCTACATATATTCTAAACCTTCACTGTCCACAAGCACACCTTCTTCACCAGAGCCATGCCTTAATGTTTAAGATTTATTAGTAAACTCCAAATATGGTTCCTTCCTTTTTTTCTCCTGATTTTTTATGGGAATATTTTCAAATCGAAGAAATTCTTTTCACATCTGTGTAGGTGCATGGTAATCCTAGAATTACTGTTTAATATGGCCTTTGGTTGATTTTGGCCCTGCAAACATTATAATGAATTAGCAATATGCAACACTATGGAGTCCTGTCATGGTTGCTCTCCATAATGCATGTGCTCAACGTCTCATTATTGCCAGCTTACAATTGCCACAATCCTCTGCTCCACATGATCCATTCTCCTTGTATCAGTGACAGTGATGGACAGAGATAAATGTCACCCCCCACCATCTCAGGAGTGCTATTGCCCATTTTTCTTTTTGTTTGTGGAATTGATACTCATTCAAATAATAGACCGGTTCTATAAGAAGACTTTGACACTTCACCATTTTCATTGCTGCAATCAATCATTGTTGCTAAATATCAGTTTTCTTGTTGCAAACCAGTTTAAAAATAAAACTGGCTCTGTGATTCTCCCCTGATGAGACAAAGTGTCAAGGCAGTCTTCAGTCTCTTTCACTTAGCTCCCGTGTTGAAAATCTAAACAGGTAAGAGATTTATTACCCTTCACTGCGGAGAAACATTAATCCAAAACCATAATGTCATCAATATAGAAGTTACAGCAGGGGAGCAAAAAGTATTATGTTTTAAATTGTAAGATTTACTTGTGGGCTGAAGGGTATACTAGTTACTTTATAAACTTTCATTTAAGTCAAATATTTAGTGGTTACCTAGATTAATTTACCCTTGGTAAGAATTTTACAGAACGTACAACTTTGGTAAGAATCAAAAACCGAAATAATGTTGATTAACTTGCATCTTTTAAACATCGCTGCTTCTTTCAATCCTGTTGCTGCTTCTGGGAGGCTGGCATATTCTCCCTTTGTTTGTGTTCATTTCTCTCTATATATTTCAGTTTCTTCCCACATGCACAGCTTTGGAGACTGTAAATGTATCCAGAAATGGACTGATAACTTACCCACGGTTGGTGTTTGGCATTCTGACAGTATATTAGAGTAAGTAGTTTCTGTAAATCAGGGGTCTCCAACCTTTTTTCTCCTGAGAGCTACTTTTACAAAATGAAAATGGCCAAGAGGTACTCATGTTTTCTAACATTTATTCTCATAGCTTATTTAAACCGAAACAAACTGAATACACTTGTTTTGCCTGAACATTTACAAAATGTTGGTGTCCACAACTCACATTTTGCATTAAAACACCACAAAAGAAATTTAGTTCACCTGCAAGTGCATTTTGTATGTCTGTATGCATTTTCTAGTGATCTCACACTATTGAATTAAAACATGAATGCTGTCACAACAAAACAATGCAATTACAAATACAGAGATATTACTTATTCATTTGTTATTTGGTTACATGTCACTGTTTCACTACACAAGTCCAGTTGCAAGTGTGATGTGTTTTTTAGTTAGTCAGATGACTGGCACTGCATGGAGTCAACAAGAGGGGTGTATGGTGGAGTGTAGCCACTTAGGTTCACTCTTATGGAGTCATTTAAATGTTCATTTGTCAGTCTTGTTCTGAACTTTGATTTCATGACATTCATGTCAGAAGAGGCAGACTCACAGAGGTATGGAGACTCAAACAAAGCAGACATTTTCAGAGCTGCTCGGTGAACATTCTAAGCTATCTGGCTCTACTAAGCTTCAGAAATGCTGAGAATGCAGTTGAGACTTTAACTGCACATTATTTTGAAGGTTTACTAATATATAATATATAAAATCTAATGTCTGTCTGTCTGTATGTCTGTCTGCTTTTTACAAGAAAACTACTTAACAGATTTAGATCGGATTTTTTTCTATAATTTGCTTGAACATTCAACATTTGCGACTTCTCTCATTTTGCTATGTATCATAGTTCACTTGCGGTACTGATTTATTTGTGCGAATCTGAGAAACACGCAGTGGGCCGAGAGGAGGGGCCTTCCTCACTGTCTCGCCAGCTTCGGGGTGTGGTCCTTAACTCCGCTTAGCTAGCGAATGAGAGAATAATTGAATTCAGCTTTGTTTTATATTTAAAATAAAGTGTTGCTTAGGTCTTGATGAGTTTGAGTCCGGATATTCTCTTATGTGTATGCCACAATGAAAAGATAGACTACAATTATGATTGTGGATCGTGATATTATTTTTTGGAAAGATAGCCAACCCCTAATTTGACTAATAAACTTTTCAAATTTATTTAGGATTCATTTACCCTTTGGCGAGCTACTTGGAAAGGGGTTGCGAGCTACCGGTAGCTTGCGAGCGACATATTGGAGACCCCTGCTGAAAATCAAGGATTATCTCTTAGATTATTTTGAAATGATGTCACAAACACACTTTTTTACTCAATTTTTCTGTAATTTGTAGATCAGTGCCTTGCATACAGAATCGGAATCCTTAGTTCAAAACTCCCAGCCAATGTCTGTGGGTATAGTTTGAACTTTGTTTTCCTTCCAAAGATGTGTGTTTTAGATTAATTGGTGACTCAAAATTGTCTCTGTAAGACTGAGTATATGCTTTGGAGTAGTAGACTGGTGTCCTTTTCACTTCCTGACCTGTGCCTGATATTTTCTGGGTAGGAGACGGAACTCAACTGATGGATTTCGGAAAAGGATAGATGGACCCCTATTATTGTGAAAACCACCAGAATGCACTTTACAAATAGTTATGATGCATTTATTTTAATATATACGAGGGGTGTTCAATTTATAAACAGGAATTTTTCATGTTCTGTTCTTATAAATAGTGCAAGGTAGACCTGACTCATTGGACAAACACACGCATATATAAACTTGTCGTTAGTAGTGCTAGCTGCTCTTCCCCCCCAACTTCCTGTCAGTTGTAATCAACATGTCAGAGCAGGAGGTACACAGTAGTGTTGCGCAGCACAGTATTATTCAATTTTTGACAAGTGAAGCAGTCATTCAATCTCAGATTTATTTGAGACTTAAAAAACAGTTTGGGGATGAGTGTCTCTCTCTCTCAGTCTAAAGTGTATGATTGGTGCAAGTCATTCAGAGAGGGCCTATCATCTCTTCGGTCCACTTAAGGAATCTTTAGGAGAGAAGAAATTCAAGCCGAATGAGGATGTTATTGATGCTGTGCAAAAATGGGTCAACATGCAGTCAAAAGACTTCTACTCTTCTGGGATTAAGAAGCCTCCTGAGCACTGGAACAAGTGTATTGCAGTGCAGTCTACTTACAAAAATAGTGTGTAAGTTGTTTCATTGTATTCAATAAGTAAAGCATAGCTCATAAATTCCTGTTTAAATTTGAACGCCCCTCATACATAACTGGAGCACTGACAGTTTAAGTGACACACGGCGTCAACTGGTGAGTTAGTGGTGATGACTGAACGATAACTTCAAGTCTTGTCAGTTATAGTCCCTAGCATTAATGACTAAACTACACGGCCTTTGTGCTGCTTCATGACACTTGAACCATGTGTTCTTTTCTGAACAGCACTAAGACCTGAAGATCATCTCCTGTTAGTACTGTACTATGTAATTGTTATGGTATTCCATGTGTTTATGTTTTTTTATTGTTGTCTTGTTTCTGAGTTTCTGAGTTGTTGTGTATTATATTTTTATGTATTTTCTGTTATGTTTTTAATTTTATTCTGTCTGTTTAAATGTGAGAATGTTCCTTGTGGGTGGAACCCCAAGGGGCAGGGCCACCTGTCAATCTTTGTTTGGAAACTGCCGCTAGCCTTATAAAAGCTCTGCAGTCAGGCAGTTCAATAGGAAACATTGTCTTTATTTAAAGTATTGTAAGAAGTCTCTTTTTCTCTCTTGGATTTTCTGGCCTTCTGGATTTTTCTGATTTTTATTGGATTCTGTCACTAGATTTATGTATTGGGACTTGTTTGCCTTTGGGTTATCCTCCTCTTCTGTGGCTTTAGATATTTTTTTGATTTTGTTATAATTGTTTTGCCAAGCTCCTCCTTTTTAGGCCTACCCCAAACTGGAGACAGCAGGTCACCTTGGGGCCTGGTAGAAGTCTGGTGAGCCACTGCTAGGTAGACCAGGCAGAATTCTGACCTGCTTCTTAGCCTCTTTGTGGAGGCCTCACTTTATTGCTCTTTGGAGGAAACTCCAAGGAATAACAGTAGTCTGGTTTTGATCCACAGCTAGTATGCTACACTGCAACTGACCCATTTTGCTTGGCTCACACATAAAATATTTACCTGGTAATCACATAAACATTTAAGTAATATCTTTTTAACACTAGAATTACCAGAGCCTACGAAAAAACTTGTAAATCCGTCCCACCTTAAATCTCGTCTTAAATCCGTTTGCACCTCTCCGCCAGAGTCCTTTGTCATCTAAATGTACTGATAAACAAAAGCTACTAGCAGCTAGCTATTCCATCCCCCCACCGACTTAGAATGAACTTCTCTCCTAGCTCAAGCCTTGCCTTGATTTGATTACCTGGGATTGAAGTGGAGTTTTAGAGTGGAAATAATTCTAGCGTTATTTGGAATACACGCATTTCATGTGTGTTCCATTTCTATAGTAGGCTGTGCAAACACATTTTTAAAACAGAAACGTTTTTCATATTCTAATAGTAAATGACAAAATGTAGGCATAAACTATATAACGTATGAAGCCTGAAGTCCATATATCAAAGAAACACTTTCACAAAAGGTACAAATAAGAGAACACGTGCGCTTTCATTCAAAAATATTAAAAAAAAAAAAGCCGCGTTAGTATGCCGCATTGACAGTCTTACTACAACCGCCGCGGTGGCGTAATGGTATCAGCTACTGACTGGGGATCAGAGGGTGGCGAGTTTGATCCCGCACGGCTCCACTTCAAGAAGTGAGCTGCTCTTATTCTTACAATTTTAGAATAACAACATAAATTTGATTTCAGTCCGTAACAGCCGGTGTAACTTATGATACTGGTAAAGGTTAGCTTTTTTTTTTTTTTTTTTTAATTCACTTTTCATTCTCGCAGTCGCATTCAGAATCAATCCATACAACCCCATCTGACACAGCTGGTTTCACATAAATAAAAGTGCACTTTTATTCAAGACTATAACCGAAGAATAAAGAAAGCAAGTTACAGTTGGTGGTTGATACGACAGCTTGCGTGGTGCAATCTTAAGAACTGCTGATTTCCGACCCGTGCTATATAAAATCATCACATTCAAATATTAACAGTTCCCACACACCCGAGGTCCGCCATTCCTACATTTATGACATGTGTACTTGTTGCAGTGTACACACCTCTCTGTGCTATGGTTCCTATTACAGTGAATGAGCACCTGACACTGTACTTTCTTCCCTGGGGGAAGCTGAGGTCTTAGAACGGAAGTTTGTTGATGCTGTATCATCTTTTCTTTTTCCATCGCCTTTTCCTGTAAGAAGCGACGACGAAGTTCCTCTGCAAGGTGAGCCATGAACACTCTTCTTTTCTCAGTGGACCCCGTGCATGCCTTATACAGTACGTGTGCGTTCATCGCTGCTAGGTCAAGGATGTTGTAGAACACAGCAACCGGCCACCTGCGTGTTCCTGTTCGCACTGAACAAGCACGCGCCTTCTGGTCCATGATGTCAACGCCACGCTGGGGAAAAAAGAAAGACAAATATATGTGACATTTTGAAGAAATCATTTTATCACCAGAATAGCACCAGAATACTTCGTCACACTAATATTTTTTTCATTAGCATACCTTCATGTGGTTGTAGTCTGTGACCGTCTTTGGTTTTTTTTTTTTTTTATCTTGCCCAATCTCCACATCATGGTGCATTGTGCTGAGAATGCAGACAGGCTTCTTCTTTTTGGGCACATACACTGTCAGCATGGCACTGGGAGATCTAAACACCAGCGTGGAGAATTGTTCGTGTACTGAACTGACTTTAGCTGCAGGTGGAAGTTCCCGTCGCACTTTATTCATGGTGCCAAGCAGATATGTATTGCGGTGCAGCAGTCTATTAGCCAGCGAAAGTGACGTGAAGAAGTTGTCTGTTGTTACGGTTCTGCCTTTGTCCAGAAATGGCTCCATAAGCTTTATGACCACAGGCTCGGAAAGTCTTTCTCCCGTGGGACGACTGGGATCTTTTCCTAAATAAGGAGTGGCATTGCACATGTACTTTGTCTCCAAATCTGTCCGCAATCCAAAAAGGCAGAACCGTAACAACAGACAACTTCTTCACGTCACTTTCGCTAGTAGCTTTTGTTTATCAGTACATTTAGATGACAAAGGACTCTGGCGGAGAGGTGCAAACGGATTTAAGACGCGATTTAAGGTGGGGCGGATTTACGAGTTTTTTCGTAGGCTCTGGTAATTCTAGTGTTAAAATGATAAGGAAGAGCACTGAGCATAGAGAAACAAGAAATCCAATCCTCCCACCGCGTTTGTTCAATTCACAATTAAAAACAACTTTAATAGCTTTCTGGGACAACTTTCTAAGCAAAATTGTTAGATTCTCATAAATAAGAAACACAGTATATTAGTGAGCTTCCTGATGCTCTTTAGAGGAGTTTACTTCTTCCTAGTCCTCATAGGTGGCGCAGTGGTAGTGCTGCTGCTTTGCAGTAAGGAGACTGTGGAAGATTGTAGGTTCGCTTCCCAGTTCCTCCCTGTGTGGATAGCGCTTTGAGTACTGAGAAAAGCGCTATATATAAATGTAATGAATTATTAGTTAGGAGACAGGTAAGTGACGGCTCAACAAAGATAGGATTGTAGATTAGTTTCAATGAAATGCACCCAAAAACCTGAGTTATTCCCCACATAACTATTTCCTAATTAATTATCACTGAATGGTTAGTAGTTAGTGTGTTTTCTCTGAACTTACATAGTTGTTCTCATAAAGCTTGTGGGTGTATGTACTGGGTTTTTGTTCTCTTATTTTATTGATTTCATTGTTTTGAACTCAACCTGTTGCAGACAAAGATTTCTTTTGTTTTAATCTCCTGATCCTTGATCTTTTGCTTATTATTAGATTACGTTTTTAAAATTTCAAAAAAATGTTCTGCCTTCTCTTTCTAGTAATACACTAAGCAAAATATCACACCAACCTAGAATTTCAAGATGTGATGTTCAAGCTGACACAAACACATTTTTTTTTATTTGGGTATTTGAAGAGCATAAATATGCAGTCAAAGATGTACAAAATCTTTCTGCATTTTATGAACAATTCTTAATGGTGACTTCTTTAAGTGACAGAAGGACATACAGTGATGTCCCCATTCAGCATCAGATAGCATAATCAAGTATCAAAGTGAACTCTTCAATTGTGTGAAAATTTTTTTAAAAATTGTCATGTATGGTATGTTGTAGCTAAGAAAACATTCATGCGGAATAACAACAAGCACAAGGGACTGTAGAACCCAAACATTATAAAATATTCAGGGAGATTTTTAGTTCCCAAAGATTGTATCATACCAGGAAAAGGGTTGATGAGATGTACATTGATGTCTGGTTGTAAACTCTCTGTAAATTACAGCGGTTAATAATAATAATAATACATTTTATTTATATAGCGCCTTTCCCATGCTCAAGGCGCTTTACAGAGTTTAAGAAAGAACGGCAGGGTATACAGTATATAGCTTTGTCCTAAGCCAGATAAATAAATAGAGAAAAGTAAGATAGTGAATTGAGAGAAAAGCCTAACAGACAACATAATTGATGGTCTCGCACACACACATACAGGTTACATGAGCATCTTGACATAAAGGTAAACTGAAAGAAGAGTAATAAAGTCAGGGAGAGCTTCCTGAACAGATGAGTTTTGAGTTGTTTTATAAAAGAATTCATGGAGTCAGCTGATCTAATTAATTTCAGTAGGTCATTCCAGAGTCTGGGTGCTATACAGCTGAAGGCCCTGTCACCCATGGAGTGTAGATTAGTGTGGGGCACAACAAGATTGCTAGAATCATAGGACCTTAGTGGGCGGACAGGCACATAGTGATGGAGAATGTCACTGATGTGGTTTGGCGCAAGGTCAGTTAAGTCTTTGTATGTTATGAATAGAATTTTATATTCAATTCTGTAAGACACGGGGAGCCAGTGAAGACGGAGCAGGATGGGTGTGATGTTCTCGCTGCTGTGGGTTTGAGTAAGGACTCTTGTTTTGAATAAGCTGGAGCTGTGATATAAGATTAGAAGGGGCACCCGCCTGTAGGGAATTACAATAATCGATGCAGGATGTGATAAAAGCATGGACAAGTTCCTCAGCATTAGAAAAGGAGAGGAAGGAGCAAACATGTGATATGTTATGGAGGTGAAAGTAAGAAACTTTCTTAATTTGATTTATGTGAGCGGAATAAGAAAGGGAGGAATCAAAAATGACACCAAGATTCTTAACAGTAGAGGCAGGTCTGATGAGATCACTGCCAAGATGGACTGGGAAGGAGCTCATTTTATTAAGTTGCACTTTGGTCCCAATTTACAGGAGTTCAGTTTTGTTGCAGTTTAATTTTAAAGAGTTCTACTCCATCCAGGTATTAATTTCACTGTGGCAGGTTGTGAGCTGAGAAAGCTCTGATGAAGTTCCACTTTTAACATTGAAATAGAGCCGAGTATCGTCTGCATAAAAATGATAACCCAGTCCAAAGCTACGAACAATATGGCCAAGGGGAAGCATATAAATACAGAAGAGAAGGGGGCTGAGGACAGAGCCCTGAGGAACTCCTTGTGTGACTGGTGCTGAGCTGGATCTGCTGTTGCCAAGACTAACAAACTCTTGCCTATCAGTCAGGTAGGACTTGAACCACTGGAGGACAGTGCCAGAGATACCTAGCATGTTCTCCATTTTGGACAGTAGAATGTCTTGTCTGACAGTGTCAAATGCTGCACTGAAGTCTAATAGAATTAATATGCTTTATCTGAAGGTGCATTTCAGCCATGTTGTAGAGGATCTGGTCAAAATTGATGGAATGATGACAGTTAAGAAATAAGCGTACAAACAGATTTTGACTTATCATGCTGTACCTTTGGTAAAGAATTTTTTTTGACAAAAGCTTCATTTTTTTATTGCACAGTTATGAATAAAAACACAATAGTGTTTTTTGCATTGAAATACTTCTTTTGAATCCTCTGAACTGATTGAAAAATAAAAGGCTAAAATCTTTTTGTCACGTAAACTGACAAAATATTTATCTGCTTTGATCGGGTTATTGGTGAACACAGTATCTGGCAGCTACTTATGTTTATTCTTGCAAAAGAAAGCAAAGGTGAGATACTCTCTAAAACAGGAGTGCTAGTGAAACCAGAAGAGAGTGAAGAAACAATGCAATGAAGAAAGAAAATGTTCTTTATCAGTACACACACAACCAAAAAAAATGGATTTGGACACAATTCAAGTCAAGGATGCTCTTGCACCTTTGATATTAAGAACACAGCAAAAAATGCAGTTTGAAGAATCAGAAATAAAAGCACTAATTGAAGCCTTGAGAGGAAATCAATGCTTTAGATTAGAAGAAGCAGACGTTTCAGAATGGGGAACAATGAGACTGCTTGTTCCCCTCTGACATTTCTCATTCGGTTGCTCAATGCGCTTTATGCTGTAGGTAATACATGACTGCAATCCTTTTGTCAGGTTTGTAAAAAGGACACCTAAAGTTCCAGTAAGGATTTTTACAGAAGAGGTAAGAGATTTAGAGAATGATGACCATATGCAGGCCATATCCTAACTGCTCCAGGGACCAGTCCCTATGGACAAAACTAGTAAAATCTGACAAAATATGCACATATTATTGTTATTAATAATAATAATAATAATAATAATAATAATAATACTGATGATGATCCTGTGTTTGGATTCAGCGGGTTGGAAAATGGATGGATGGATGATGATGATGATAATAATAATATGAGCATATTTTGTCAGATTTTACTACTTTTGTAGTGAATAATATTAATGTAGTTAATAATAATAATAATAAATCATTATTTATTTATTTATTTATTTGACCCTATAACCACAGTCTAAAAGAAGATCACCTACAAATGACATATTAAGAGAGAAGAGAAAGCTAAATAAAAATAAAAAGCATTGTTACCACCATGGCGCTCCATCCACCCCAAGCATTGACATTCTTAAAGAAGGGTGCTTTGGTACAGCAAGGAATAAGAAGTGTGTTGCTAACTGAATTCCTAAAAATTGTAGCACAGGAGGCATTCATTGCTTCCAAATATCATAACTACCGGTTGCTATGGCATTGCTATGGGTAACGTCTTGGGTCATGCTGCATGTGTCATGTGGTCAAGAGTATAAAGGTCAGCTACATACACTTTTTGGGATTTGAAATTGGATAACAAACTTTTCCTTGTTAGTGTGCAATTCTGGTTTAATAGAATCTTTATCCTTTGGCTTTGAATTTTCTTGAAAGATGGAAATGTAGATTTCAAAATCCTGACTTGTGGTGTGAAACACCTTTCTGCCAAATTTCAAATCTTTGGCTTAAAAAATAAAGCTCTGATAAAACGGCAAAGAGAAATTGTGCTTATATAGTGTGGAATATAGGGGCGCTCTCGTCCCCTTGAACCCTTAGACGACACGTCAGACACCAGGTAAAAGTCCAAATAATTATTATTTATTATAATAATGGTGTGCACCAAGCACCTCCACTCCACAATACTCCAATAAATCAATACAATAATCAGCAATACACAAATCACAATCCTCCACTCCCAGACGCTTAGTCACCCTGCCTCCCAACTCAGCTCGTCTTTCTGGGATTTCCCACAGTCCTTTATAGTCCATGACCCGGAAGTGCTTCTGATCCTTCAGTCCATATGATTACCTAGCACTTCCGGGTCAGATATATAAATGTAATGAATTATTATTATTATTATTATTATTATCAAAACTCTTCTTTTTCATCCCGGAAGTACGTCATTTCGTCTGTTCATGGGACTGGGACATACTTCCGGGGTGTAGGGAAAATAATCCTTAATCCTTCCTGCAGCATCCTCTGGCGGCCCCCATGGTATCCAGCAGGGCTGTGAATAAACACTCCATTGTCCATGATTCCCTGCTGGAATTCGGGGCACCTCCATGCTGCAAGGAGGGCTCCATCTGGCGGCCTGGGGGTACTGGCCGGGATGAATGGCCGGCCATATCTCACAATAGATAGATGAAAATTAAACTAAATTGAACTTTATTTCTAGACAATATAGTTGCTAGGAATTTGGCCTACTGTTACAGCTATACATTCAACAATAGTAAAAGACAACTGACACTACAATATAAAATATATGGCATCATTACAACAACATTTATAACAGCAGTAAATAGTAATGTAGGGCACAAAAACAGATTAATCTCCTTAGCATTAGAACCAAGCCTCAATCGGGCTGTGAAAACAGTGCTAAAAGCATTAGTTCTGAGTGTCACTCAGCCAATTGTATTGACACGTCTCACATAAGCGTTAGACCTGAAGACTACTCGGGCTGTAAAAGTGCCAACAGTGTTCGTCAGGCCTGAGTTTTACCCAGGCAATGGTTTGGATGCATGTTCACCTAGCCTTATGATAGTGTTTTTCAGCAGCCAAGATATTGCATGCTCTTGACAGTGATACAAGCAGTGATGTTGAGGAGCCTCTCATCAGTAGTGATGACGAAGTGA
The DNA here is from genome assembly GCF_900747795.2 of Erpetoichthys calabaricus. Classification (NCBI taxonomy): domain Eukaryota; kingdom Metazoa; phylum Chordata; class Cladistia; order Polypteriformes; family Polypteridae; genus Erpetoichthys; species Erpetoichthys calabaricus. Next base: position 119,622,661 of record NC_041404.2, read on the forward strand.
ATCTGTCTTCTGGCAGTGAAATTGAAATGGACAGTGAAATTGAAAGTGATTCTGATGAATTTGAAAGTGATGCTCTCGTTTGGGTTTCTGTTGCTTCACATAAACCAGCACCACCTGGTTTTGATTTTGTGTGGCAGCGAGGAATAAAAGTGAATGTTGACAGCCAAGATCCACTTACTTACTTGAAGTTACTTCTTGATGATGATGTGATTGAAAGAATTGTTGTTGAAACAAGCTGTTATGCTGAACAGTTTTGGGTAAATGACATCACACCTAAACATTTTACCCCGTCATAGATAAACCACATTATTATTATTATTATTATTATTCATTTCATATTATTATCATTACTATCCATTATTATTATTAATTGTAACACTATTATACTTTTTACACTTTTGACTTTGTACTTTTAGTGTTTTGCACGTTTTACAGTAGAAAGATGAGATTAAATAAAAAATGTCATTTTTCAAGCCAGAGAAAAAATTTAACGTTAACTAGGTTAATACATAAAACAATGTGTGTAATTCTACTCCAGCCTCATAAAGTATATTTCTATAATAATAATAAAAATGATAATAATAATAATTTACACTGTATAAAGTTGTTTGGAAATACTGGGATAAAGAATCAAAAGTTCTGAAAAACCAACACCACTGTAGAAGGCAAGAAAGTACTTTTATGCCAAGTGATTCTTACTCTGAGTATCTGGTAATGTTTTACCAGATACCAGTAATTTTTTTTTTTCTTCACTTTAGAATAAAACGTAATCCAACCAATATGAATAAAACAGCAATTAAAACAAATTCCTTCAAAATTAATCAGAGAAAATAATTCGGCATTTAATCATCATCCAGATTTTAGGAAAATCTGCCTGACGCTTGAGTTATAATTACAGGTAACAAGGACTTACATATGTGCTTTTTGTGTGCGTATAACAATTAACAAATGAAACAAGACAGAGAATTATTACCCTTAGAAATGCAGGCCTTTCATTTAGAGAAATTACAAAAAAATCTAAGTGTCAGTGAGTACAATGGTGACTTATACAATCTGGAAACTGGAAGAAACTCTGATAGGAAGAGATCTGGACAAGTTTCTGAGGGTCACCAGATTGTGTGAGTGGTGCCTCAAAGCACAACAGCTTCAAGCACAGCTTAACAGTGGTCGAAAAAGCAGGTCTCATTTTCTACTGTAAAGTGGAGACTTTGTGCCGCCCCGTTGACAGAGCAAGTGACAGTAAGAAATCCATTCCTTAAAGGACAAAGTACTGGCTGTGGACTACAGCAGACTGGAAGAAAGTCTTATGGATCAAAGAATCAAAATTTGAAATCTTTGGCTGATCACACAGGGTGTTTGTATGTATTGGGTTGGTGAAAGGATAGTTCCTCAGTCCGTGACACCAACTGTCAAACGTGGAGGAGGAAGTGTGATGAAGTGAGTTAGTGAATTGCACAGTTTGGCTGCTATATAAGTAAAAGGTGACTACTTTGATGAATCAAAAGTTTGAATACAATTTTGTACACTTAATGATTCTTTCACTTATTTTTTAATTTGCCCTAGTTTATTTGTTCTTTGCTTTGATTTCATAAAACATTAAGCCATTAAACTGTGTGCATTTCCATAAAAATGGAGGTGTTCTAAAACCTTTGACCAGTAATGTAGTGTACAGTAATCCCTCCTCTATCGCGGGGGTTGCGTTCCAAAGCCACCCGCGAAATAAGAAAATCCGCGAAGTAGAAACCATATGTTTATATGGTTATTTTTATATTGTCATGCTTGGGTCACAGATTTGCGCAGAAACACAGGAGGTTGTAGAGAGACAGGAACGTTATTCAAACACTGCAAACAAACATTTGTCTCTTTTTCAAAAGTTTAAACTGTGCTCCATGACAAGACAGAGATGACAGTTCAGTCTCACAATTAAAAGAATGCAAACATATCTTCCTCTTCGAAGGAGCAAACAATTCAATAGGGCTGTTTGGCTTGTAAGTATGCGAAGTACCACGGCACAAAGCTGTTGAAGGCGGCAGCTCACACCCCCTCCGTCAGGAGCAGAGAGAGAGTTAGAGAGACAGATAAAAAAATCAATACATGCCCTTTGAGCTTTTAAGTATGCGAAGCACCGTGCAGCATACTTAAAAGCTGCACACAGAAGGTAGCAACGTGAAGATAATCTTTCAGCATTTTTAGACGAGCGTCCGTATTGTCTAGGTGTGCGAACAGCCCCCCTGCTCACACCCCCTACGTCAGGATCACAGATAGTCAGCGCAAGAGAGAGAGAGAAAAGTAAGTTGGGTAGCTACTCAGCCATCTGCCAATAGCGTCCCTTGTATGAAATCAACTGGGCAAACCAACTGAGGAAGCATGTACCAGAAATTAAAAGACCCATTGTCCTCAGAAACCCGCGAAGCAGCGAAAAATCCGCGATATATATTTAAATATGCTTACATATAAAATCCGCGATGGAGTGAAGCCGCGAAAGGCGAAGCGCGATATAGCGAGGGATTACTGTATATATATATTAAGTAGTTCTGTCATGAAAAACGGACAGACATACAGACAGATAGACATTGGATTTTATATATATATATATATATATATATATATATATATATATATATATATATATATATATAGTAAAAAAAAACTAAATTGAAACAGTTGGGGCTTCATGCTGTTCTAAAGCAGGTCTAAAACAGAATGGCGACTTCTGGTAGATATGCAAATTATATATCTGGTTGACTGGAAGAGGCGGGGCTTGTAATGATTATAATGGAAGTGAAGTCTCTCATGTTTTGGCACCTTTGCTTCCACTCTAGAGGAAATCAAAATTAATTCCTCATTCTCCCTCCTCCCTTGAAATAACCCAAATCAGTAACTGTGAGATTCCCCTAAAGTTTGAATGCTTGACATATACAGTATATTGTATAATAAAATGAGCACAAAGAAACAAAAGAAGGGTTTGGACACCAGCATGTGTTCCATGTTTAATGTCCAGTTTGTTGCTGTTAAAAAAATGAAAAGAAGAATGAACATAAGAACGTATAAGATGCAACGTGTTTTCTGCAAAGTCTATGCTCTCTGGAGATTTCAGTCCTCTCTGAGCTGTTTGGTCCAGACTGACAAACATTCCCTGGGACAGGTGGTTTATATGCCAAAGTATGCAAGCAGAAGAAGTGGGGTGACTGTCATCCCGGGTGGAAGTGACGTCTTTGGTCCTCCAGTTAGTTCTCCTCCATTCTAAATTATTATTTTTATTAAAGAAAATGGAAAAAGTGTTAGTGTTGGTGTTACAGTCAAGTTCTTCCCCATAATTTTTGTTAACTCCTTACCTGTAAAGCACGCCCTAAGCTCGCTCATCTGACTATATATATATATATATATATATATATATATATATATATATATATATATATATATATATATATATATATATATTGTGGTGGATTGCCGACTTTCGATTCCGGCTCTCACCCCCAGGCTGCCAGGAGGAGCTCTCCCAACAGCCTGAACGTCCCCCGAGTTCCAGCAGGGCCTCATGGACTATGTAGTTTTTATACGCAGCCCTGCTGGATACCTTGAGGGCCACCAGGCATCGCTGTAGGGGGGCTCGTAGGCTCGTATGTGCCCTATAACCCAGGAGTACGTCATGGTCACGTGACAGGAAGGAACGACGTGCTCCCGGGGTGAAGAAAAGAACTGTTTACCCTGACCCGGAAGGAATATGGACTTGTGGGTAATGGAACAGAGGCACCTTCGGGTCAGGGTGTATAAAAGGACTCTGGGAAAGCCCAGACATTGAGCTGAGCTGGGAGGTAGGACGGCTAAGTGTCTGGGCGAGGAGGAAGAGTATTGTATTGGTGATTTGTTGAGTTTATGACTAGTGTGGAGTGGAGGGTGCTTTGTGCACTGTACAAGAAGATAATAAAGAAGTCTTGTACTTTTACCTGGTGTTCAGAGTGGTACCTGAGGGTTCAAGAGGCGGAGCAAAGCTTCTACTGCTACAATATATATATTATATATATATTGTATATATATATATATTTACACACACACTGAAAACACCTTTAATAAAAGGACAAATGTCTAGGTGTATTTCTTTGTATCTTTCTGTCAGTCTGGTTTCTAGAGTTAGGAAGAAAAATGTAAAAGCAGGCAAAACATGTACCACAAGAGTAAAAAAAAATCAAAAATAGCAAATAAGGGTTTAAAGATAGGAAAATTGGAGGTATCAGCTTATTCTTTTTTACAAGATTATACACCAGCAAGAGCAATGTGGTAGCTACTTTCTTGCACTTGCTTGGGCCAAGTGAACAAGGACTAATGCTAAAAAGCTAATGACTGATACTGTAACTTTGTGTGGTGGGCAATGGATGAGTGAAAATAACAATAAATCGACACACACGTCAGAAAACCAAAACACAGACACAACAAGGCTAAAGTTGCTAAACCAAAACCAATGTAGTAGAGTCTAACAATGCATTTTCCCAGTAAAACACTTCGACTCTAAGAGTGGTTTATTTGACTAGTGATATTTGAGAGGAAATGGTGAAAACAGGCTGCTCTAAGCAAAGTGGAAAAGGTAGCACTGAGGGAAAAAGGATTGGGCACGTATTATTATACCAAACCAAATGGACAACCCACGGGTCAAATAAATAAACATGAGGTCTACATTGCTCACTTAGATTTCAACCCATCTTAGATGGATAGCCTAGTTATATATACTGTCTGGGGGTGGAATAAAGTGCAGGTGGAGTCACTAAACAAATTTCCCAAATGGGAAATGTTTGGCCCCAAACCAAGATATCAAATGTGGAACAACTTTGTATACCTGAGTTGATTCCCAAAATTGCCTTCCAGGTGCACTTCCTTAATAAAGTACTGTCACTAAATTAAGTTCAAAAAAGGGAAACTTTTCAGAACAAAATATAGCCTGGGGTTGTCCCCTGTACAAATGTAGAATCTGTGCAAAATTTGAAGGAGATCGGTTCAATGGTGTGAAATGCATACTGGACAAACCTACAAACACATTTGACAATACATTTTAGAAAAAGATAGAAGGTGATATATATATATATATATATATATATATATATATATATATATATATATATATATATATTTCGTAAAATAAAGACACGGGTTCAAGATCACATAGAGTTGGGAAGTCAGGTGCAAAAGAAAAAGGCACAGTAAATAGCACACAAGGGTGCAGAAACCACAGCCACAGCTGCAGAAACAAAAACAAAGGCTCCAAGTGCTCAGGACAGTCTTCAGGTCCAAAATGATCAGGGACCTCCGGTGGCTTGGCTCCTTTTATGTTGGTTGACAGGAAGAAGTGGATTCTGATTGAGGTGGAAGGAGAAGTGGTGTCAGTGGTTGTCTAGTCTAAAAGCCTACAGAGTGTGGATGAGAAAGGAGAAAATATTAATGATGGTACCCCCTTCAGATCTTTAGTGATATTGCTTACCTTTTAACAGCCTTGGAAATGGCACTGAAACACTTTTGTGTCACACACACACACACACACATATATTTATTAATGCATTTATTTTTTGATTAATTTGGCCTGTTTAACATGTTAAAAATATATATTGTCACACACGTGCGATTAGGAGGAAGCTGAGTGGACAAGTGGAGGTAATTATCTGCCAGGCCAGGGGGTGGCGGGGTGCGTTAAACCTTCTTCTATTGTCTCAGCAGGCCAAAAACGAAAAAAACCTACCTGATTTAACAACAATGTCACTTCCGATTCCGGTGGCAAGAATGATGACACTCCCGGTCCCAACACCAAGAACGATGACACTTCTGGTCCTGGCACCAAGAACAACATCACTTCCAAGTCCGGCGCCAAGAAAGATGTCACTTCCGGTTCTGGCCTCAGATGACAGCACTTCTGGTAACACCCTTTAAAGCTGCCATCTTTTCCACCACTAATTCAGTTTAGTGTGGAACTCGACCCATGCATATCAGTGCTTATTTCAAAACCTGTTTGCAGCCAGGGACAATATATGGGTGGCTGCCCCAAACCTTTCCAATGTGTTGAGAATCATTCTTTTACAATATATATATATGTGTGAATTTCCCCTTGGGGATTAATAAAGTATCTATCTATCTATCTATCTATCTATCTATCTATCTATCTATCTATCTATCTATCTATCTATCTATCTATCTGTCTGTCTGTCTGTCTGTCTGTCTGTCTGTCTGTCTGTCTGTCTGTCTATCTGTGTCATCGCAGCCAGGGCTGGCAATGACACAAACACCTCAAGCAGTACTTTGGTCAGGATGGCATTTTCATTTTTTTTTTTAATTAAATGGAACGTTGAAAGAGCGTGAGAGATGGTTTTGAGTGTGGAGGGTGCTGTTGGTGATGGAGCACAGGAGTCACACAGGGCAGCTGCGGCATATGTGTGGACAAGAAGAAACAGAGTGGTGTGTGTGTGAACAGCATATAGTGAACAAATGAGTAGAGGGGAGTGACAGTGAAAGTACAGCGTGCTTGTGATAGATAGATAGATAGATAGATAGATAGATAGATAGATAGATAGATAGATAGATAGATAGATAGATAGATAGATAGATAGATAGATACTTTATTAATCCCAAGGGGAAATTCACATACTCCAGCAGCAGCATACTGATAAAAAACAATAAATTAAAGAGTGATAAAAATGCAGGTATAACAGACAATAACTTTGTATAATGTTAACGTTTATCCAAACTCAGGTGGAATTGAAGAGTCGCATAGTGTGGGGGAGGAACGATCTCCTCAGTCTGTCAGTGGAGCAGGGCAGTGACAGCAGTCTCTCGCTGAAGCTGCTCTTCTGTCTGGAGATGATACTGTTTAGTGGATGCAGTGGATTCTCCAATTTATCATCCAGCTGCACTCCCTGGTATTTATATGTCTGCACCCTCTGCACACAGTCACCTCTGATAATCACGGGGTCCAGGAGGGGCCTGGGCCTCCTAAAATCCACCACTAGCTCCTTGGTTTTGCTGGTGTTCAGTTGTAGGTGGTTTGAGTCGCACCATTTAACAAAGTCCTTGATTAGGTTGCTATACTCCTCCTCCTGCCCACTCCTGATGCAGCCCACGATAGCAGTGTCGTCAGCGAACTTTTGCATGTGGCAGGGTTCCGAGTTGTATGACATGTCCAAACTCTCTGGGCAAGTATTAGGGACGCAGACTTACGGCCAACAGTTCGATGTCCCTGCAGCAAGTGAAGATTTTGACGTTTACATGTCCAGGGTTGCACCACCTTGTATTCACATAGAAAGCGAGTCCTCCACCTTTCCGTTTCCCGCAGGTATTTGCGTCTCTGTCCACTCTAACTGTGCTAAACCCAGGTAGCTCCACATTAGCATCAGGGATGCTAGTTGTTAGCCACGTTTCACAAAAACACAACAAACTGCATTCTCTGTAGGTCCTGACATTTTTCACCAGCGTGGCCAGTTCGTAGATCTTATTTGGTTGTGAGTTCACATTTCCCAGCATCACAAAAGGCACCGAAGGCTTGTATCGCCACTTTCTCAAAAGATGCTTAACCTTTAGCTTAGCTCCAGCTCTGCTGCCACAATACCGCCTTCTACCTCGTCAGGTAAATAGGGAACCACAGTGGCACGGGCATTTGTTCTCAGCGCTGCAGGCAGTAACACTGAAGCAACACAGTATTGGGGGGCTGGATGAGTCTGAGTGCAATTAAAGTTAAGGCAATCACAGAGCTGTTTTTATGCAGGCTTCTCCAGTTAGTCACATCTGCCTCACGCACCTGCCTGGATTCCAGCAGAGTAACGGGTTTTGTCTTGTCCTCGCAACCACTTGTGCACCGCTTTCTTCACGTTGTCATCTGACTTGAATCGACGACCACCCAGATGTTTTTAGTGGTCCAAAAAGGTGGAAATTACACAGTGCCAAATCTGGTGAATAAGGAGGATGTGACAATACCTCAAACTTCAGTTTCTCCAGACAAGCCTTGGTGTTCTTAGCAGTGTGTAGGTGGGCGGGCATTTTCTTGCAGAAAAGGGACTCCTTGAGACAGCAGTCTGCGAATAGCAGGCTTCATATTGGTCTCCAGCAAGTCACAGTAACTTGCACTAGTGACTGCAGTACCCCTCTGCATGTAGTATATGACAATAACTTGGGTGCACGAGTGGTTGTGAGGACAAGACAAACCCTTTTATTCTGCTGGAATCCAGGCACTTCCAGGCAGGTGGCGCAAGTGCATTGAGAAGGGTGGAGACTACATTGAGAAATGACATTATTAGTTTTGTTAAGGGTCGTTCTATTTTCTAATAAATCTCATTTTCTAACTTTAGCTTGACTCCCCCTCATACTTCCTGTTTTATAATCAACATAGCATTTTATAAAGATGCTTGACCACTGTCTCAAAGGAATTAATAATTTGGAAAAGGTCTGATTACAGACAATACAGGAATGGCAACGACAATAACACATTGAGGGGCAAGTACAGATCTTGGTAAGAATGATGCTCAAGCAGAAAATTAGCTGTCAGAGATTAAGGATGAGAACACCAGACTGGCCGGTAGGAAGCTTGTGTTCATTTCACTCCTTCTAACTCATACCTTCTCTCCTTCCTCAAGCTCTGAGTACTGCATTATAGCGAGATGCACTAATTGGCCGGATTGCTAATGTAGTCATAAATCCTTGTCGGGACTAACCATCCTTACACAAGAAAAAGGAAAGAAGCCTTCCTTACATGTCATTAACAATTCAAAGTTTGGAAGCTGATCTGAATCCTATTGACTCATGGAGAGCAATTAACCCTTACACCTGAAAAAAATCACATTTTATTCTAATCTGTATAAATCTTGATCACATAATGATTACATTCAAGTTACTAATCATATTTTTCATGTTCCTTGAAGCTTATAAATTCTACTTTTTTTCTCTTTTTATTTCCCTCTCTCTGAAGAAGTAGGTGTAATTATTCCTTGAGCAGCTCACAGACATCTAAAGAGACACATAAACACCACTTTACCAAAGAATGAACATTTCAAGGAACAATTTATTTTCAGTCTTTGTGAATTCAGTGCCATTAGAGGAAATACAGTGTTTGCTCCTGCTGCTTGATGGGCAAAAATAAAAGTGTTTATTAAGAATAATGTAATTCCCCCCCCCCAACTTCCTTCACTATGTGGACGTCAATTAGGCCCCAAATTAACTATGCACACAAGCAGATATGACTCATCTATTGTGATTGTAAAATCTAATCTTAATTTGATTCAGAGGCCAAAGGCACCGTTCCTAAATCGCCGCTCTCTTTAAAAATATTAATGTCAGGGAATTAGTTCCAGACACAATTCAATATTCCATTTAGAGCAGCCTCATTCATTATCTACTAGGCTGCAAATCATGCTGGCCAGTAGATGCGTCATACTTTTAACCCTCTTCAAATGGTTAGCATTATTTTATAACTGCAGCTTACAAGCATACAAGTTGAGGATGGGAATAATTTAATAACAGACAGGTTAAAAAATGTATGCATGGAATAATGTTTAGATGTATTCTGGGACTTATGGTAGTTACCTGAACACAAAGCTGGAGCATTTCAATTTTTTTACAGGTAAAGTGTCAGTTATTACTTTTTTGTTCATTTAATATTTTTGTAACAGTGAGTCATATTCAAAAGTAACAGTGATAACAGAATGCACTTGTATTTTTAGACCACTTTAAATACCTGCTTTTTAACAGCACTTTACACTATCATGTTGTTAAAAAACCTTACTTATATAGGCTTGTGGCTGCTCAAAATCTTTCAAAGACATCAGAATCCAATTCAAGTGATGTAAAAATGGCATTGTCCTATTGTTTAGTTGTTGGTTGTCTGAAAATCTGTGACTGTCTTAAATATAATACTTTTAAAGGGAGCACCTTAACAAGTTAAAATCTCTATTTAAGTCTCTAGGTAAAATTGTTGGATGCTTTGGTTAATGATGGAGAACAGGTCTGGCAGCTTGTAATTCATGCATTTATGTCTAGGATTGACTACTGCAATGTGGTGTTCACTAGCCATTCAAATTGTTCTTTATAAAGCTTTCAGTTAATTCAAAATACTGCTGCAACATTTATTGCAGGAACAAGAAAATATGAACACATGACTCCAGTTCTTTAATCCTTGCACATGCTTCTGGTTAAGTTTAGGGCAGATTTTAAAATCCTCCTTTTAATATGTTAAGCCTTAAATGGCCAAGGTGGCACTTACTTATCTGAAGTTATCATTATTTACAAACCAGAGCACACATTAAGATCTCAAGATGTCAGTCTACTTATGATTCCAAGGATTAAATAAATAACAGTGGGAGGTTGAGCTTTTAGTTACATGGCCCCAAAGCTGTGTAATGGCCTGCCTGCTACTGTAAGAAGTGCCCTTTCAGTCTAATCTTTTAAATCCAGGCACAAGACTCACTACTTCATTTAAGCATACCCTGACTAGAGCTGCTGATGAGCTGTGCATACTGCATCACCGTGGTTAGTCATTAGTACCATAAGTAACATGATATTTATAAGCTGTTACTCACCCTCACTTATTCTGTTTCTCTTCTCGGTACTGACATGTGCAAAAGTCATGTCTGGTAAAGGAGCACTGGAATCATTGAGTAGAAGAGTCCTTTCATCAGATTGGCCAGCCCAGCACTGACTCAGCTGTAGAATGACCAATAGGCAGCTTGTTGGCCCATGATCTCCAGGGACTCTGAGCAAATCTGTATCCTCATATGTGATAGTTCTGCATTTAGTGAGTGATATAATCTACATTTGCATTTTGTTTTGTAGTTTGTATGATCACTATTGTACTATTGTGCAGTACTGTTGTGTTGTATTCCTGAGGTGGCAATGACAGATTGGCCATCCAGCTATGTTATTACTTGTGTTCTGTTCTGTGTATTGAATTTACCCCATTGTTTGACATCCATTGCATGCCCAACCTATTTGGAAAGGAGTCTCTCTTTGACTCTTTGAACTGCCTTTCCCAAGATTTCTTGCATTTTTTTTCCTGCAGTGGTATTTTTATGGAGTTTTTTTCTTGTCTTCTTAGGAAGCCAAGGCTATGAGTGGTCAAAAAACAGGGCCTGTTTAAGCCCATTGTGGTACTCCTTGTGTGATCTTTGGCTATACAAGAAATATATTGTTGTTATTGTTATTAATAAATTATTGTGATGGAAAAATATTGTACATTATGATTCTACAAATAATGCAGACATGAGGTTGTTTCTAATGTAATGCATGGTAAAGGCTGAGTACATATTTTAACACTATGCTTACAAAGTGATTCATATACAGTTTCTTTTGTCTTACATTAACTTCTAGATAAGGGATTGTTTGTTTTGTTTTTTTTTAAAAAACAAACCTTACCTCAAGCATCAGGAGAAGTGGGCTGGGGTAGCAGACGTTTGCCTTGTGTGTGTTGCACCTCTCCTGACTATCTTGTATTGGGGATTGATTTTGCCATTAGGAACGGTTGTCAGACGAGTAAAAGAGGAAAATATGCAAAATGCATAATTTAAGTAACTTATCAGAAAGTAAATTTGAAACAGTATAGTAATCCATAATTGAAGTTGCACATAATGTTTCTCTGTTTTACTACAGAGAGAAAGAGGTTGGGAGCATGTGCTGATAGCACCACACGACGAACCACCTGGATTGGGACCCGAGTGCAGCGGGTGACACCGCAGCACCACACTGAAACAGTGTGAGGTTTTTTATGCTGGCGGGAGTGCCAATCCTACCACCAACCTCCAAGTTTTCTCTTTAAGTTGGAGGACCTGCTTGCAGGGCTAGATGCAGATTAACATCATACCCAGGACAAATCAATGCAGGTTAAGGACCTTACTTAAGGGCCCAATGAAGTAGAGTCACTTCAGGCGTTTATGGGATTTGAACCGGCAATCGTGCAAATCCCTATCCTCAGAGCCACCACTTTGCCCATTTTACTATAGATGAGTTTGAAAATTTACATTCAAAATCAAACTTTCCAAACAACTTTGTTGAAAATATAAGTGTGCTAAAATTAAAAACATAAATCAGTCCACTGGGACCCCAGTTGTTTCATGTGGACAGAGAGACAAACAGACATGGCGATCACAGTAGGTGCTTTTTACATTATATACAAAGTAGTAGAAGTAGTAGAATTGCTAATGACTAATATCACAGGGAGACATGCCAGGCTGCCAGAATGAAAACGTGAAATTCTGCATCCTATATTGGAAGTAAGGCCAGAAGTGCAGAAGAAGTATGTTCAGGGGGGTTATATCAACAATAACAACATTTATTTCTATAGCACACTTCCACACACAGGATTTAGCTAAAAGTGTTTTACAAGATATCAAAGAAATAGTATCAACACAAAAAAGTAGGCAAGCATAATAATGAATAACTAACAAAAATGTATAGCCAGTGCTCTTAGTTCTTGTTTCCATTATGATTTACTATGAGAATGAATATAGAAAAATGGCTTGGTTGTGGCAGTGCCAGATAATGTACTCAGTTTTCCTGTTTATGTGGGCTTTCATGATTGTTCTGTCCTCCTCATACTGTATGGGCAATTGCTGCATTTGTCATCTGTTCACCTAAGATCAAGGGCATGTCTTGAGAGTACTACAATATGTTCCTGGGTGGATATTTACTGGTTTGCCAGGGACACAGGTTGAGAAGCCATCTGAAAGGTCTTAGGAGCCTGCAAGCAAAAAAAAAAAAAGGCAACCAACTTTTCTAAGTGATGAAAAGCTGCAGGGGTTCTTAGCAGCTTACTGCCCAGTGCAGCCAGTAACTGGAGGATTACCAGCTGTCAGTTTCATCGGAAAGATGGCCTTATTCAGCAGGGTGTCTAGCAGTACGCTGGAGCAGTTAGAGCAACTGAAGGTAAGATCAGGGTCAAGCTGAGCAGCAGTGAAGGGGAGCTTCCCAAAGAGAGACCTATCCAGTTTTACTTGTCGGGGATAGTGCTGGCTTTATCTGTTCCACCTTGTTTGTCAGTCTGTGACACATTCCATTTAGCACTGTAGTTTCACTCTCCTGTTTTCATCTGGAGCTGCCTTATCTGTATATCTTGTGCATATGTAATTTTTTCAGATCATTAAGATATATATTAAAATTGGGAGTGTTAAGTTTTGTGGGATGAGGTGATAGTTAATATCCAGAAGTCAGCACTTTAACACTATAACATCCAGAAAACACCACAGCCTTTTTTTGTCTGAGGGTTAAAACATATAGCAAGAATAACCTTCAACTGAATACAATAATCATATAAGTACACAGTGTCCTCTACAATATGTGTGTAATCCAAACTGGGAAATTGGGATGTAAATAAACTCGACCAGAAAACCTGGAAGGCATGTATCGATGCCTAAAATTTCAATCACAGCCAAGAAAAGTACACTAGAAACATAGTCATTGATCTCAGAACTGACTCAGGAATGACCCACAATTAACATCAATCCACAAGATAAATTAAAAAATAAGAGAGAATAAATTCACTGGTGGGGAGGTAATGCAGCCAGAGCATCTGATACTAGAGAGTTTGTTGCATTTGCTCAGATTGTGTTGTAATAATTGTCTGCAAGTGTGTCTATTTTGAAATAACAGACTTTATTATTTAATATATTTCTGACGAAAACTCTGCTGATTTTTTCAGGGTTCCTGTATGCCTTCAAGTGTTGGCACAGGATATGTGGCTATGTAACATGATAGCTCTAAGTTTACAAGTCAGCATGTGAGGTCATGGTATCTGTTTTATCCATTTACTAGAAAACAATGGCAATATTATGGACACCTCTGATCTCTTTAATTTTGACACACTGTCCATTACTGCTAATAGTTTTTAGTTTGTTTTGCCATGTCTGTATGTTTATTGTTTTCCTTATTTCTTATGTTGGTTTGTTTCAGCATTGTGGTGGTTTTTCCTGGTTAGGGGTTGGTTAATGCAGGTAGGCCCTAACATTTAATGAACACGGAGAAGTGGATATGGTAACCTATTTTGAGGTTGAAAGAGCATTGTTACATTTAACCCAGTCTTTAAAATTAACACTAGGACTTTTAAACTCCACTTACTGTTTCCTTTGTTTTGTCTTTGTCACTGCTCAGTTTTGTGGTAATAAAAAACCAGGTTCTGCATATATTAATAATTTAATTATTTACTTTTGACATGCTTACTGGTGTCATAAATTCTGCTGGGAGGTTTATGAGCTGTTCTTGCTACTCATTATTGAAGAGGTGCATAAATCAGAATGTTCTGTCAAACTCCATGTACTATGTTCCAATGTTTATACAGAAGAGCCTGGGCAAAGGGTGCCCACATTTCCTATGTCATCAAATGGTTAACCAGAACTAATTTCAGGCCAAATGTATATTAATTTTGGGAAGTGTTTTGTTCTATTCCTATTCTGTACTTTTCTGTAAATATTATTATTATTATTATTTTTCATTTCTTTCATTATTTTGCTTACATTTTTCAACTGCCATTTTTATGGTTCCTTTAGTTTCAACAGCTATTTTGTTCATCTCCATTGCAACAACGTCACACAAGGAAGCTGCATAGGATGATGTTTGGGGCTCTTGCCCAGGCAGGACACCTGGAGGATGAGAAGGCCAGGAGAGAGGCAATATTTTATCTAGGACATGAGAAGGCGCTTGGACAATTCTGGAGCCATGGACTGTAGCACTTCTGCCACACCAGGAAGTGCTGCCGGAAGAGAATCTGGACACACCTGGAGCACATCCAGGGATAATATAAATGGGGCCGCATCACTATATTCTGAGAGCCGGAATTGGGAGGTGGAGGACAGAGCTTGCGAAGGGAGGAGTAGAGGCGGCAGAAAATAAAAAGAGAAAGAAAATAGAGAAGAGGAAAAGGACTGAGTTATTGCTGGTGATTGGAGCACTGTGTAAGGTGCTATACTAAGAAAGAGATCAAGAAATAAAAGTATGAGTTTCGTACGTATTCATCTTGTGTCTGTCTGTGTCAGGTTGAGTGGCTGGCACACCCCCTACAGGTGTGACACTGGTGTAGTTGGCAGGATTTCCTGGTCGTTTTGTAAGGCAGGGACGTGCATTAAAATCTTTGTGTGATGACCCAAATCAGCAGTGCGAGGCACGCACACACACCGCACCAGTGGCTCTCCTTTCAGATCGTCGAAGGTCCACGGACGCACCACGCCCTCCGATGGGAAAGAAAAAGGCTAGGCACAATCCGAAGACAGCGGGTTACCTGAGAAATCCTGTTGTCTGCGAAGAAGGGGTCAGGAAAGAGAAGCTGCCTCCAGGAGAAGGGATACAAGAGGTAGGTACCGGACCCAGGGAGAGATTGGCCTGGGAGTGTTGTGTCACTGTTCCGTGTGCCTACCTCGCAGGGGAGACCATCTGGATGCGTTTTGCTGGGCAAGGATGCAGATGACTGGGACAATGGCAGGAGGAAGTCCAGAAAGAACGAGGACCTGCTGCTCGCAGATGAACAACAGCGGGGGAAAAAGTGTCTGCAGCCTTGTCCCGACCACATTAGTCCAACTGAGGAGGGGGTGGTGGAGGGCCTGAAAACCCTCCAAAAAGCAGGTAAGAGGGTGAAGGGTGTGTACCGCAATCCCGTCGTTAAGTTTGTACGGGTGGGGATGATGAACCTCCACCCTACTCCAGAGAGACCCAGGAGAAAATAGAAAATAGAGAAGAAGAAAAGGACTGAGTTATTGTTGGTGACTGGAGCACTGTGTAAGGTGCTGCACTAAGAAAAGCGTGAGTTTTGTAAGTGTGCATCTGGTGCCTGTCTGTGTCGGCTGGCACGCCCCCTACGGGTGTCACAGATGACATCTTCCTGGGACTATTTATGATGGTGACATGCTCCCTCTGGGGTCTAAGATTTTATATTCATAACAAATTTCTTACATTTATAGTTAGTTTTTCAAAAAGGACTTTAGGGTAACAGTTTCCTAGATACAACATTTCAGTTTGATTTCTGACTAATGTTTTGGACCTTTGTATTTCAGTTCTTTACTGTAGTTTTAATGTTATTTGACCACAGCCCATTGATAGGTTTTGGTTTTTGGGTTTGCCTTTTCATTTACCAATTCTGCTAAATAAATTTTACTGCCAATTTCATGGAAGTATAACATGAAAGTCAAAGTCATTTTTCAAGGATTTACCAAGCTCCAACCTCACAGAAGATTTGCCTGCAGCCACTGATGCAGTTGCCCTGATCTTTGAATATTGTTTCTCTGTCTAATCTGTAAATCCCTGCTGCCCTAATCTCCGCTTTATCAATGGAAGTAAGGCCTTCGCCATTGATGTCCTCAGAAGGACACTACAGTTACCATCTTGAGTGTTAACTATCGTCTGTTACTCAGGGAATATATGATAGCATGGTCTTACGAAAATATTGTCTCATTCCACCCTAGAAATGTATCCGTAAAATAATATTTTGAAGGATTGTTGTTTATATATTTTTCCAAAAATATACAAAAAGAGAAAAACTACATACTAATGCCTCTTGCCAAAAACAGGAAGATGTGGTTTAACTAAATCAGTGCCTCATTATAAAATTTTAAATATTGTATTTTTTAAAGCAATGTTTTTAAGAATAAACAATTTTTGTATCTGTGCTTTAAAAGATTTATTGATTATATTTTACAACACTAAATATTTACCATTTAATTCATCTTCTTTTGGGTACCTATTACCCAAGAAACATGGAATTTTAATTCATGGAGAGTAAAACTCTGGTGTAGTCAGATGAAGCATCTTCAATGAAAGCTATATGGGGTTTAACAGAAATATAAAATTATTTCCTAAAGATCATCCCCGTACCACGACGAGCATAGAAGAGCTCTTCCATAATAATATTTTAGTTGAACAGATCTTCAACCACTTCAACCTGTTTATAACTGTGGTACTAGAGACAGACTTTTTTATCCAATAGGTTTGGATCTCACTGAATCAATAACCAGAAATTAAACTCACATTAAGAAATTTGATAGCTAAAGTGAAAAATTATGACACCAATGTTTTAAATATTGTAAATGCACTTTATTTTTAGAATCACAAGCTGGTATATTTGTGGTTTGAAAAATGGCTGCCATTAGAAATAATGATGTCACTTCTGCATTTCCAGAGGCATGTTTTATTGTTCATATGCAAATGGATTAAACTAATGTCACTTTTATGCAACAAACATGGTGGAAATAATAAAACAAACATTTAATAAAGGAAATCTTACATTATTAATATTAACTTGAACCTTAAAATGTTCCACTTGTTGCAGCTTAAAAAAGTGTGACAACAATATATTTTGTTTTTATGTGCCCTGTGTTGGCTGGGATTGGCTCCAGCAGACCCCCGTGACCCTGTGTTCGGATTCAGTGGGTTGGAAAATGGATGGATGGATGGATGCTAATTTGTCAATGTGTTCTGGTGTGATGGCATTTCTATAGAATTGACCTGTTCAAATTATTCATAAATGACTGGTCATGCATAATGCATATGTAATATGTAAACAAAAATAGGTGTTGGGGCGAAGGGTGAGTGCTGCAGGACACATATTGAATTTGTAATTATGATGCTCTTTTGCTATATGTAAAAACTCAACGTCAATAAATAATTGATTACAAAAAGCATATCATGAATAACTGCAGTAGATTTTTCCCTATTTACATAATAACAAATACTAAGAAAATACAGCTGGTGATTGTCATTACCCAAATACATTATTCTGATGTACTTGTATTCAAAGCCTGTTGCACAGAAGAAAAAAATGTACAAAATGACCGTTCTCATGAAAAACTTTAGGAATGAAGTAGTTACTGCAGCTCTGCTGTATCACAGATCCAGCATCCTGAGTTTTAATCCCAGATTATGAAAGATGAGTCTTCTAAGCAAGGTAGTATGTGACAAAACAAAACTCTTACGGTATTGTTATCTTTAAATATTGCTGTTAGACAGTTTTAAATTAATAATGTGTCCCCAATGTAAATTTTTTACCTGAATTACGGTATGCTTCACACAAACTTAAAGTTTGTTGATTAAATTTAGAAATGATACCTGCATCTTAATTAAAAGTAGCCAGTAACGCTCCAGGAAGTGTGATTGGCGTTAGGTGTGGAAAATCAGACATTTTAATTTTCCCAAAATTTCTGAATTGTATACAGCAAACATGTATTTCTAGGATGTTTCATTTATAAAATAGCAGCTCAATAGAAACAACTGGATACCAACTGATTTTACATAAGATAAATACTGAATTGATTAAAGAAGTGGAACCAAATTCAAAGTGACTGAGGCATCATGGGACTACTGATAGGTTAATGGTAATTAGGATTACCTGGATCACATAGCAAGGCATTAAAAAAACATTTTGAGTACAATTTCATTTCCATGGCTAGCCGAGCAGGGGTGGTTTCAGCCTGCTACTAGATTAGAACGTTTGGTAGTCACCACTTCTTTAGGACTAAGTGAAAAAGTTTTTTTTTTAAAATACATGGTCATTTTGAATTTAAAATAAAGTTGGCACTAAAAATATAATAGGAATGGTATATAATATTGGAGCTTTGGAAGTATATTTGTTTTGAGAATGTTAAAGGACAAATTCACTATTTTTCAAGTCAAGGTTATTTGTTTAGAATTGTGGTATATATTATTTGTCATATGACATTATTTTCCAAATTGAAGCATTTGTTATAAATTATAAATAAATATCTAGCATGTTCTTACATTTTAAAATGGAGGTTATAGGGCAGGGGTCCAAATGTGAAAATGAAAGCCTTACAACTTACCAAATATGTTCAATATTTAAAGCCAGTAGTATTGATCCTTGTCTTCTGTAAAAGTGTATCCATGTCATTTTAAGCAGGAAAAATGCAAAAAGCTAAATGTTTTTGCCAGATTTAGCCATTTTAAAAGGAGACTATGTGCTTCACTTCACTGATCATTATTTTCACACCTACAGTCACTCAGAGTCCTTCACTACTCCAAAATTCTTCATCACATTAGAAGCAGTGAAACTTACTAATTACGTTTAATCATTTAAACATTTTGCCTGCAGTTCTTTTATTACCATATCTGCAGTATGCAGTATTAAATTTGATAGTTGGTTTGTGGCACTTCAGTCTGTTTTATCGTGGTTTGGCTTTATCGCATAATCTACCTTTTGTCCATTTTCTCAGTAAATTTTTATCATTTATGAAAAAGACACACCACTGAAAGTGCATCATTCTGAGTGTGATTAGCACTTTGAATATAGTATTGAAGTGCTGGTGGCATTGGCCTTTCAAAGACTTAGAGCTTTTGTAAAAATGCAATATAGTATAATCAGCTCAGTTCAGATTTATTATGTATACGAAATACAATGGAACTCTCATGTGCATGGTTCATCAGCATATACTACGCTGCCACTCAACGTGAATCTTGCTGCATAGACCATGTAAAATAACAAGGCAGAATGTAATAGACAAGATGTAGGTGTCATTTAAGAAAATAAAAGTTGATTTGAGTTTGCAGTTCAAATCATATGAATTCAGGGCATTCTGACATGTCTACTACTATATCAGACACTTGGCATATTTTAGTGGAGAGCCTCATTTTTCACAAGCCATGGAAGAAACAGAATTGCAGACACAAAGGTAGAATAATATTCAATCTGAAGGTACAGAAATTTGGCAAATTGGGGTTGCACCCTGGGTAAATGTCAAAACTCCACCCACAGCTGCTGCAAGCAGACCAGTGGACAGGAAATGTTTACTTACTTCAAGAAAATAATACCAATAAAACATATTACTTCCAGTTTACTATTACTGTTACACACATACCTCAGAAATGTGGAAGGCAGGTGGTTTTCATGCTTACTGGTGACATAAATTTTGCTGGGAGATTTAAGAGCTGTTCTTGCTACTCATTATTGAAGAGATGCATAAATCAGAATGTTCTATCAAAGCCCATATACTATATTCCAATGGTCATACAGAACAGCCTGGGCAAAGGGTGCCCATATTTCCTATGTCATGTGAATTAAGCAAGAAAACAAGAATTTTGTTTTCACATTTGGACTACTGCCCCCATGGGTTCCATTGATTTTTTTTTTTTAATTTGTAAAAAAAATGCTTCAATTTAAAGCACAGTTTCATGTGGAAGTATAAGAGATACCATAATTTTGAAGAAATATGATAACTCTGACTTGAAGGATTCCAAACTTATCCTTTAAAAATTTGAGTGAGAAGAAGGGATGACCAAATATTAATATCTTGTTTAAAACTTTCAGTTAAAACTGGACATATCTTGAAATTTCATTGTGACAATTACTTGTAAATGTTTAAACTGTTCTGATACAATCAACAAAAAAGTGATCAAGTTTGATTGGATCTGGGGTAGCATTCAGTAGGATGAGAAAATCAATTCAAAATGATTTTAAACCCAGAGAGATTATGAAATTGCCTAACAGATCTAATATGAATTGTAGTGATGGGATTTGGTCCAAAACATAGAGCACCATATCATCAACGTAAAAAATATACTTTTTATTTAAGCCCATCCCTTATACTCCGTTTTTTTATTAAATTGCCTCTGAAGGTGCATAGCTAGTGGTTTAATACAAATCACAAAAAGTAATGGAGATAATGGGTATCCATGTCTTGTCCACATTCCAATGTTAAATAGTTAGACTTTACAATTTTTAATATGAACGAAAGTTTCTGGATTACAACGCAGTAACTTAATCTATGCACATGCTGTGTAATGAAAACTCAAATTTGTGCAATACAGTAGTGATAACCCGTTCAACTCTATCAAAAGCTTTTTCTGCGTGCAGAGATAGCAAACCTCTGGAGACTCAGATACTGTAGGAGAACGTATTACATGAAACAACTGATGAACACTTGAAAGTAAATGTGTACCTTTTATAAATCCAATTTGATCTTGAGATATTATAGATGGGAACACTTTCTCTACTTTTTTAGGTAAAACTTTTGTCAGGATCTTAACATCATTGTTCAAAAGAGAGCAAGTAGTCTGTTGCATGAACACTCAGGCGGGTCTTTATTTTTCTGTGGAAAGACCGTGATTGATGCCTATGTTTTTGGTAGAGTGTTTTTTGTTCTCTTGCTTCCACAAATATTGCCTTCATTAATGGTGCTAATTTAATGGAAAACATGTCATAGAATTCACAGGATACCCATCTGAACATGTGATATTGGCACTCTGCAGTGTGTTTTGTATCAAAGATGGTACTATCTTTCATCCCAACTACACCACATTCAGCTGTGAACCATTCCAGTGTTTCTCCAAAGTCTGTTGGGCCCAAGAAGACAATGTTATCTACAAGCTACCTTTACATACCTGAATTGGATGCCCTCCAAACTTCAACTGTACCTTGATATACCAGTCTGAAAATTGTCAATAAGAAAAGAAACAGTGTGCACCCATGGTGGAGTCCAATGTCCATACTGAATGTTGTTGACTTAGTGCTAAGTTCCGAATATTACTGTTTACAAGCAGGACTGTATTCACATTGCTTCTTCTTTCGATTCTGAAATTCAGCTATTAAGCATTCCGCTATCCATTATCTCCATTCCACTGTCACAGCTTAGGCTGTGAAGCTTGATACTACAGTTAATAGAGCACACCTATTTAAAAATTTAGCATCCCCTAGTCCTTCAGTTCCAAGACACTGCCCATGTCTTCAACATAAAACTACAGAGACATGTTAGGCAAAGTACCTTTCCCCCAGTATCAAGATCTTTTTGTCATTTCTGGACAGAACTCATTTACTTCTGCTGCTTTGGAGCTTTTAATTATCATGGCAACCTTAGCCACAAATGTGACCCAACCCCAACCAATGCTTTTGCCACTGCCTCCAATGAGGAAGCCATATCCACCAGGTTTAGGAGCTTTTCAAAGTGCTCCTTCCACTTCTTAACAGCCTGCCCAACTAAGGTTAATGCTTCCCCACTATTGCTGAGAACAACTTTACTTAGTAAAGAAATGGTTTCCTATGACCTCAACAAACATCACCCACACACAGACTTTCATTTTGTCCACTGCTGTAGCTGGTACCTTTTTGACTTGCTTGTACCTTTCGGTCAAATCAATAGATTCTCTTGATAACATTGCTTGAGAAGTCTCATTCATCAATATGATGTCTTCTTTTGTTGCTGGTGTCCACAAACATATTTTAGAGTTGCCACCATTGTTGACACTAACAGCATTTGAATAACAACACCTTCCGGTGACTTCACTACTGATGTCTTGAAGGAGTCTCTGGAGGAGGGTCAAGTCAAGTTAAGTCAAGTGGCTTTATTGTCATGCCATCCAGTACCATCCATACATAGAATTGCAGCATACAGTGGCACAAAATAACATTCTGCGGGACCATGGAGTAGCAAATACATAAACACAGGACAAGTGCAAGATAGGTAAAGAACCATACTATACTAAGATAAATTATTAAAAATAAATATGTAAGTGAATAGAAAGTAATCATTTAAAAAGGTAGTAACAAATAAATAATAAAATAATAACAGTAAAACTAATAATAAAAAACAGATCATGACAAGTGTAAAAAATGTCCGGCAAATATATTCACTAGTTGGGGCAGATCTCTGGGGCAGCACAGAGTCCAGAATCCAGACAACCAATGGGTTTTAATACCTTTGCTGAAATGTTTTGGATGCTCCAGTACCTTCTGCCAGATGGAAGTGGGACAAAGAGACTGTGGGAAGGGAGGGAGAAGTCACTCCCAATGCTGTAAGTTTTTGGATACAATGCTTCACAAAGATGCCTTCAACCTTCTAGGCATGTCCAGCAAGCGCTCTATCTGTTTGAACAAGCTCACCACCAAGGTGTGATCAGTTGACAGCTTAGAACTTCTTATCTTAATGCCCTGGACATACAATATAGCCTTAGATTCAATGATGTGATTACAAAATTGGACTGTCGATAGATGATACCCCTTTCAAGAAGCTGATCAAATTTCCCTAAAAACATTGTACGTTCCGAAAGGTAGGCTGAATGAGACAAACAACAAGGTTTTCCTCTCTGCATTTCAAAGTGATATTGAGGATATCTTGTTGTCCATCAGATAAAACTCCAACTCCCCACATCTCCCTAAGGCCTCTCTGCAATGGCATAACACCCAAATAGGAGAGAGATCATTCTTAATAGAGAAGTTTGGTTTTCCAGAGCAAACGCTAAATTAAGCTGAGTCCAACTGTACCTAGCCATTATTTTCCAACCTTTACCAAGAGTTCCTTCCTTGTCAGGTCGGAAATATGTCACATACCAAAAAACACTTTCTATTGTTCTGATTTGCCTCCAGACAAGGTTCATTTACACTTAATCAGAAAACTCATGAGGTCAGCTTATATACTGTTCCATGTCTGATGCCTTCCCTTAGACCATTTTTACAAGACCATTACATCTTGCTTGAAGAAGGGGCCTGAGTTGCCTCGAAAGCTTGCATATTGTAATCTTTTTAGTTAGCCAATAAAAGGTATCATTTTGCTTGGCTTTTCTTAGACCATTTTGTTATTGTATCCCAGGCAGTGAACATGTTTCAAGGCAACAGTAGTGCCAAGGATCATCGAAACAAACAAGGCCCACCACCATTAAAAAGATAAACTCCTAGGAGGGATTACAATTAGTATTATTAATATGAGTAGTAACAGTAAATAATCTGTTGTAACATCAGGAAAGTTTGGGATCAGTAGTTGTTCCAAAAAATATCCCTGGAACATAGTGCCAGACATTTATTATTATTATTAACAACATCATCCATGAAACAACTGGATGAAGTGAGTGAATTTATGTAGTAAATTAATGCAGTTATCTGCTTTACATCAATTTTTCCAAGTCTCCATTATGTCAAAATAGTCAATTCTGCATGGAGCAAAGCTCTGGAAGGAAAGTAGGGTTGTTTATCAATAAAGAATCAGTGTGATATCTTCACTCTTATATGTTTTGAGTATTTTTTTACTGAACATTCAATTATTTGGATTTTTATAAGAGCAACAACCCAGAGGCTTACAATGGCCCAACAGCTGGTACTGCAATTCTCACAGCTCAGTGGACTTCAGTGTCTGCCTGGAGTGAAGACTTTCCATCCTGGTACTGCATTTTCCTCCATTTTTCAAATTACAAGGTGAGATTAACGGGTGCATCTGAATTGGCCTGGAATGAGTGAATGCATTAAAATACCCAAAACTGAACTGAAATCCCATCCATTTTTGCCCGTTTCTCCTGAGATGCATTCCAATTCTGTGTGATACTCAGAGGCTAAGATGATTATCTGATGTGTGGATACAATATAAAGAAGCAGAACAAGGTTCTTTAAATTAGAATGCTGTCATTCACAAGTTTATATACCTCTGCAGGGTGTGCTCATGTGTGCCTAATAAGCCACCTCCTTTGAGTCATAGTGGGGAGGTTTCAGCCTGTCTGACCTACAGGCGTGGGGTTAAATTTTTTCCTCGATTACATCCGTCACCTTCAATTTCAACTCTGTAATAATTCATTAATTTCATTAGACACTTAGCATAAGTAGCACTCGAGCAAAAGAACTAGCAGGCACGTTCAGCTGCTAGCTTAAAGGTATTCCCTGTCGGTCTAGGCACGTTACAATATCACAATAATGAATCAAAGCATGAGTTTATAGCCAGACAGTGAATGAAAAAGGCAGGCAGGCTTCAACCAATATGTGTCTAAAAATGTCAATGTGCCTTTCTTGAATTTCAACCAAATTAGAGTGGTAGACAGGGCATAGTCTTATGTTTTTTGAGAACATATTCAATTCTCTGCTTTAAAAGGCACATTTTTCTTTTTGAATTTTAATATTAATTCTGGTTGTAATACTTTTTAACAACAAGAGATGTTGGGGATGAAAAGCATCCAAGTTATCAAAGCCAGTTATGAATTCTAACTAACAAACAGAGGGAGAACAAATTTGCAACAAATTAGTGGGAGTGTGGAGTTATTGATTTGACACTCCATGAAATATTTTTCTCAGGATTAAATATCAAGACTGAATGTCCTTAACAATACTCGTATACCATATATTCATGCAAAACATTGTCAAAAACTTAATAAACTACTTACTTATGCATCATGAGAGTCGATAATATATTTGTGTTCTTAGTAGCTTAAGGAGGGACTAACGCACTTACAATTTTCTTTCCCATTTGAACACAGCAAAAGACCAGTACTGATGTTATTTGTTCTTGTGTCATGGTAGATGTTCCATATGCAGTAAGCTTGCAAGCTTATAACTAAGCTACATGCACTTATCATGGAGAAATATAAAATGTTATTGCTTTTTTTAAATTATACAAAACATATAATGTACATATGATGTGAAGAGATCTGGAGCAGTGGCCTCTCCAAGGCAACTCTCACAATTAGAAAGTGAGAAGTATGCGAAAATGGGAGCTATTAGTAGCTGCACAGTAGACTCTGAAACATATGGTGACCATGCGGTCAATAGGCAGGGCACCAAGAAAGTAAGAAAGAGACAGATACACAGAGAAAGAGTGGTGCCCAGGAAGGCAACACAGTCTATCATGGTTGACTATTGGCATTTCTCATAATTATATTTTGGCAAAAAGTTAGATTACCACCTGTTTGATAGTGGGCAGCAATTAACTTAAACTAGCTCACACATTACCTTCTGTCCTGTTAAGGGAAAAATTGAATCTCATTTCTTCCTATTGTGACCATTTTATCTCCCTCTTCCTATTTATGAATTCTGAGTATGCTCTTGGCACTTTGGATTTTGTTTAAGTTACTTTCTACCCACTTACTTACAGTAGGCTCTTCTACCCTTTTTGACCGCTTTTATGGGATTGCCTCTAAACAACTAAATCAATAATCTTTTAGTGATGTCCTTTTCAAAGTCTGCTCATTCAGATGTAAACTCTAACATGAGTTCACGCTGCCGGTCATGTAGTAAAGGGTGGCATGCCATAATGTATTTCTTTTCCAGCAGAGAAGCTGTGACTGTCATGCAAGATAAGCATTAGATAGACTTGCCAGACCCTCTATTAAAAGGAGGTATGTCCTTTTAAGGCTTGTTGATGTTGAGTTCTTCCAAGGTATTTTTGGAAGTACTGCCAGAAAACAGTTTGAATCTGTCATGGGGCAAATAACTAGAAATTATTTATTTGGGAAGAGACCAGTTGGGCTGGTGGAGAGTATTCAACAGGTAAGAGAAAGAATTAACAAAGAGAAAGAGGAAAGGATGTCACTGGGGCTAGTGTTATGGCATGGCGTATGGGACATGGGTAAGTGAATAAGCCACCTCATGTGCAGCCTGGGACTAAAGTTCAGTTCTAGGAAGACCCAGGAATCTTTATTGCTTTGTCTCAATTGTTGTTTACACACTTTCACTTGTTTCTTATTCTTCTTTGATAATGTGTATATACCTTGACAGCCATTGTAGTTAAGTAAGTAAGAGGGGCAGTATTAAGTGAGGTTTGGATGTGCATGCTAATTGATTTGTTTGTGGTGTACAATAAAATGTTGATAACTTTCATTAACTGTGACCACTCGTCATTCAACAATCTCCCCATCATCTTCATGTGAGCCTCTTTTCCACACTTGTCTCTGTCACAGTTTTTATGCCCAATAAATTAAGTCCACAAGTTAACCCTACCTAAAATGAGTAACAAACATCTCTGGAGAGCTTCTTTGAAAAAGGGGAAAGGCCTGATGATAAGACAGAAGAACACTCTAAGACTGGCAACAAAAAGAAAGCTGCATTTAAAAGAAAATACCAAGAATTCTACTTGCTGTAAATTATGAGTTTTTCAGAACAGGTGCTTTACATGCTCCTTCCCCACTCTGTATAATATGTGGCGAGTGGCTGCCCAATGAATCCTTCAAAACTGCTTCACCACATAAAGACCAAGCACCCTACTTTTAAAGATATGCCACTTTATTATGCTTTATTATGCACACGCGATGGCTTGTCCGTGGAAAATTGTCTTACATGAAACTAGTGTGTGGTGCAAAAAGGTTGGAGACACTGATCTACTTGATGTTATTCTGGATTTATGGGCAGCAACAAGAACATTATATACAGAGAAAGAATATATACAGAGGGAATACGTGCATATATACAATTTTAGAGTATATATATAATTTCAGAGTTATACAAAAACTTTTTTCAGGTAACAAACAATGGGTCAACAACTTACAGCTTTTCTGAACAATAGAAGTTATTTAAGCCTTGAAAGTTGATACAAACAATTCCTACAGGTGTCCCATCCATCCATCCATCCATCCATCCTCTTCCGCTTGTCTGAGGTCATGTCGCGGGGGCAGCAGCTTGAGCAGAGATGCCCAGACTTCCCTCTCCCGGCCACTTCTGGTAGCTTTTCTGGGAGAATCCCGAGGTGTTCCCAGGCCAGCTGGGAGACATAGTCACTCCAACGTGTCCTAGGTCTTCCCTGGGGCCTCCTCCCAGTTGGACGTGCCCGGAACACCTCACCAGGGAGGCGTCCAGGAGGCAACCTGATCAGATGCCCAAGCCACCTCATCTGACTCCTCTCGATGCGGAGGAGCAGCGGCTCTACTCTGAGCCCCTCCCGGATGACTGAGCTTCTCACCCTATCTTGAAGGGAGAGCCCAGACACCCTGCGGAGGAAACTCATTTCAGCCGCTTGTATCCGTGATCTTGTTCTTTCGGTCACTACCCATAGCTCATGACCATAGATGAGGGTAGAAACATAGATCGACTGGTAAATTGAGAGCTTTGCCTTATGGCTCAGCTCCTTTTTCACCACAGCAGCGATCCGCCTGTCGATCTCACGCTCCATTCTTCCCTCACTCATGAACAAAACCCCGAGATACTTGAACTCCTCCACTTGAGGCTGGATCTCACTCCCAACCCTGAGAGGGCACTCCACCCTTTTCCGGCTGAGGACCATGGTCTCGGATTTGGAGGTGCTGATTCCCACCCCAGCCGCTTCACACTCAGCTGCGAACCGATCCAGAGAGAGCTGAAGATCACGGCCTGATGAAGCAAACAGGACAACATCATCTGCAAAAAGCAGTGACCCAATCCTGAGTCCACCAAACCGGACCCCCTCAACACCCTGGCTGCGCCTAGAAATTCTGTCCATAAAAGTTATGAACAGAATCGGTGACAAAGGGCAGCCCTGGCGGAGTCCAACTCTCACTGGAAACGGGTTCGACTTACTGCCGGCAATGCGGACCAAGCTCTGACACCGGTCGTACAGGGACCGAACAGCCCTTATCAGGAGGTCCGGTACCCCATACTCCCGGAGCACCCCCCACAGGATTCCCCGAGGGACATGGTCAAACGCCTTCTCCAAGTCCACAAAACACATGTAGACTGGTTGGGCGAACTCCCATGCACCCTCCAGGACTCTGCTAAGGGTGTAGAGCTGGTCCACTGTTCTGCGACCAGGACGAAAACCACACTGTTCCTCCAGAATCCGAGCTTTGACTATCCGATGGACCCTCCTCTCCAGAACCCCTGAATAGACTTTTCCAGGGAGACTGAGGAGTGTGATCCCTCTGTAGTTGGAACACACCCTCCGGTCCACCTTCTTAAAGAGGGGGACCACCACCCCGGTCTGCCAATCCAGAGGCACTGTCCCAGATGTCCATGCGATGTTGCAGAGACGTGTCAACTAAGACAGCTCTACAACATCCAGAGCCTTGAGGATCTCCGGGCGTATCTCATCCACCCCCAGGACCCTGCCACCAAGGAGTTTTTTGACCACCTCGGTGACCTCAATCCCAGAGATGGGGGGAGCCCACCTCCGAGTCCCCAGGCTCTGCTTCCTCATTGGAAGGCATGTTAGTGGGATTGAGGACATCTTCGAAGTACTCGAGTCGAGGTCAGCAGCGCACCATCCCCACCATATACAGTGTTGACAGGTGTCCCAGATTTTGATGATTACTTGATAACCCTCAAGCTGCATAAAAGTAAAACTCTCTGAAGCATTATTTTGACCACATTGTACTGTGCATTGCTATCATAATGGTGAGAAAAAGGCAATTAACAAAGGAAGACAGATCATTATAACCCTTGAAAGTGTAGGCCTTCAATTTAGAGAAATTAAAAAGATAAACAAGGTGTCAGTGAGTCCAGTTTTCTATGTCATCAAAAGAAACTTGGTAACTGAAGAAAACTCTGACAGGAACAGGTCTGATAGACCCAAAGCCACAACAGACTCACAAGATAAGTCTCTGAGAGACAATAGCTTGCGTAAAAGGCCCCTCAAGGGACAACAGCTTCAAGAACAGTTTAACGGTGGTGAAAGTAAGGAGATCTCACCTTCTAATTTCAGAGTACATCAGGATATTAAACTGTGTACATTTCAATAAAACTAGAAAAATTGGGGTGTGAGACTGAGACTTGCTTATATACTTGCTTGTATACTTATATAATACATATAAAATATATCATATACACTATCTTCACAAAGAATATGGAGAAACTTACAGATTAAATATAGATTGTATATACTTTGCAACTTTGTTGATTGAGTTCAATTTAAGAAGGAGTACCAAATATTTTACATTAATGCAGTTGGATCTGAACTAAATCGAGATTTTTGCAGGCACACTTCTACATTCAGTAGCTGAATTATCCAATATCTGAATAGTAAATCAGTTGAAAATAAATGAATTTAAATGTTCTTGCCAGTTTGCTGTAATAAATAGGAAGTGCACATGATAAACATGTGCAGGGTCTCAAATGGAACAATCCTATCATAATGAACAGACATCCCTCCAGTTAGAAGTTCAATTAGTCCCATATGCCGATGAAGTTGTCCTTTGACTAGATTGAATATAATGGTTGGTTATATGCACCACATGCAGGGTTTGAGCAATCACTACTACCATTAGTCTACACTTTATAGGAATATTCCACCCAACCAACATATATATTTTATATATTCCAAAGGCAGAGAAAAACTGTTAAACTTTAATGTAAAATACAGATAACAATGTTTCTGTTAGAATGGGAAGAGACGGTGACCAGATCTGGACAACAACAAACAATATCAAAAATGTCCATGAAAAAAACCTCCCATTACTCATACTGAATAATCCAAGCCATCCAGTCATACAGTTAGGTCCATAAACATTTGGACAGAGACAACTTTTTTCTAATTTTGGTTCTGTACATTACCACAATTAATTTGAAATGAAACAACTCAGATGCAGTTGAAGTGCAGACTTTCACCTTTAATTCAGTGGGGTGAACAAAACGATTGCATAAAAATGTGAGGCAACTAAAGCATTTTTTAACACAATCCCTTCGTTTCAGGGGCTCAAAAGTAATTGGACAATTGACTCAAAGGGTATTTTATGGGCAGGTGTGGGCAAGTCCGTCATTATGTCATTATAAATTAAGCAGATAAAAGGCCTGGAGTTGATTTGAGGTGTGGTGCTTGCATGTGGAAGATTTTGCTGTGAACAGACAACATGTGGTCAAAGGAGCTCTCCATGCAGGTGAAAGAAGCCATCCTTAAGCTGCGAAAACAGAAAAATCCCATACGAGAAATTGCTACAATATTACAAGTGGCAAAATCTACAGTTTGGTACATCCTGAGAAAGAAAGCAAGCACTGGTGAATTCAGCAACGCAAAAAGACCTGGACGTCCACGGAAGACAACAGTGGTGGATGATCACAGAATCATTTCCATGTTGAAGAGAAACCCCTTCACAACAGCCAACCAAGTGAACAACAATCTCCAGGGGGTAGGCGTATCGATATCCAAGTCTACCATAAAGAGAAGACTGCATGAAAGTAAATACAGAGGGTGCACTGCAAGGTGCAAGCCACTCATAAGCTTCAAGAATAGAATGGCTAGATTGGACTTTGCTAAAGAACATCTAAAAAAGCCAACACAGTTCTGGAAAAACATTCTTTGGACAGATGAAACCAAGATCAACCTCTACCAGAATGATGGCAAGAAAAAAGTATGGAGAAGGCGTGGAACAGCTCATTATCCAAAGCATACCACATCATCTGTAAAACACGATGGAGGCAGTGGGATGGCTTGGGCGTGCATGTGTCAGAGGGGGATATTTTTTTGTACACTGGGGGTGAAAAGTTAAAAGGCTGTCTGCAGGATGTAGGTATTTGCCGTATTGCAAAGGAGTCACTTTGGCTGGTTGAGATTACAAACAATACCAAGTTGTGATAACAGAACTGCTCCTTCCTTGGAGGATGTCTGTATTTACCTGAAATTAACATGTTTGACAATATTGGTTTCTAATCAGCAAATCTGTAGTCATTAATGGTTGGTAACAATACATTTTGTTAACTTGTGTTTTCATTAATTGTTAAACCCAGGAAATTTAGATGTGCCATTGGTTAAACTGATTGTCCAGGACTGACAACAGCAGGGACTAAAGGAGATTTAAACTCCTGGGCAGCAGAAGGCAGGGAGGGACAGTCCACTGAGAACGCTGCCAAGACACTCGGACAGAGCACAGGGGCTCGTAGGCAGACGAGGGTACCTGGCTGGCATGACGTGAGGCACAAGGACGGCAACACTTACTTCCAGGGAGGAAGAGACAGCTCCACAAGGAGACGCCGGTTGTGGGTCCAGCGAGAGAGGGAAGCCGCATGAAAGGACCAAGCAAAGCTGACAGATGAGAAATGAGGGATGCCTAGGTCACAGCAACACAAGGAGCCCAGAGTGGAAGAAAAGGAACAACGAAGAGACGCTGACAGGGATTCAATGTTTTGGCACAACTTCTGTTGGGAAACGAGTGTCCGGTGAACAGAGCGCATCCGTGGACAGTTGAACAATCAAGTGTTGGGTTAGCACAGTGCGCAAACTGGACTCTGCACCACTAAAGGTTGTATCCTTCAATTCTTGTTTTCAACAGACTTTTAGAGTGTGGACTGTGTGTTTTCCTTTTAAAAAATAGGAAATTCGTTCTTGATATGTTTAGATTTTGTTATGTTCATTTATCTTTTTAATGTACTTTATATTGCCTTGTGTAATAGAACTTACAGTGGCTTTTTTTTTAAAATTACTGTTGTGTCTCTCATTGTCTGTTTACTCACCGCCCAATTTAAAGAAACCTGTGTGCTATTTTCAGTAAATTTCAAGAGTTCCCAGTCTCTTAATAAAATTGGATGGCGTAGTCAGATATTTTAATGGTGTCTAAGTTAGATTACCTGTAAGTGTGAGCAGACACCTGTCACACATGGCTGCCAGTGGCACTGAGACACTAGTGTTTATTGATGATGTGACACAGGACAGAAGCAGCCGAATGAATTCTGAGGTGTTCAGAGACATACTGTCTGTTCAAATCCAGCTAAATTCAGTCAAATTAATTGGGCGGCGTTTCATGATACAGATGGACAATGACCCAAAACATACAGCCAAAGCAACCCAGGAGTTTATTAAAGCAAAGAAGTGGAAAATTCTTGAATGGCCACGTCAGTCACCTGATCTTAACCCAATTGAGCATGCATTTCACTTGTTGAAGACTAAACTGCAGACAGAAAGGCCCACAAACAAACAGCAACTGAAAGCCGCTGCAGTAAAGGCCTGGCAGAGCATTAAAAAGGAGGAAACCCAGCATCTGGTGATGTCCATGAGTTCAAGACTTCAGGCTGTCATTGCCAGCAAAGGGTTTTCAACCAAGTATTAGAAATGAACATTTTTTTTTCCAGTTATTTAATTTGTCCAATTACTTTGAGCCCCTGAAATGAAGGGATTGTGTTAAAAAAATGCTTTAGTTGCCTCACATTTTTATACAATCGTTTTGTTCACCCCACTGAATTAAACCTGAAAGTCTGCACTTCAACTGCATCTGAGTTGTTTCATTTCAAATTCATTAATAGATAGATAGATAGATAGATAGATAGATAGATAGATAGATAGATAGATAGATAGATAGATAGATAGATAGATAGATAGATAGATAGATAGATAGATAGATAGATAGATAGATAGATACTTTATTAATCCCAAGGGGAGATTCACAAATCCACATAAAATAAAGTGATAGGAGTGATCAATAAAAAAGAGAAAAATAAAAGTAAAAAAATAAAGTCGTACACGGAGATGCTTAAAAGGCTGCCACTCTCGGCGGCGCCTGAGTCATCTCAATTATTGTGGTAATGTACAGAACCAAAATTAGAAAAAAGTTGTCTCTGCCCAAATATTTATGTACCTAACTGTATGCTCACAAGGTGCAACATGCATGCATTTTTTTTGCTAAAGTATTGGTCAAAAAATACAGTACCTCAGGAAAATAATAGTAGTCCAAACAAAAAGCCCTTTCAAATATGGCCATGCTTTTGAATTGAAGACCCATCTCCCCCTTATTCCTTGTTCAAGAGTTGTGTCTTTAATTCAAAAGCATGACTGCATGTGAAGGGGCTTTAGAAGCAGTAGTAATAGTAGTAGTAGTAGAAACCATAGTATTGCTACATGTACAGTGTACAGTGAAATTCTTACTTGCATATCCAAAAACATGCAACATGTTGCCACTCTATGGAACCATGATTAAGAATAATGTATTAAATACACAACTAAGAACACAAATCAGCTTACCTGATATAGTGTACTTTCTACTGCTTTTTCCATACCGATTGCTCAGTAAAGGTCCCAGTTACTGAAACCTTGAAGAAAAAACCCTGAGAAACTTAAAATAACTACACTATATACAGCAAAATCCAGGAGTGGTCATCTTTAGCCAAAGTCTGAATAATAAAGTGAACTGAACTCCACTTGGGTTGGTCGCCTAGATGTTGATCTTTTTTTAAGTTCATTTTCTAAAGATGGCTGCTGTAAATTAATATTATTGGCCTCAAGATGCACATTTTCAAAAATGGACAACATATACATTTTTTTAATTCTTTCTTCCTTTATTAAATGTAACATTTTTGTTAGCACGTTCTAGTTTTTTTTTTTTTTCAGTTCAATGTTGGTGTCCAAATTGCAGGCAATTACAGGTGACACTTTAAAATGGAGACTACTTATAGTGCATCTATTAGTCACTAGCTGCTATGTGACAAGACATTAGCAAAGGCTTTATTTGGTCTTAATAAGGCTTACAAAGCAACAACAAAGTAGCTATTCTTCTCTTTCTACAATGAGTGTAATTAAACCTTAGTAAATAATATAAGGCTTTTTTTCAGAGTGTGGCTTACAAAGTAGTATGCTATTTTCTTAGTAACTCCCAGCACGGTAATGCTTAAGTATTTGTCAAAATCTCCATTTTTAGTTTAAAGAGGCCTCATTCATTCTGTTTATGAAACAGTGTAAAAGTAGCCAACATATGACTAATGAAGTGGTGTAATTAAAATCTATATGGGTTTTTTAAAGGGGTAAATAAGCCTAAACTTCAGAATAAGGGATGCTAAATAGTACTCAAATAAACTACAAAACCTCAGATACCTTTTACTAAAATAACTTAACTTTAGAATTACCAAAGGTTTACATAGTAAGTTGTCATAGTAAGTCTAGAACGTGTTATTTTGCTAGCATATAATAAACTCTATATATTCCAAATTTTAGGTGAGGACGAACACTTCAGTTTTGTTAGTAATACCTACTAAGACCACTTGAAGCCTTTGTAAAGGTTTAGTTTTTTTGTCAGTAGGTCACTAATAGATGCACTATATATGTGTCAGTAGTCCATCTCTCTTACTTGGTGATGTCACAAAGGAAGTTTAACACAGGCAAATGTGAAGCTTTCATTAGATTTATCACTGTATCAGCACCTTACAGTGTACAAAAATAATTAAAAAGACTAACAAAATGCTAAGGTTTCTATTCTTTTGTGTTAAAGGGTCTGATGAAGCTGCAAAACACTGCATATACTGTATGTAAGGGAACATTTAATCATATCATATGGAGGACATATGAGCAAAAGAAGAAGGGCATAAAGGAGACACTGGAGTAATTCTGTTAAAGCAGTGTATAAGCTAAGTAGGAGAACCTGAAAAATATTTTTTAATTATAAAGAAATGGAGATAAGGATGATGTGATAGAAATATTTAAACTGTAAATGCAAACAGTATACAGCCTGCTGTTATAATTGAACCTTCAGCAAGAACATGAGCACTTGGATGGACATTAGTGTTGTAAATCTTAGTTTTTGTACCACTAAAGTCAATTTTGTCATTATTTTGCACACATATTTTGTTTTTCTGTACATTAATAATTTTATAGTCATTTTCATGACATCATTTTGCTGACATGTTATGTTCATATTGTTCTCACAAGACTTCATTACCAAGAACGAGATATTGTAAAGTGTTGCGTGTGACATGTATACTGCCTGCACCTGGTAGTAGCACTTTTAAATGAAAAGGGAATCGGAAGAAATTGTGAAGTCAAAATAACAAGCCCAAATTTCTTCCGTTCATAGACAGTTTGTCTTGCTGTGTATTGATAAACACCCAGGCTTACAGATGCTTCTGTAGCCTTTTCCAGCTTAATCATCTCTGAGGTACTTCTTCCAAGGTCCTCTAAAAACCACAAGATTTTTCTTGAGAAGAGCAGCCTCTGTCTGTAACTAAACTTTGTGTGACTTTTGATGGGACAGGGCATTTCCAAAACACATATCCAGTCTCAGATGATTTGAATACCTGACTCTAAACAGCTTTTGGGCAAGCCGTTAGCCCAGTTCTTCACATACCTTTCCAACCTGAACTGTGAACGTTTAAGTAGTGTGTTTAGTATTGACAAGAAGAAGTACAATTTCATGTGTTATTGATTTATGTAACTCTTGTCTGCCTATTATTGTGACTAAGTTGAATGAGGATCAGGGCACATTTTTATGAGTAATTATTGCAAACACCCTAAACATTTTCTTGCACCTGAATTAGAAAGCTGAAATGGTTTTCCTTTGTTTTGTTGATTTTATTCCATGTGCACATTTTGTAATAGAATTATGTTAGCTATTTCTTTGCTATTTTTGCTTTTAGCTACTAATCTTCTTTATTGTTCACACTGGAGGGTGCAACATAAGGCTGTGAATATATAAAATTAGTTTTAAACGCTCATGTATATGTATCTGCTCTCTATGGGATGCATGGTCTTGAGTCTCATTGATTGCCTGATTAGAATCTGCTTTCTCTTTGGTTTGAATGGCACATTTACATCTATTGGACTGCAGCTTTTATCAGGAGAATAGTTGCCCTATTCCATTCTAAACCCATCATTTCCTATGGCAACTTTCTCTACTCAATGGGGTTGCAATTGTACAACCTATTTTATTGAAATGCTGCTCACATTTTGTTTCTCATATGTGCTTACTAAAGCATGATTCTCACTCTTAGCTTTCTGTTCTGCGTTCTTTTGTGTGCCTTTGGCATCCTGTGATGGTTTCATGTTTTCCATTTTTGTTTGAGCACAAATTAAAATGAAATTTTATTAAGGGGCTAGACATTGCAGATTCTGGCCCACATCTTTTGAATCTAAATGTTTTCAGTGGTTTTAGTCATTTTCACGAGAATACAATTTTCAAAATGGAAGAATGTTTATCAGTTTGTCAGAAAATGTAAAACATTCATTATAAATTTACAAATATAAATGCAATGGATGTATATACAGTATATATAGAAACAGAACTTGCTAACAGTTGAATTTTTGCATTTTCTTTGAGCTTTGACAAACTTTCTCTTTCATTTTCACAAAGTAACCACATCTTTTTTCCTGCCTAGGACACTGCCCTGTCTTCAGTCATCCATCAAACATATTGTTTAGTGGTGCTATTCACATGGCCTGTCAATCACTTTTGCTGCATCCTTTGTTTGCAAAAAGCACACTCTCAGAACACATAGAATGTAGGTTAGCATAATATCAAGAATTATAGACAAATAAAAAAACATGTTGGCTAATTTTCTTTTATCTAAAACATTGCTAAATTTCAATCAAATTGAGGTATTTCATTTTTCTGTTGCAGGGTTTTACCCATAAAATTGATGTATCAAAATATCCTTTCTTAGCATATGCCCTAGATGTACCATCCTGCCAAATTTCAGCTTTTTGACTAAACGGGAAATAGTGTTTTTGTTAATGAGTGAATGAGTCGATCAGTATGAGTATTGTCACATACGTGCGATTAGGGGATGACTTCAGGGATTGGCTGATTGTAATTATACTCTGAACCAGGAGATGGTGCTGTCACATAATACCTCTTCCTCAACCTCTGATAATATCATTTCCGGTTTCCGACCACCTGAATCTGCATCCCAGCCCTAAAAACCGGCTACTCTGCCATCTTAATGCAGTCCATTTTGACTCCCATCTATAGAAGACATTCTTGTGTTTATTTCTGTGTTTTGTTTTTGAATTGAAATATTTTAATTATATGGGGAATCTCTTCAGTGCCCCAACACTTCATGAGATCTTCTGTTTTGTTTCTACAATATATATAGATTCAATAATGAATTTTAAAACTGTAAGCATTTGAGAGATAGTTAAACTCTTCACTATGGATCTATCTAGAGATCAGTTCTGCACAGAGACAACTCACACATGTGCTCACACATGTGTGGTTCAGAATATTTTCATCTAATGTGGTTAGATTAGTTAATGAAGTTAATAAAGAATGAAGTTAATTAAGTTAGTGAAGAATGAAGGTTTAAAGCTGCTCTTTTGATGACTCGAGATGGAGGCTGGCTGTTACTAGGTCCGAATGTGTTTGGTTTACTTTGAATAAGTCACTTGTATTGCAAACTTTTTTCTTCATCTTTCTTCAGTGGAGAAAGGCGACACTCCCATCTATTTCCCAGATGATCAGAGTGTTACAAGGGTAACCTTATCAACAGACTAAGATAAATAACCCAGACTTCAAGCATCTGGATCTGTGCATGGTGGGTCATCATTTTTGCAGAAGAAACAAAAGAGAGGCATGTTAGACTTCTGGTTTAAGGCTCCTCCTAATCCCTGTCTCCTTCTATAAAGGAGAAACCCATGGTTCACATTTGTGAAAGATGTTCCTTACAGAAAACCTTGGAAGTACACACCTGTCACTGCATCTCGTAATCCACACAAGCACATAATATAATGTAATGTAATATAATAAGACAGTGTGGCTGTCTCACAAGACGATGATGGTAAAGAGAGTGGGAAAACAAGAGGCAGCAGGACATGGACCAAAAACCTAATAAGAAGGGTCCCAACTTTGTGTATGCCTGGTCAACAACATTAGAGCAATGTCTTTTTCCTGAGTGTTACAAATGGATAGTCCACATGAGTTAAATGGTTCAGTATCTGTTATATAGCTGTGTATCATATTATTTTAAAAAGCAGTCCGGAAATAAACACTCCATGGGCATAGAAAGGTCAAGGAAGATTGATGGAAGGCCAAAATGTTTTCACACGGGCCACACTAATGATATGGAGGAATAGCCACAGCTCTTTCTGGATGCTTTACTGGCTCCTGAAGATATATTTGTAGATTACTTCAAAAACAGCCTCAAAGTAGGTTATAAGCTGTTTTAGTTTAGAGTTGGTAGATGAAAATGCGCATTGGGTCAAATGGCAGGAAGATACTGTGGACAGAATTTGCAAAGAAGGTGAATTTATAAACTTGAGAGGTGGGATTATTTGGCACATGTAGTAGTGTTTGTGATAGTGGGGAATTAGATAACCACCCAATGAGTTAGGAGGGGACTAAGCAATGTTCAGTTACAGTAAATCTAGGGAGAAGGTATAGTTTTCTTTCTGTTTATTAACTTGTTGCTTTGAATTGACTCATTATTTATCACTTCACTAGTGTGTACATGTTTTGTGGCTTAATATGTAACTGTTTTAAATAAGCTTGTGACTGTTAGGCACACAGGTTAGGGTAGGTTTAGGGTGACACTAAATGTTTACTTATGCTGTTATCCAATGTTTATATGTTTTTTCTCCAATTTTCCTTCCACATTACAATGACGTGCTGTTTTATCTTGGTAGAGTAATATATTGCTCTACTTTCCCCTATTGTATTATTAATAAGTAGCCTTTGTCAGAATGTCTAAAATCCCACAGACTTACCACTGTTTATAAGGTATTATAGTATATAACTTCTCCCCACGTTCCCTTCTATATCTATAACCTCAGGCAATTAGGTGTAGTAAAAGACAAGCAGGAGTTAAGTTACAATTTAAACAATGTATTATTGGTAATATTCATAAATAACAACAATATGCAAAGTACATTTGAATATTGGCAACCATACAACCTGATTAAATGGTGATGTGTAGTTTCAGGCGCAACACAGACATGTAGTTATTTAAAATATCTCTAGTTAAAGCATCATGCCTGTTTCAATATGGCTGCCGAGCTGTGTTCTCCATTGTGTTGTCCTTTCAGTTCATCAGTTTGGTAAGGGAGAGATGCTCCTTCATCAGATGTTAGAAAGAGAGAGACTGAGGTTAACCAAGCAAATTTATAGATTCTCTGTCCAACCCCTAGAGCCAATAGGATGTCGTGGTACTTATAGCTTTTGATACAAGCCAATTCCAAACAGCCATACTTCAGACCAATGGGGAAATAGAACACCTTCACACCTCCCCCCAAAACCATATGTTAAGGTAAAGCTTGGCAGTTAGGCAGTCTGGCTTTCTTGCAGGGGTTGAAGGGAGAGACTCTAGCAGAGAAACATTTGTTTCAAGCATTTCACCCAACTGTCGTAAACTTCAAAGAGACCCATTCCTGGTGGGGGGGGGGGGGGTTATTTGTAAACATGAATGCTTCTCACATAATGTAACACTAATATTACATTGCTTTGCCTAAGTTACAAATAAAGACATACAAAATATTTATCAAGTTATATGCAAAATCTCACATCACAACATGTGTGCAGTTTTGACTGTAGACCCTATGTTGACGCACTTTTGTATGGGTGTGTTTGTTTGTAAGTGTGCTTTCAGATGGCATGGAACCTTGTTTAAGATTTTTTTCCTTGTTTTATGCCTGATGCTTGAGAGGCAGGTTGTTAGTCCTAAGTTAGAGTATGATATTTCAAAAAAATGAATTAATATTAGACCATTCGTGTATCTTATCCATTATGGTGATGTAAGTGTAAGTTCTAGGTACAGCGTGCTGATGGCACTTCATCTTGGTTATAACTGAATCAAAAGCTGAGGTGACCTTAGCCAAGAATAGTTTAAAAAGCCTAACAGCATTCAGTAATCCAGTAGTTCTGGTCAGGTCACATTGAATGCTTGATTACACACCATACCAATATGATACATATATGAAAAATGTGCCTAAAATAAATTTTAAAAAATATGGAAAGAGAAATGAACTCATACTCTAATAATTACAGAAAGTTTGCAATGTTATCATGTCACTGCTTCAATGGTATAAAGCTCATTGCTGTGCACTTCCTGGTTATTCTTGTTTATGGGTAAAAAACTAAACTCTAGTCAGTGGTGTGTGCTTGCTTCATTGGAATTTTCTGATTAAAAGAAACATTTGTTATGAATTTCAACTTCAATTTCTGATTATAGTTCTAGGCTCTGACAAAAGATTAGGTGAACTTCTAGTTACAGAATGTGGCTTTCAACAACATCTCATCATCTGGCTGCAATAATTTTTGGCTTCTGACTCTCTTCAGACAGCATAACTACAATACTCATATACCAGATGAGGACCAGGGGAACAGCCACTATTTGGGGTTCTGCCCAGTTGCTCAATGAATAAATAAAAGAAAACTGCCTTCCCATTTGCACCTTTTACCACGCTCATGGCTTTCATGCATAATTGTTCTCCTCCACCGAGCACTGCACCGCTGCTCTTGACATTTGCTTATTGATGAGAATGTCATCTGCTGCAGATTTCTTCTGCTTTAAGCATCCGCTGGGTAAGGAGAGGCAAGAGCTTTCACTCTCTTTAAGTGAATGCAAAAGCTAATTTGAATTGATCTTTGATATCTGCTTTTACAGCCCAGAAGCCATTTGCCACTTCTAATGCACGCCATCGATCTTGGTCCGGCTCTTGGTCAAAGAATGTCACAGGCAAGCCAGGCAGTAGCAATTGCTTTTTTTAATTGACAAAAGATAATTATAAGACTTGTTACAGCAGCAGTGGCCTGCACACTAATGCTTGGCCGCCTATAATCTTGAGCTTGAATACATTTTCATATTACTGAGGGTATTGATATGTCCACATGCAAAGCTGTACTTTTTTGATGTTATTTTTTAAAGCTCAAATGTGCTGGAGCACAGAGAGGCATTTGGCATGATTTAGTATACTGTGGTGACCCCATTTAGACTACCTAGGAGAGTGAGAGAAGTAGTGAATTGTGGGAGGAGAGGGTTTAACCCCTGCCCTGTACTGTGAAGCCTAGAAGATAGGCAGAGTAAAGAACCAGGAACAGAAACAAAATTTACAAGAGCAAAGCATATTATTCACCTGTCATGGAGACCCTGGCTATGGTGTGTAAACGTAAAAGACGAGAAAATCTAAACATCGGGCTATTTTCCTGTTTGTTGGTGATTCGTTGTTAGATCCTTGTTGACTCTGACAAACAGACTGGACTGGTGACACTTTAGATTAGGCACAACCTATAATGCATCTGTTAGTCACATGCTTTATGTAATGAAACCTAAATTCAGGTGAAGTTTGTTCTTGATATCACTCACAAAATTTCAGTAACATGGTTATTCATCATTATGTGCAGTGTGGTGTATTAAGAGCTTACAATATGATAGCAAAATTGCTTGTGAATATGAGAGCTTCATTTGGTTTTATTAAGAATTAATTAAGGACTCATACTGTAAGTCTTAATACTGTTACATTTTACCAGGTACCCTGGCTTTTTTTCTATGGTGACTACAGCTTCCCCTTGTGGGTTATGTATTTTAAGTTTATTAATTGGCTTTGCATGAATCAATATGGTTGTGTTATGGTTGTTTGTGTGCTCAGTGGTGGACTGGCATCCCATCTAGGCTTGCTACCTGACTTTTATTCATGCTGTTTATATGAATTCTTGCAATCTTGTAAAGGAATAAGTGCATTCGGTAAAAGTATGGAAGAAACATTGCGGTCAATTGATAAAAATCACTTTATAGCACACAATATTGAATTTCCCTGAATTTTCGACTTTGTCCTTTGTAATGACACAGCAGGCTGCCATCAACATAACATAATGACTCAGTTATAAACATTTACTTCAGCTTTTGAGAGTTTTCTCGCGTCCAGCAGATCGTTTCAGTCGTCTAGCTGGTGTCAGCATAATTTGGAATTAAATTACTGACATCTTTTGCTCTGTGTCTGGCAATGCAACATAAAATAAAGTCCATGACTCAAGTCATTTTTAAATCTCCGAGTACCCGACCCATTTGCTCTGTGGTACTTAAAATCAGAATGTTCTTGAGTATTTTATTTTTCTTAACTATTTCTTTCCACTTTTGAAATTGAAATACAGAGTGCTAAATGTCAGTAATTGTGACTCAGATGAGACCAGACTTAATAGAATCAGGAAAATTAAATCTTTAATTAAAATGAGAATGTAATAATAGCTTCAATAACCTGAATTGATCTTTGGTGCTGGCTCTTATAGCATCATTCCTCTGGCTGAGTTCTTGGACTCCATCAGCGGTGTGTGGTGACACAGACGATACAGTTAGACCCAGGGGATGAATTCTACAAAAAAGAAAAAATTAAAGATTCAAAAATGACCAGGT
Source organism: Erpetoichthys calabaricus (assembly GCF_900747795.2). NCBI lineage: Eukaryota > Metazoa > Chordata > Cladistia > Polypteriformes > Polypteridae > Erpetoichthys > Erpetoichthys calabaricus. The sequence continues at coordinate 119,665,283 of NC_041404.2, forward strand.
CATCATGAGGTGGGTTCAGGCAGATAATGACACAAACAACACATTTACCTTGCACTTAACGGTATTATTGTATAAATCAATATAATAAAAAATAATACAAACAATATTAAAAATGTATATTGAAAACATGGCAGCACACTGGTTAATGTAATTGCTTTACCATCGAAGGACCTGAGTTCAGTTCTTACCAAGTGACCTTCTGAGTAGAATCGGTGTGTTCTGCAGAGGTCCAGCGGTCAACTCCAAAATGATTGGATGGCTGACTGTAGTTGTGTGTGAGTGTGCCAAGTGATATTCACAATGAAATAAATGGATGCCTATCATCATGCCCTTTTACCTTTTATTGGTATTTCTTAGTGTAATCACTTAGATCAAGAGCTAGGAGGTGGGTTTCAGTGAGTTAATTTGATGAAGTAAAACAGAGGATGAGAGAAAACTTAAAGTGCCAAGTTTAAGTTTGTTTGAATTTGTCTAAAATTTAGATGTTATTATTGATCCTGATTTAACTTTCACTCATCACATTCATGTTTTCTAAAACCTGATTTATCCATAAAAACAGCTAAGTAAAAGTGGTTTTATTAAGCTAGGTAACTTCTGCAGCTGCATTAATTTGAGTTGAAAGCAAATTCATTCGTCTCCAGCAGAACTTACTGTTGTAATGCATTATAGTGAGGTTGTTTGACTTAACTTGATTAACTGCTGTACAATTAATTCAGAACAAGACAGCGATGATCATAACTAGCAGTAAGAAATACAACCATTGCGACCAAAAGTGGGCACCCCAGAGCCCCGACTCCAAAGACAGTGCACAAACGAAGTCGAGGGTACAAATGATGTAAATTTATTTTACATAATACATTCCACAGGATCTTATTTCAATACAAATAACTGTCTTCATCCAATATAATAATTCCTCCACTCTCCTCCAGTCAAACCTTGTCCTCTACCTCCCAAATGAGTAAAGTGAGGTGCCTCCTCAGAGATACTTCTATTGTCACAGTAGCTCTTCCGGATCACACAAATGTTCCCTGTAACACAAAGGTCCCCTCTACACAGCATCCCTGGTGGCACCCAATGTCCCAAACAGCATTGCCCTTCGAAATACAAATCCCAGGCAACCCATGCGGATGTCCAAACTGGGAAACGATGAGCAGGGCACTGCCACTTCTCGTTCTTGGTGATGAACTGTCCATTCATTAATTGCTCTTCCTGAATGGGCTACAAACATAAGATCATCCTGGCCTGGGTTGTGCCTCCATTCTTGCACTCCTTTCATTACAGCCTACCAGGAAGGAAGCAACATTTCCTCAGACCCTGTAGAACACCCGTCCTCCCCCCTTCTACACTTACACCACATCACTCCAGCTTAGACAGCACTACTCTCGCTTTCAGCCAAATTTATAGCTGATTTTAAAAATACCTTTCTCATATATAAAATCATTAATGGCTTAACCCTATGTTTTCAGTGGGCACATGCTCCCATAAATATACATTTTATTCTTTATATCCATCTACAACTCATGAACACAACTACACATAAAACTGTAAGGGGCAAATCACTTTAGAGAAAAATAGCACCTAGCATCACTTTTAGTGCTGGTTTAACTGTGCATATACTGTATAAGTAACTGAAGAGACAAGGAGCATACCAACATTTTCATTATTAGAACAAGAATCTTTATTTTAACTGTTTAAACATATTGCAATATTATATTATATTGAATTTAGGATTACTTGTGTCCTGATCTGTGTATTTTATTGTATTTAAACCCTTTTTTTTGATACCCACTGCATGCCCAACCTACCTGGAAAGGGGTCTCTATCTTTGAACTGCCTTTCCCAAGGTCTCTTCTATTTTTTTCCCTATAATTTGTTTTTTTTAGGGGAGTTTTTCCTTGTCTTCTTAGAGGGTCAAGGCTGGGGGGCTGTCAAAAGGCAGGGCCTGTTAAAGCCCATTGCAGCACTTCTTGTGTGATTTTGGGCTATATACATTGCATCCGGAAAGTATTCACAGCGCATCACTTTTCCCACATTTTGTTATGTTACAGCCTTATTCCAAAATGGATTAAATTCATTTTTTTCCTCAGAATTCTACACACAACACCCCATAATGACAACGTGAAAAAAGTTTACTTGAGGTTTTTGCAAATTTATTAAAAATAAAAAAACTGAGAAATTACATGTACATAAGTATTCACAGCCTTTGCTCAATACTTTGTCGATGCACCTTTGGCAGCAATTACATCCTCAAGTCTTTTTGAATATGATGCCACAAGCTTGGCACACCTATCCTTGGCCAGTTTCGCACATTCCTCTTTGCAGCACCTCTCAAGCTCCATCAGGTTGGATGGGAAGCGTCGGTGCACAGCCATTTTAAGATCTCGCCAGAGATGTTCAATCGGATTCAAGTCTGGGCTCTGGCTGGGCCACTCAAGGACATTCACAGAGTTGTCCTGACGCCACTCCTTTGATATCTTGGCTGTGTGCTTAGGGTTGTTGTTCTGCTGAAAGATGAACCGTCGCCCCAGTCTGAGGTGAACAGCGCTCTGGAGCAGGTTTTCATCCAGGATGTCTCTGTACATTGCTGCAGTCATCTTTCCCTTTATCCTGACTAGTCTCCCAGTCCCTGTCGCTGAAGAACATCCCCACAGCATGATGCTGCCACAACCATGCTTCCCTGTAGGGATGGTGACAGGTTTCCTCCAAACGTGACGCCTGGCATTCACACCAAAGAGTTCAATCTTTGTCTCATCAGACCAGAGAATTTTCTTTCTCATTGTCTGAGAGTCCTTCAGATGCCTTTTGGCAAACTCCAGGCGGGCTGCCATGTGCCTTTTACTAAGGAGTGGCTTCTGTCTGGCCACTCTACCATACAGGCCTGATTGGTGGATTGCTGCAGAGATGGTTGTCCTTCTGGAAGGTTCTCCTCTCTCCACATAGGACCTCTGCAACTCTGACAGAGTGACCATCGGGTTCTTGGTCACCTCCTTGACTAAGGCCCTTCTCCCTTGATCGCTCAGTTTAGATGGCTGGCCAGCTCTAGGAAGAGTCCTGGTGGTTTCGAACTTCTTCCACTTACGGATGATGGAGACCACTGTACTCATTGGGACCTACAAAGCAGCAGAAATTTTTCTGTAACCTTCCCCAGATTGGTGCCTCAAGACAATCCTGTCTCGGAGGTCTACAGACAATTCCTTTGACTTCATGCTTGGTTTGTGCTTTGACATGAGCTGTCAACTGTGGGACCTTATATAGACAGGTGTGTGCCTTTCCAAATCATATCCAGTCAACTTAATTTACCACAGGTGGACTCCAATTAAGCTGCAGAAACATCTCAAGGATGATCAGGGGAAACAGGATTCACCTGAGCTCAATTTTGAGCTTCATGGCAAAGGCTGTGAATACTTATGTACATGTAATTTCTCAGTTTTTTTATTTTTAATAAATTTGCAAAAACCTCAAGTAAACTTTTTTCATGTTGTCATTATGGGGTGTTGTGTGTAGAATTCTGAGGGAAAAAATGAATTTAATCCATTTTGGAATAAGGCTGTAACATGACAAAATGTGGAAAAAGTGATGCGCTGTGAATACCTTCCGGATGCACTGTAAAAATATATTGTATTGTATTGTATTGTATTGTATTAAACAGGAATATAAGGAGCTTCTTGGCTTTTGCTTTTCTTAGCTCTTCTGATTCAGTAAAAGTAGAGATACCTTTATGGAAAGTAACTCAAGTAACATATGCCCTTGGGAAAACTATTCAAGTAGAAGTTTCAAAGTATCTGATATTAAGTGTATTTAAGTTTCAAAATTATAAGCAGATGTAAGATCTCTTGTCTCTGTAATATAGTCAACAAAACTTCTTAGAAACTTGGGATGACTGCATAGATGACAGGATGTTAGCACCAATGGTGCACATTTGAAATAAGCCCCTTAATTTCTCTATGTAGTCCATCCATCCATCCATCCATTTTCCAACCCGCTGAATCCGAACACAGGGTCACGGGGGTCCGCTGGAGCCAATCCCAGCCAACACAGGGCACAAGGCAGGAACCAATCCTGGGTAGGGTGCCAACCCACCGCAGTCTCTAAGTAGTCATGTAGAAATATTCTAAAAGCATACTCAAGTACAGTAATGAAGTATTGATCTGTTATTTAGCTTTTTCAAATGTTGCTTGCAAAATTTGAAAAATTTACAATACATGCCCTAACTGTATGTATTTTATTTATTTTACTTTATTTTATATTTTACTTCTTTTTTGGCCTTCCCTTTCCTTTTTTAAAAGCTGCAATTATTATATTGATATTTCTTTCATTAATTATATGCACATTTTGGCAGCTTATTGCTAATTGGTTACCAAAAGGTAAACAGCTATTGACAGTTTGTTTAAGTTTCAGCTATTTTATTGAAATTTCTTCCATTAATTATATGCATACTTTGGCTACCTTAAAATAACAAACTATTGTCTTTTTTTTAAACCTTAGTTAAGTAGCCAGTATTTACAGCGCTTTAACATCATACCCTTGGTCTACTATATTTAGACTATTTAAGATTATATCGTTGGTGTATTGTAATTTGGACTGTATCTTCACAAGATATCTCAGCTTTAAACTTCTCAGCACCGCTGCTGAAGGATTCATTTCTCTCTAAATGTTCTCCTTCTCCTATCATGTCAGAAGACCGGGACTTCGTGAAGTGTAGTTTGCCTCAATTGCAGAGGCACATTGGAGGAGGGGGACAGGAGGTGGAGAGAAAGAAATCAATTCTCTTTCTATTTTATCCCTTATACCCCAATAACCGTTAGTGCCAACATAGCGATGTGCTCAATAGCGGTATCACTTGGCAATAATATGAAATCTATGTCAAAGCTATCATATGTAACAATGTGCTAACATAACCCAAGACTGCAAAATGTCAACAAACATTCAGAAATAATATTTCTATCACCAAATAGTGAACTTTGTGAGCTGGAATGTTAAGGGTCTCAATCATGAATTAAAGAGAAAGAAAGTACTCTCGCATTTAACAAGTCTAAATGCCAATGTAGTATTTTTACAGGAGACTCACCTATTAAGCACGGACCAGTTTCGGTTGCAAAGAGAGTGGTCTGGCCAGATTTTTCACTTTGGTTATACACAGAAAACGAGGAGTGTGGAAATCTTAATACACAGTACAATTAAATGCAATATCTGATTCTGAAGGGTGATATGTCATGGTGATGAGCAATTTATCTAATGCTAAAATGATTTTGATTAATAGTTATGCACCTAATGTGGACGATAGAGCTTTCTTCCAAAATGTATTTGCATCTATCCCTAATGTAAACACTGATAAAATTATAATGGCAGGAGACTTTAATTGTCCTTAAAATCCAGACCTGGATAGATCCTTAGATACAGCGATGATAACGTCTAATACAGCAAGGATAATTACACTGTTTGTAACAGAGCATAACTTATCTGACCCATGGAGGTTTTTAAATCCTAACCTAAGATCATACTCCTTCTCAACTATTCATCATTGTTACGCAAGAATTGATTGCTTCCTCATAGATAATAACTTTTTGCCCCCCATCAAATCTTGTAAGTACAATGCTATGACTGTGCCCCTCTGATCATGAAGCTTAAATTGCTGCATCCTATACAATCATCTTGTAATTGGATTCTTAACTCTTTTTTATTTGCTAATGTGAACCGTATAGAATTCATATCCAAGCAAATTGATTATTTTCTTGAGACAAATGCACCCTCAGATGTCTCAGCAGGTATACTCTGGGAAACTTTGAAGGCATTTTTAAGACAACATTATTTCATATCTTTCTCACAAAAATAAATTGGAAACCAATAAGGCGTCTGAGTTAATTGAATTACCAGAAGAGATCAAGAATACGGCAGGTCTCCAAATGAGATACTTTATAGGAAAAGAAAGGTTTTGCAATCACAATTTAACCTCTTGACTACTAAAGAAACAGAACAGCTTATCTTTAAATCGTGACAAAATTATTAAGAACATGGAGAGAAGGCAAGTAAGATTTTAGCTCAACAAATCTACAAGTAGGAAGTCTGTAATGCAATAACAGCAATTTACACCACAGATGGAGATAAAATTATTGACCATAAAAATATAACTTACACATTTAGAGAGTAGCATAAGTCTTTAAATTTCTCTCAGTTTAAAGAAGATAAGACAAAATGTAATGAGTTCTTTGATTCATTACGGATATCACAGCTAGATACTCTTAGTATTATGGAACTAGATAAACCTCTGACATTTTCAGAATTACTAGATGCTATAAACTCACTTCACAGTGGAAAAACATCTGGCCCTGATGGCTACCCAGTGGAATTTTATAAAATATTTTCAAATACGTTAGCTACACTATTATTAGCAACAAAGCTAAAGAGAAAAAAAAAATCTACCTCATACTTTTTGCTAAGCATTAATTACCCACTTTCCTAAGAAAAACAAGGACCTACTACAATGTACATCATACAGACCAATCTCTCTTCTGAATAGCAATGTTAAAATACTCTCCAAAGTTCTAGTCAGAAGGATTGAGAAAGTGTTTCCTTCTGTAATATCACAAGACCACAACTGGATTTATTAAAGGCAGATGCTTCTAACCTGTGATGTTTGTTTAATATAATGTATTCACCCATTATATCTAACACCACAGAGATTTTATTATCTTTAGATGCAGAAATAGCATTTGATATAATTGAATTGGACTTCCAATTCACCACATTGCACAAATTTGGGTTTGACCCAAACGTATGTGCATGGATAAAACTACTCTATGCTAGTCCAGAAGTCTCAGTTCGTAATAATGTTGTTTCAGACAACTTGAAACAAGAATGTGGTACTCAACAGGGATGCCCTGTAACACCTTTTCTCTTTGCAATTATGATCAAAACATTGGCTGTATTCTTTTGAAATGCATCCAAAACAAAGGTGATTCTAAGAGATTAAGTTTAACAGAAAATATCACTATTTGCAGATAATATGGTACTGTATATACATGACCCACAAACTTTGGTACCAGCAGTCCTAAAAGCATTAGAAGATTTTCAAAAGATATCTGAACTTAAAATCAATTTGAATAAAAGCATGCTTTTTCCAGTGAATTCTCTAGCACGTAATATCAGACAGGACACCTTCCCATTTATCTTAGCAGATAATAATAATAATAATAATAATACATTTTATTTATATAGCGCCTTTCCCATGCTCAAGGAACTTACAGAATAAATAAAGAACGGCAGAATATACAGCATATAGCATTGTACAAACCAGATAAATAAACAAAGAAGATTAAGACAGTAAATTCTGAAAAAAAAAAAAAACAGACAACATAATTGATGGTCTCGCACACACATACAGGTTACATGAGCATCTTGACAGAGAAGTAAACTGAGAGAAAGGTAATAAAGTCAAGTAGAGCTAAAAGCCTTCCTGAACAGATGAGTTTTGAGTTGTTTTTTAAAAGAATTCATGGAGTCAGCTGACCTGATTAATTTTGGTAGGTCATTCCAGAGTCTGGGCGCTATACAGCTGAAGGCCCTGTCACCCATGGAGTGTAGATTAGTGACGGGCACAACAAGATTACCAGAATCAGAGGACCATAGTGGGCGGGCAGGCACATAGTGATGGAGAAGGTCACTGATGTAGTTTGGCGCGAGGTTATTTAAAGCTTTGTAGGTTATTAGTAGGATTTTATATTCGATTCTGTAGGACACAGGGAGCCAGTGAAGGCGGAGCAGGATGGGTGTGATGTGCTCGCTGCTGCTGGCTCGAGTAAGGACTCTTGCAGCTGAGTTTTGAATAAGCTGGAGCTGTGATATAAGATTAGAAGGGGCACCTGCCAGTAGGGAATTACAATAATCGATGCGGGATGTGATAAAAGCATGGACAAGTTTCTCAGCATTAGAAAAGGAGAGGAAGGAGCGAACACGGGATATGTTACGGAGGTGAAAGTAAGAAAGTTTCTTAATGTGATTTATGTGGGCGGAATAAGTGAGGGAGGAGTCAAAAATGACACCAAGATTTTTTACAGTAGAGACAGGTCTGATGAGATCACTGCCAAGATGGACTGGGAAGGAGCTCATTTTATTAAGTTGCATTTTAGTCCCAATTTGCAGGAGTTCAGTTTTATTGCAATTTAATTTTAAAGAGTTCTGCTCCATCCAGGTTTTAATTTCACTAAGGCAGGTTGTGAGCTGAGAAAGCTCTGATGAAGTTCCACTTTTAACATTGAAGTAGAGCTGAGTATCATCTGCATAAAAATGATAACCCAATCCATAACTACGGATAATATGGCCAAGAGGAAGCATATAAATACAGAAAAGCAGAGGACCGAGGACAGAGCCCTGAGGGACTCCTTGTGTGACTGGCGCTGAGCTGGATCTACTGTTGCCAAGACTAACAAACTCTTGCCTATCAGTCAGATAGGACTTGAACCACTGGAGGGCAGTGCCAGAGATACCCAGCATGTTCTCCATTCTGAACAGTAGGATGTCATGTCTGACAGTGTCAAATGCTGCACTGAGGTCTAACAGAATTAATATGCTGGTTTGTCCAGAGTCTGCTGCCATAAGCAAATCATTGGTTACCCGTAGCAGAGCAGTTTCACAGCTGTGCCGCGCCCTGAAACCAGACTGAAAGGGTTCCATCAAATTATTAGAGGTTAGGTAATTGGTGAGTTGGGAAGCTACAACACGCTCAAGAACTTTTGACAGGAAAGGTAAGTGGGAAATAGGCCGGAAATTGTTAAGATTGTCAGCATCAAGGCCAGACTTTTTTAACATTGGGGTTACAGAAGCAATTTTAAAAGTGAGCGGCACAGAGCCAGTGTCAAGGGATGAGTTTATTATTGTTGTAACAGTCGGGATTATGGCATGAAGGCAGGATTTAAGTAGTGTGGTGGGGATGGGGTCCAGTACACAAGTAGTCGGCCTCATCTTATAAAGCAGGTCATTAACAAACGCAGATGTGACTGGTGAGAACTTAGAGAAGGAGCTGGATGGAGTGGGAAAACAGGGAGAGATATAAACAGATGATGTATTTATGTTGGTTAAATTATTTAGATCTTTAATTTTGTTACGGAAAAAGTGGAGGAATTCCTCACAGACTTCAGTAGAAGAGGTAGTTGGACCAGATGCGGGTTCGAGTAGTTTATTAACTACAGAGAACAAAACCCTTGGGTTATCATGGCTACTTTCTATTATTCTGCCATAATGGGTGTTCTTGGCAGAAGTTAGTGCTTCTCTGTAAGCTCTTTGGTGGTCAGAGAAAGCCTGGATGTGCACGGTGAGGCCAGTCTTACGTGCTTTCATAGATCGCAATTCTGAGTTATACCAAGGAGCTGAACGTTTAAAGGAAACCTCCTTATGTTTTAAAGGAGCTGTTTTATCTAATGCTGAGTGAAGGGCTGTGTTATAGTGGTGAACAAAACTATCTAGTGTTGATGGAATAAGTGCAGACAGTAAAAGATCAGAAATGGATCCAGAAAGGATAGAGGGACAGATATTTTTAAGGTTTCTGTAAGAAATTTGTCGTTTACAGGTAAGAGGTGGGAGAGGTAATGAGACAGTGAAAAATACTGCTTTATGGTCAGAGAGTCCCAAATCAGTGCTGTAAATGTTGGCAACAGATAGTCCAGAAGTGCAGATCAGGTCCAATATATGACCGCCACAATGGGTTGGAAAATCAACATGTTGTGTCAAGTCAAAACAGTCCAGTAAGGACAGGAATTCATTTCTCAGTTTAGATGTGGGGGTGTCAATATGGATGTTGAAATCACCAAGAAGGATAATTCTCTGAGAGTAAGAGCTTAGGTGGGTCAAAAGTTCAATCAGATCTGATAAGAAGGATGCATTGTATTTTGGGGGACGATAAAGAACAATGAGTGAGACAGGACCTGATTCCGTTGTTAGTTTAAGAGCCAGGCACTCAAAAGACAATGGGCAGTCAATTGGGATTCTTTTAACGTTTAAGTCTTCTCTGATAATTACTGCCAGCCCGCCGCCATGTCTTGAGCTGCGAGGCTCTGAGTGGAAAGTGAAACCAATTGGAGTCGCCTCTGTGAGAGACGCAAATTCGTTTGGTTTTTGCCAAGTCTCCGTTAGACACAGAATATCAAGTTTGGTGTCAGTGATGAGTTCTGACAACACCAATGCTTTGCCATTAAGAGACCTCGAGTTAAACAGTGCAATATTACATAATGAGGCTTCTTTCTGCACAGAGCCGCAATCAGGGTTTATTCCCACATAATGCAAATTTGGCACACTGACAATTCTATTTCCAGGGTCATGAGAAGGACGGCGTATTCCTGAGCAAATGCTGCCGGTGGTCTTTTCATTCGCAGCCCGGCGGTGGCGGCGACCTGACCCGCGATGTATATATTTCGGGCGCTGCAAAATACCGGCGTCCTTTAGGATGTTGCAGTCAGACCATTTGCTCTGGACAAACTGTTTAATAAGGAGTTTGTCATGAGAGTATTTTAGCATGATGCTGAGTAATACTTATCTGAATAGCAGTGGAGAAGCAGCACAGCAGAGTGGAACCGGTAGGACAGGCAGGTGTGGTAGCGTAGGTGAGCAGCCATAGCAATCAGCAGAAAGCATAGCAAGAGGAGGTAGCAGGAGTTGGAGGTTCCAATACACAGTCACAAAGTGTAATGCTTGGTAATTTCAGGCGTGATCGCCCCGGAGCCAAAAGCCAGGTTAATAAGAACATCAGATCAGTTCCCAGTCGTATAGTACTATAAGATGAAACGGGAGCAGATCAGCAAAGCGAATTAAATATAATCACGGAGACAGATCATCCCGAGGTCCTAGATTGCCAGGCACAAAGAAATGCTTGAAGGTTCTCGTCCCGTGATCCACAGACTCAGCTATTCCCAGTCAAAGTAGAGTCCATAAAATCTGTAAATATAAGCCAAATCCATACAATTCGAGTCAGCTGTATCCACGAACTATACGTACAATAAAAGAAATAAAACAAACGTAAGAAAGTGTAGAATTAGGCGAATTTTGTGAGAAGTGTTGTTTACAGGGAGGAGCGGCAACAACATGCGTGCGCCAGCGTCCCCTCACCTGTATGATCAGTTTTAATATCTAGGAGTAAATATTACAAGTAACTATAATGCTCATTTTCAACAAAATTTAGAATATTGCACCAATGTAGGAAACACTTTAAGAAACAGAGGCTTTTATCTGTTGCACCTCTGCATCACAACCACCTTTTTCCTCCCCCTCAAACATATACAGTATTTAATGTCTGGAAAATGTCCAGGATCAAAACTCTTGGAGACTTATACGTAGGTAATGTATTTGCATCCTACAATTATGCTTCAAATACAACTTCTCATTAACATAATTCTTCCACTACTTTCAAGCAAGAAACTTAGCTAAACAGAACCAGCCCAATTTTCCTCACCTTCCACCTTGTTCTATTCCAGAAGAATTGTTTATCAGTTTTGAAGACTCAGAGAGCAGCTCTACAATTTATAAAAATATTTTAAAGTCCCTTCATTTCAAAGACCCCATTTGGCAAAGGATCTGTCGCTTAATATTTCAGGAAAGGAGTGGAAAGCAGTCATTCTCAGAATACACTTGAGCTCCATATGTGCAAAGGATTCGATCTTTTATTGAGCACATTTATCTTCTTTAAAATTGTCCAAAATGTTTCCAGGGCAAGATTCAATATTTGAAGGTTGCAATATAGCTCCACTGCGGTGGGTTGGCACCCTGCCCAGGATTGGTTCCCTGCCTTGTGCCCTGTGTTGGCTGGGATTGGCTCCAGCAGACCCCCGTGACCCTGTGTTCGGATTCAGCGGGTTGGAAAATGGACGGATGGATGGATGGAATATAGCTCCACACTCACTGGGCTACATGTTCTGGGCGTGCACCAAATTAATAAATTAGCCCAAACATTTCAAGTAGACACTAAAAAATTAAATAAAAGGACCAACCAGAATAATTTCCTTCTATAACATGCTCCGATTTCCTATGGTGGCACAAGATGGAACGTTTATTTGCATGCCCACACCCAATCACCCCCTACACCATAAGCCTCAACCTTGAGCAATTTCTTGTGATGCTAAATTTAAAAATAAACATGAAGCTATGGTAAACAAAAACAACATATTTATGTATATGTAAGTTTTTACTGCATAAATTACAGTGAGCATTTTGTTTTAGATGATATTTGCTCAAAAATGTAAAAAAAATCCCATGTGTAAATGTATGTATATATTTTTGATAGTTTTTTACATTTAATTTTCAGCACTTTTTAGCCATAGTTTATTGGTACTTGTATATAGCATACTGCACTGGTAAGTGGAAGTGTGCTAAATAAGTATAAATTTAATTTAACTGAGTTGATGCTCTGTGTTGGAATTAGGATTTTGGTCATAATGCATCGTTTCCATGGAATGCAACGACCTCGCATGTCTGCTCACTAAAACCTTGCCTGCAGGCCAGTCAGTAATAATGAGATAAGGCTTGTGAAAAATAAATAGCATGGTGCAGAAATTGCAGAACATTTCCGGAATCTATGTTTAATGTGTTGTGATTTTTAGGTGAACCTTAATTAAAACATAACAAGCTTAAATATAAAGAAAACATAACAAAAGAAAAAACATAACCTATTCCTCTTGGCACCCACGCTTTCTCATAACAGCACACCCATCTTGTGCTAAAGCAGGGTCTTGAAGATGCCCCAAAGGAGAAAGGGGATTTAATGAAAATTGCCAGGAGCACTTTAGTTTACAGACTACCAACTGTATAGTGTATGAATTAGTCACATACTGCCATGTAACATGGGTATTAGATGGTTGTAATAAGACTTACAATGCATCTTATTGTCTGTAAACATAAATATGGCTTCTGTTCAGAATGTGACTGCAAAACATATATAGTTGTCCTATTAATGTACAAAGGATACTTGTTACCCACTTGTCAAAATCTTTATTAATAGTTTACAGATTGCCGATACCTTCTTGATAAGCATAACCAACTGTTCATTTAAAGTGAAGTCAGCTAGGCAGCACACACGTAATCAACATATGCCCAATAAGGCCATAATTAAAATTAAAATCTATTTATAGTTTATATGCATTTAATTAATTTTCATTAATGATAAATAATAATACAGTTCATAAAAATGAACGCAAATATGTGCCTTATAAGCTGTTTACTAAAATAATAGCTTTGGAATGGGCAAAGGTGGCTTTGGGTTTTAGTTATTCAGCCCAAGTTTTTAGCGACCAGTAAGTAAAATGCAGAATAATACTGGTGAATCCTTACTTAAATCTTAGTAAAACCAAATAAAGCCCTTACATAGACAATTATTTTATTAGCATTAAACTAGCTCTTAATGTGTCACATTGCAGAACAAAATGAACAAATTTGTTGTTGCTTTGTACATCTTACTAAGAACAAAAACCTTTACTTAAAGTCTAATTTACAGGCTTTAAGTGACTAATAGATGCACAGTAGACAGTTCCTCGATTAAAATGTTATCAAAATGTCTACTCAGTTGTGGTGACAGAGACTGCATTTACATGTATACACAAAACCAGGATAGGGACAGTAACTTCGTTAAGTTTACCTTACATGCACAAGGTCACTTATTGAGTTCTCCCTTGGCAAAGCACTCTGACGTCATCATTAGACCATGCAAAAAAAATAGTTAAAAGTTGTCATCAGCCACCATGAATCTGAAAAAAAGCATGGAGCAAGTGGGTCAGTTAAATTGTACCTGATACTGTATTGTACTAGCAGCGGATCAACACCAGAATATGATGTATGGTACTAAAAGGAGATGATATTTAGGTAAAAATCCTGTTTCAGTGAACAGCAGAACAACATTGGTACGAAGTTTAACTGTTCTGCAGCTATTTGTGAAAATGTGCATTTCTGTGAACACTTGACCTTGGTCAGTGTGTTTGGACCAGGTTAGGTCCTCTGTAATGTGAACACCAAGGTATTGTGAACTGTAATTGTGCACCATCGCCAGCTGATTACTTTTAATATTGAGGGGGTAATAGTGCCTCTGCTGTTTACTCCCAAATTCCACAGTCGGCCCCTTTGTCTTGCTGACATTCAGGCGTAGACTATTGACATCAATGACATCAATGTGGCAGACTGTCAATCCGTCTAAGCCTGCTTGTTGTTGTTGGATATCAGGTCCACCATAGCTGTGTCATCAGCATACTTGAGAATGATGTTAGAGTCATGTGCAGCCAATCAGTCACATGTGTAGAGGGAGTACAGCAGTGGACTCAGGACACAGCTCTGTGTAACCCCAGTGTGAAAAGTGAGGGATGATGGGGTGTGGCTCCCACTCAAACCACCTGGGGTCTTCCTGTCAGGAAGTTAAAAATCCAGCTGAACAATGAAGAGTTCAGAAGCAAGTTTTTCAGTGTGGTGATGAGCTTAGATGGGATTATTACGTTAAGTGCTGAGCTATAGTCTATTCCCTCTCTCGTTATCCATGAAGGCCAGTACTGTATCTATACTAATAAAAGACAAAGCCCTCACTGACTCACTCACTCACTCACTCATCACTAATTCTCCAACTTCCCGTGTAGGTAGAAGGCTGAAATTTGGCAGGCTCATTCCTTACAGCTTACTTACAAAAGTTAGGCAGGTTTCATTTCGAAATTGTACACGTAATAGTCATAACTGGAACCTCTTTTTTGTCCATATACTGTAATGGAGTGCAGCTCGATGGCTGTGGGATGTGGAGTCGCGTATCGCGTCATCACGCCTCCTACGTAATCACGTGAACTGAAAACAAGGAACAGCCACAAAGAGCGCTGAAGAAAACATTCATTACACAATTGAGAAGGCAGCGAAACAATAAGAAGCGAGCGAGTGACTGACTGAACACAGCACGAGTGATCACTTCGATGAATCAAACCTGTTCAAAAAACACATTACACAATTGATAAGGTACGAAAAGAATATGAAGCGACTGATGCATACAGGCATAAATTAAGTTCATAGACCTACAAAAGATTGCCATTTTTCTCCTGTACGACTATACGTTGCATTCTCAACAGTAAGCTTCCACGGCTTGATCCTATTCCAACCGGAGTGCTCAACTGACAACGTGGTATACAAAGACAACTATAACAATTGTAATAAACGAACAATGAAACAACGGAGAACCCGTGCATTAAATAAAAAGGCTGCTTCCTTGGCAAAGCAAGGAAAAAGGATGGCCTTGTATGGCGTTCGTTTATAAAAACAATCGTAATAGACGAACAATAAACCACTACAGAACCGCGAAGCAAGCAGAAAGGACGGACTTATATGCCGTTCGTTTATAAAACAGCGGAGAAGCTGTGTAAAGACAGCTTCACAAAAAAACAGATCCTTAACAAATTGTTATTGGTATATTTTCCCTCAGTTTAAAAAGGTTTTCTTTTCTTCTTAATAAAAATTTAAAAACAGAACTTCACCACTGCAAAGCGCGCCTGACTTTATTGAAAAGAAACTAAACTTGCAGTGCCGCTATTCAATGACACTTGCCTAACGCCTGACTTTATTGAAAAGAAACTAAACTTGCAGCGCCGCTATTCAATGACGCGCCGCTATTCAATGACACTTGCCTAACACCTGGCTTTAATGAAAAGAAACTAAACTTGCAGTGCTGCTATTCAATGACACTTGCCTAACGCCTGACTTTATTGAAAAGAAACTAAACTTGCAGCGCCGCTATTCAATTACCCTTGCCTAACGCCTGACTTTATTGAAAAGAAACTAAACTTGCAGTGCCGCTATTCAATGACACTTGCCTAACGCCTGACTTTATTGAAAAGAAACTAAACTTGGAACCCCTGCTATTCAATGACGCGCCGCTATTCAATGACACTTGCCTAACGCCTGACTTTTTGAAAAGAAACTAAACTTGCAGCGCCGCTATTCAATGACACTTGCCTAACGCCTGACTTTATTGAAAAGAAACTAAACTTGCAGCGCCGCTATTCAATTACCCTTGCCTAACGCCTGACTTTATTGAAAAGAAACTAAACTTGCAGTGCCGCTATTCAATGACACTTGCTTAACGCCTGACTTTATTGAAAAGAAACTAAACTTGGAACCCCTGCTATTCAATGACGCGCCGCTATTCAATGACACTTGCCTAACGCCTGACTTTTTGAAAAGAAACTAAACTTGCAGCGCCGCTATTCAATGACACTTGCCTAACGCCTGACTTTATTGAAAAGAAACTAAACTTGCAGCGCCGCTATTCAATGGCGCGTCTCTATTCAATGACACTTGCCTAACGCCTGACTTTATTGAAAAGAAACTAAACTTGCAGCGCCGCTATTCAATTACACTTGCCTAACGCCTCTCCTAAGGGGAGATACTGTGGGATCTAGGCATCAGTCAAAGCACCAATCACAGGCCCGATTAGAAAGCGGGAAGCTGTGATTTGTCGTCTCACTCCCATGTAACAATCACAGCCCGTGTTACAACGCACTTAGTCACCGAATATGTACAGATGTATATATATGTATATGTATATATATGTTTACATAACCTCTTTAACACACTACTTCTCCGCTGCGAAGCGCGGGTATTTTGCTAGTAAAGGATAAACGTGGTGGCATCCCCTGTGGATCTACTGGAGTAAATGCAAACTGTAAAGGAACAAGTTCTTTTGGCAGAGAAGAGCATGTGTGATTTTTGACTATTCTCTCAAAGCACTTCATTGCTATAGGTGTAAGTGTGGCGAATTGCTTTCTTAGGTACAGGGACAATGCAATATCTTTTAAAGCATGTAGGTATGACATTCTGGGTTAAGGGAGGATTACATACAGTGGTGTGAAAAACTATTTGCCCCCTTCCTGATTTCTTATTCTTTTGCATGTTTGTCACACAAAATGTTTCTGATCATCAAACACATTTAACCATTAGTCAAATATAACACAAGTAAACACAAAATGCAGTTTGTAAATGGTGGTTTTTATTATTTAGGGAGAAAAAAAAATCCAAACCTACATGGCCCTGTGTGAAAAAGTAATTGCCCCCTGAACCTAATAACTGGTTGGGCCACCCATAGCAGCAATAACTGCAATCAAGCGTTTGCGATAACTTGCAATGAGTCTTTTACAGCGCTCTGGAGGAATTTTGGCCCACTCATCTTTGCAAAATTGTTGTAATTCAGCTTTATTTGAGGGTTTTCTAGCATGAACCGCCTTTTTAAGGTCATGCCATAGCATCTCAATTGGATTCAGGTCAGGACTTTGACTAGGCCACTCCAAAGTCTTCATTTTGTTTTTCTTCAGCCATTCAGAGGTGGATTTGCTGGTGTGTTTTGGGTCATTGTCCTGTTGCAGCACCCAAGATCGCTTCAGCTTGAGTTGACGAACAGATGGCCGGACATTCTCCTTCAGGATTTTTTGGTAGACAGTAGAATTCATGGTTCCATCTATCACAGCAAGCCTTCCAGGTCCTGAAGCAGCAAAACAACCCCAGACCATCACACTACCACCACCATATTTTACTGTTGGTATGATGTTCTTTTTCTGAAATGCTGTGTTCCTTTTACGCCAGATGTAACGGGACATTTGCCTTCCAAAAAGTTCAACTTTTGACTCATCAGTCCACAAGGTATTTTCCCAAAAGTCTTGGCAATCATTGAGATGTTTCTTAGCAA
The DNA here is from genome assembly GCF_900747795.2 of Erpetoichthys calabaricus. Lineage (NCBI taxonomy): Eukaryota > Metazoa > Chordata > Cladistia > Polypteriformes > Polypteridae > Erpetoichthys > Erpetoichthys calabaricus. Next base: position 119,682,957 of record NC_041404.2, read on the forward strand.
AATTGAGACGAGCCCTAATGTTCTTTTTGCTTAACAGTGGTTTGCGTCTTGGAAATCTGCCATGCAGGCCGTTTTTGCCCAGTCTCTTTCTTATGGTGGAGTCGTGAACACTGACCTTAATTGAGGCAAGTGAGGCCTGCAGTTCTTTAGACGTTGTCCTGGGGTCTTTTGTGACCTCTCGGATGAGTCGTCTCTGCGCTCTTGGGGTAATTTTGGTCGGCCGGCCACTCCTGGGAAGGTTCACCACTGTTCCATGTTTTGCCATTTGTGGATAATGGCTCTCACTGTGGTTCGCTGGAGTCCCAAAGCTTTAGAAATGGCTTTATAATCTTTACCAGACTGATAGATCTCAATTACTTCTGTTCTCATTTGTTCCTGAATTTCTTTGGATCTTGGCATGATGTCTAGCTTTTGAGGTGCTTTGGTCTACTTCTCTGTGTCAGGCAGCTCCTATTTAAGTGATTTCTTGATTGAAACAGGTGTGGCAGTAATCAGGCCTGGGGGTGGCTACGGAAATTGAACTCAGGTGTGATACACCACAGTTAGGTTATTTTTTAACAAGGGGGCAATTACTTTTTCACACAGGGCCATGTAGGTTTGGATTTTTTTTCTCCCTAAATAATAAACACCATCATTTAAAAACTGCATTTTGTGTTTACTTGTGTTATATTTGACTAATGGTTAAATGTGTTTGATGATCAGAAACATTTTGTGTGACAAACATGCAAAAGAATAAGAAATCAGGAAGGGGGCAAATAGTTTTTCACACCACTGTATTACCGAGAACACTGGTGCAAGCTAATCATCACAGATCTTGAAAACACATCCTAGAATGCCTTCCTGAAATCTCTCCTTATATTGTGTTGAGATTATGGGAACACTGCAGAGGTGTGACCAGAACATCATGTGTGGGTGGGCATTTGGCTTGTCTGGGGGTGCAAAAAATATCCATCCACTCATCTATCCCCATTTTTGTAGGGGGGTCAAATAATAATAACATAGTTTTATATAACATATAAAAGCAAAAATTGTGGCATAAATCATAACCTATTGTTCAATAAAATTAACAGAGGCAATGGAACTTGTATTATTATTTTTTGTGAACAAATATAGAACTACATCTACAAGGTAAATATCAATAAAGTCAAATGTGTACAACGTATGAGAGCAAGAACAGAAACGTGGCTTATTGTAGTCATGGGAGGCTATAGGACATCAGTTTCCAGTGTTTAACCTGGATATTATCTACAGGACCAGTCTGTGGTTACTCTTGGCAAATTCTGAAATAAATTCATTCATGTCTAGATTTTCTGTGATGTTTTTTCTCATGTGCCAGAATGACTAAATTTCTGTTCCTTGAATGCAGCATTGTTTGGCGGAGTGGAGTGAGAATGCGGTTCAAAGTAGAGAAAGAGCTTTCGCATGCAGCTGAAGACACACCAATGATGAGTGCTGTGATGCAGACATGGCTCTGACGTGCGGGATACTAGACGCGTGTTTGTGGAAGCCGCCACAGTCTTTTTCTACAGCTTTTTTCCAATTAGTGTAGCCGTGTTTGGTGAATATGTCCTCGCGGTCTGAATTGGAAACACTAAATTTGTGGCAGGCAAAGCAAAAGCTGCCATCACGGACAACAGAATATTCAAGCCATGGTCGAGACTGATACCAGCTTGCACTAAAACATCTGAGTGTCTTTCTGAATGCGCGCTTGGGGTAATTAATTAAAATGGGCTGGGATGGGCTATCCATATTTAAGTCAGTCAGACCGGTCTGTATATTTTGTTGAAGGCAGAGGTTTGGAGTACCCCACATGGGCGCAGAGCTGGAGGATTGTGTAGGCTTATCTACATCTTTTGGAGTTTCAGTTCCCGATGTGGGTGCGCTGTGCTCCGTGTTGGTAGCAGCGGTGCTGGGCTCAACCGTGGAGCCAGCAGCTTGCGGAGGAACAGAGGTTGAAGATGTCTGCTTTTTAATAAGCCACCTATGCATAGCCTTTGGTGTTACCAACAAGAAAATAAAAGAAGAATGGAACATATACACTGTTTTAATTAAAGAATGCGGTCAACAGGTTCAAAACATGCTGAAAAATGTGCGGCGAAGTGAACTGTGAGCAGCATGGTGCCTGTCTAGTGGAGGAGACACTGAAGGATACGCCCCAAATTCAAACGGGCCGATTGGAAAGCAACTCAGTTTTGAAAGTCAAATGTTATTCTTCTCCAGAGTTTTCATTGGACAGACAGAGCATTTCGCAAGGGGGGGGACGGCTGTCTCTGGGGGGGGCAGTGCCCAGCCCAGCCCCCCCGTGGTCACGCCTCTGGAACACTGGTGCCTTACTGAGTGGTTCTCCCACCACAAATGTGTCGCACTACTGTATACTGTTAGTGGCATTCACATCAAAGCATGTGCAGAAAATTTTAAGCTCGTCTCCCAGAAAAGTATCAGCACTCACTATGGTGGGAGTAGTTGCTTTATTGTCTGGTATAGTCTACAGTTCTTGCCACATGGGCCTAGCATCGGACTGTTCAAATTACCTCTGAGGAAAATCAATTCATACATTGGGAGAACATTTAAAATCTACAAGGACAATAATAAGACCAGAATTTAAACTCTGTCTCACCAAGTTGAGAGGCAGTAAAGGGATCCACTGTGCACTATGTTGCAATTTACCTAATACTGCTGTTATTAAATCACCTCAAAATAACAAGAAAAAAATATGACTAATATTTGTTTAATCACTCAGTTCACTTACACTCACTAGATAATTCAAGTTCATTTGACTTATTTGAAAAAATAACATTATTTTATTTATTGTAGATACATTGTACATATTTCATTAAAGTGAATAGCCCAGGTCTAATTTGCTTAGAACTTTCTACTATGTCATGTGATTACAGTGTTTGTTGTTTATTGCATTATTATTTTTTCACTTTTTCACTTAGGAATTCATTATCTTTGTCCTCAGCATTGCATAGTATGTACAGTACATATACAATATGGTACATAGCAGATAAAAAGTTTATTCCTCAGGAGAATGGAGATGAAGCCAACTATCATTCTCTATAAGCAGTGACTCACCAGAGAGCGGCATGGAGCTGCTTGCTGTCAAGACAAGGTATTTTTATTAGAATCATACATTAATAATTCTGACACCTAAAACTGAAATACTAGGATGAGGTAGTGTGCTCATGAGGCCAGCGTCTGCAGCTGCTCCTCCATCACATGAGCACGTTTTGCCTTTAAAAAAGTCTCACACCAATAGCATTGTGCGGTCACTCATCCACTCTATGTTTTGTGTAAAAACAAAACTGAGTTTTCATTTTCGCTGTGTTCTAAACACTGCAAGGCTCCATTAAAAAAAAAAAGCTGTCATGCTTTGTAATGAGTATTTGTATTTGAGGCAGCATGTTTTATACATAAATGAGAAGAAAACAAATTTAATTCTGGATGATCTTTTCATTTACTCTTCAACATAACCTTTGCTACTTTACAGATGTCCGCCCACTTCAGTTTCACCCTTTAAAATGGCAGCTCACTATGTTATGTGTTCTGCCTCCTGTAATGCTCTCCTAATATTATAGCACCACTACAAACTACCCCAGTGAAGCTGTACCTACATGAAGATAATCTGACATTCCTGTGACATTAGCCCTGTGACATTAGACACTACCCCTTCAGGTCATTCAGCTAGGCTATAACATCTAAATATCATGTTAAGCCTCATCACCCAGGCTGTTGGCTATATTGTTACTTGTTGGATTTTGGGGATGTTATCACATCATGCCTCCTAATATTTCAGATGCTCCCCTTAATTATTTTGGTCTGAAGCTGGGGCTGCCCAGGGGTGTTTGGAAAGCAGCTGTTTTGGCATAGACAGAGATTTATATAAAACAAATAATGTGGTGGTAACTCTTTAAAATCAACTGTTTCTTAATAACAGTTCATATGTCTTTTAAAGGGAGCTGTAAGTTTGAGTGTGTGTCATCTCGGATGGAATAGCATGCTATTCAGGGCTGGTTCCTGCCTTGTACATAAGATACTCTTGAGATATACTCTTGTAAGCTAGAAGTCTGTGGTGGGAAAAAGAGTGTTCATAAAACGAATAGGTGAATTAATGAATGATTTTCTTTCAAATGAGCACCATTTTTTCTACAATTGTGGTTTTTGTAATATGACATAACCTCTCCAAAGCTGTTTAATCCAATGTAGGGGCAACAGACATGTGAACAAGAAGAGTAGAGAATGGCAAGACATCACCATCAAAACCAACCCACTGTGCCTTGGGGGCAATTCTCTTACCCATCATGCCTCTGGGTCTGCCTTTCTGAATTGGTCTGCTATCCCACCAGCACACACAAACAAGGGGGAGCAACGGAGATTGACAAATAGATGGACAGCATCATTGTCGGATCGATGGACAGCCATGATGATGATGATATGATTAGTGACGTTCTTTATTACCAGAGTTGAACTACTGCCCTGCAGGGGTGGCATAGACCCAACATTTTCAACTTTTGTGTTACTGTGTTCACATGGCAAGAGGAAAGGATTCAAATCTGACAATGAAAAATGTCTAGGAGGAGCATAATGAGCGCATTAATTCCACAGTTCTAACATTTGCTTCATTCATTGGTTCAATGTATGACTTGTAGTACATAAATACAGAAGATTTTAAACTTCTTGATAAATAATAATTATAGCCTAAAGAATCAATCAAAAATGAAAATGGTGAACCAGGTTTGTATTTACAATTTCACAACTCCTCACAATATCATTTTACACAGGAGTTAATAATAAAGCAGAATTTATCCACTTTCTGAAATGGCTTAATCCAGTTACTGAGTCACTTGGGGTCTGAGCCCATCCACCATTGATTTGAAGGTGTGGAATTGACAGAATTGATATGATATCCTAATCTTCATCCCCTGCAGCTGACAAACACAGAACCAGAATATCTAAAAAAGGTCTTATGCTGATTCACAGTCCATGAAGGCAAGCATTATATGTTAACGTGTCTCATGACCTATGTACAGCTTCAGTGTTGGCTTATGTGTATTTGATCTATTTGACCATGGCTCCAGTGTTTGCCATGTTACTGTTTTGCAACAGGTATTTTTACACTGCACGTCAATCTGGAAGGAACCATTTTAACCTTTAGGCTGTTAATGAATCTATGGTAAGTTATATCTAGTTACTCAGAAAGAGCCATTAGGTGTGTTAACACTATCGAATCAGAATGGAATATTCTGCTTGTGTTAATACAAATGTTGCTTTCATATTAGACATAGTTAGACATAAATAGACATATCAGCACATGAACCTGTTATTTGCGCTGTATGGAGTGCTTGCATGTTACAGTAGCTCCATATCTCAGTTTAATTTCTGTTTATTTGCTGTTGTTCTTGTGTTTGTTTCTTGCTGTGTTTGTACTAGCTAGAAATATGATACTGTAATAATGGACATTAATCAGCTGTGGAAAAATGTTATGCTTTTTTTGACTTTCGAGACACAATATTCCATTAAAGTTTTAGTCAACAGTAGTGGCGTAATTGTATACATGAGGTATTTGCCAGGTGGTAGCTGACTTCATTGGCCCAACAGAAGGTTGAAATGATGAAGGCACTTCAGCGCAGTTGAGTAGTTTGAGCATGTCTACTGCTACGGGAAATGTAAGATCACTGGAGAATAAGATGGAAGGAATTAACTGTATTGGCAAGACCGCAGAGGGAATATCCTGAGTGTAGCTTCATGTTTCTCACTGAGACGTGGCTGCGCAAGCATGATCTGGATTCATATATGGCCTTAAATGGATTTAAAATGCAAACGGGGGAGTTGGCTATGCTTCTAAACAACATGTGGTGTAATCCTGGACATATTACAGTTAAAGAGAGTATATGAATTCTGGATTGCATGTTGTCAGTATGTATCCTTACCACGCCACTCTGTTTGTGGTTTACATTTTGCCCTCTACAGTTCCATATGTAGTCTGTCACATAATACACAGGACTGTTGCTAAATGAATGCACCCCAGTGTATTAATTGTAATCTTGTGAAACTTCAAACTGGCATTTCCCCCAGGACCTTTTGATCAGTTTGTCAAGCGTAGTGCACAACACAACAGACCACTTGACTTCTTGTATGCAGTTGTCAAGGACATATTTTGCTCTAAAGCTCTTCCCCATCTTGGGAGTTCAGACCTCTATCTTGGTAACCCATTGTCCTATGTTATCACCAATTCAGAGAGGAAGTGGTTACCAGAGGAAATTAATTCTCTGAAGGGCTCAAAAGAAGCAATCTTTGAAGCAATACAGACTGGAATGAGTTCTATGAACAATATGGTGAGGATACTGATGGATTTACTGAATATGTATTATTGGGTACATCAATTTTTATGTGGACACCCAGCAACAAATCTTGTGTCACCAGTTGTACCACTCCCAGAGCTGGTACGATTATAACATGCACTGCTGTCCTAGAGCGGCAGCAAAGAAGAAGAAAGAAAAAATAAAGAAATGATCCAGGGTGTGAGCAACCAACATTACTTTCCTACTAGACCACCACAAGTACAGAGCACACCAGTGCAAGCAAAGTTGAGTTAAAAAAAGAATTGTTATTATTCCGTAAAATGAGGCATTGGACACAACAAACAACCCCCTGTATACATAATACCGCGCTGCAGTGCTTCCACCCCCCAACACAAATCACGAAACAAAACAGTTAACAACATACACCATTAATACACAAATGTGAAAAACAAATTAATGTAACCAGAGTCCTTTAAATATTCACTGTTAAACATGATTATTTACAGTCAGTGATGATGAAGGATGCATCGAGCCATACCTCCTGTTTGTTGAAACATAATGCTACCCTGTCCCTTATGCTGGCCCGTCAGGTCCTTTCCCGAATGACTTCACCTCATTCATATGAAAAGAAAATCAATTCTTACAGAAATGAACCCGAGTTCACCTGATTTTTTCCAGAGTGTTGAGTAGATTTACCTCGTGTCGTTTTGGTGGTGTCTGCTTCTTCTTTGGCTCTGGCCCTCTCTTCTCCTCCTTTACTTTTTTCCCTCCACAGATTTACATGTGGTCAGCTCCTCCCCTTACAGCTTGTTTGGCCCTTCCAGCCAGGTGCTCCCTTCTCCAGGAATGATTGGGGAATACATATTCAGCCATTCCCTCATTAACAGGTCTAAGGAAGGGTGAAAACTGCCAGTAACACCCACACATATCCATGACAACTGTTACAGAGTCAACCGAAGGCTCTTCTTAACCAAAAAAAGAGAGCCTTCAGGGATAGGTTTAGGGAGGAAAAGAAGAGGGCACAGAAAGAGCTCTAGGAAAACATCAAGGAGGCTAAAGAGAACTACAGGATGGAACTAAACACCAAGGTGAAGCAAAATAGTACACTGGATGTGTGGAAAGGAATGAAAAACATTAGAGGCTTTAACCATTTTAAATGCTGATCAGGAGATGTAGGAATTAGGGAGAAGTCTACTGAGTTAAACCAATTTTTTAACTGGTTTGACTGTGGACTTTCAGCTCACAGTTTACCCCCTCAGGTGCCTGGGCAATCTGTGGGCCCCCACCTCCAGTCCACAGTCCACAATAAAATGACCACTCTCCACACACGCACCCTCTCTCTCGCTTTCCATTCACACTGTGGCATACCTACTGCTAGTGTCCTCATACACCATCTTGCTGGACCACATATGGGCAGATGATTATGCTATCTTTCTGCTTGACAGAGCCTTCTCCCTTCTGGAGAAATAGGGCAGCAGGGTGAGGATTTTGTTTTTTGACTTCACTAGTACATTGGCCATTATACAGTCCAAACTGCTGGGGAAGAAGTGACAGTATGCTACGACTAAGTACTGGATAATGGACTACTTACATGGTAGACAGCAGTTTGTTCAACTTAAGAACTACTAGGGGGCTTTACCCTCTGCTCACTTTGCTCGCCCACCCAAACCCTCGAAACTCCCCCCGCCCCGCCTGCGCTACGAGCTAACCACTTCGTGTCTCTGACGCTTGTGTTGTGAAGAGGGGGGCTGAGCGCACCACAAAGAGATGCTATCACTCCTCCGACACGCCATCTTAAATGGTGATACAATGGGAAACACATACAGTTTTTTTTACCTCCTCTTTGCTCGATCAGCTGCTGTCTTGCTGCTGCTGCCGTGCCACGTGATCTGCATCTCACGTGGCACGATTCTGTTATATCACCTATGTCCTTTTCGCTTTTACCTTTTTACATCAATATCGCATTGAATTTTGATTCTGTGTTTGGAATTACATGGTGACAACACAACGTATAACTGCTTGTGAGTGAATATCATTTCTTTCTCTTTACAAGAAATGTGTCTGACATAACCATGCAGGACTTTTCCAAATCTCTTTGTATAAGCTCTTGTCTCGCGGGGCTTCGGCCCCAGCTGTGGTTACATCACTTGGCATGAAGACTCGTCTTGCGGGGCGTGAAAGTGTCTCTGAGACAATCACGTCTCATCTCCTTCCAAGATTTTTTTTTATAATAGAGAGATGTATCAAACATGGTCATGAGTAGCACAGGGGTTAAACAAGGAACTGTATTGGCTCATTTCCTGATTAATATGTAGACCTCAGATTTTTGTACAAAACTTCATCATGTAATTTGAAGAAATTTTCTCATGACACACCCTTAGTTGGGTGTATTATCATGGGAGAAGATAATGAATACAGAGCACTGGTGAAGGACTGTTGAATGTTATAAACTTAACCACCTGCAGCTTAGCATCAGTAAGCAAAAGAAATAATAACATACTTCAAGAGGGTGAAACCCACTCTGCCCACATGTTCTCATTGATGGTGAAAATGTGGAGGTGGTGCGGACATTTAAGTACTTCTGGGTGCTTCTGAATGACAGGCTCAAATGGAGTACAAACACAGAAACCTTATACAATGATCAGAGTCATTTGGTGTATGCAGGCCACTCTTACATGTTTTGTACCAGTCTATAAGATAACTGGTAAGATCATTTGTCTGTTGTGGCCAGTACAGTTTTCTATGTAGTAGTGCACTTGGGAAATTGCATTTGTACCCGGAGACTCAATAAACTGATTTCATAGGCTGGTTCAATCTTTGGACTCAGGCTGGACTAACATAACAAAGTCATAGAGCAGAGATCACTCACGAAGCTGATACTATCCTGAACAATGACGCTCACCCTCTATCTTGGCCAAACAGAGGAGCACAGGTGCTAACAGACTTAGACAACTGCATTACTCTGAGGAGCACTATATTAGGAGTTACTTCTTGGCCAAAGAGGTATCGTTCCCTGTGTGCTGAATGGTACTGAGCTAGCTTAGAAGACAGCATAACAGTCAGTACTATGTGCTAAAGACCGACGTCCTGTACTAAGAAATTGTAACTGATAAGTGTGTGCAATTCTGAACACTTTATACTTGGCAAATACCTTCACTTTGTTAATATAGAGTACTTATAGATAATTCTTGTTATATGTGTATTTGTACATTGTTAACATACTTAAGATTATTATAAATCTTGTTATATGTGTATCTGTGACTTTTTGTCTACTCCTGCAACTCTGCAGTTCCCTTCAGGTTTAATAAAGTATCTATCTATCTATCTATCTATCTATCTATCTATCTATCTATCTATCTATCTATCTATCTATCTATCTATCTATCTATCTATCTATCTATCTATCTATCTATCTATCTATCTATCTATCTATCTATCTGTTTAAGAGACAATGCCTCTTAAAGCAGTGAGGTGGCTAACCCTGATGCTATTATGTTATGCTTTTTTATGGAAGTTTTCTTTTTGTATTGCACATCATTCTTTGACATTCTTGTCCTCCTTTCTTTGGGGTGGCATGGTGGTGCAGTAATAGTGCCTCTGAATTGCAGTATGATGACCGGGATTCATGTCCTAATCCTCCATGTGTGGAATTTGCATGTTCTACCCATGTCTGCTTGGGTTTCCTTTGGGTGCTCCATTTTCCTTCCACAGTCTAAAGACATGCAGGTTAGATGAATTGGCTATCTTAAATTGGCCCTAATGTGTGATTGAGATGTGTGTGGGCCTGTGTGTGTGCACTGGAGCCTTGCATTCTATGCCAGCTGGGATAGGCTCCAACAAACCCCCACAACCGTGTTCAGGACTAAGCGAGAAAATGACTGACTGACTGACTTGCATGGTTTGCTAATTGTAAAGTTTTATGTGGTCATCAGGATGAGCCACAGATATGGTAATTTTAATGAAGGAGTAAACTAGGAAGCTCTAACAGGAGAAAATGAGGCAAACTTCAACAGGGAAATGTTTAGGTTTATTTTAGGATCAACTCAGGATCCCTGCATTGCAGCATCGGATTAAATGGGTTTCAGCATTTTTGTATATTTTTTTTTAAAGTGTGCAGTGAAGACTCTGTTTACAGCAAATAATTTTAAAAAGACAGGCTTTTCAAGGCAAGGAAGATGGGAATTTTGAGGTAAGACTGTTATACTCACTGATCATAGCAATGGAGAGTAGCAATGTATTGTAAGTTTTCTTTTTTTGTGATCAGTTGTTTTTTTTTTTAAAAACAAAAACAAATGACAGGGGATGTTGTATAATAATAAATGAACATAAAAGAAAGACCCCAAACCACCCTATCCCAGCCTAAGCCAAAAGGGGTAGTAAATATTTTAGAATAAACACGTCTCCAAAGAAGAGAATGGTAAAAAGGATGAAAATCAAACCACAAAAGCAAAGTGAAAATGAATATCAATTAACAGAAAAGTGTCAGGGGGCTGCAGCAATCCAGGATTTAAACAATTGAGCAGCAGTAGTCCACGTTTCAATTGAATTGCTGGAGGCACCATTAATTTGTAATGCTGATAACTCAAGATGGGTTAATTGTGAAAGGAAGACTAGCAATTGTCCACAGTAACAGATTCAGGTGCCTTCCAGCAGGAGGCAAGAATTAATTTGCCTGCCAGGTACCAAGGAAGAAAAATTTGTGTTGAGAAGGTTTAAGCAAAAGAGAAGAAAGGTCTAAAAGTAGGAAAACTTGAGGCAAAAAAGGAATACTCAAAGAAAGAAAAGATGATAACAGGTGACATACTTTCACCAAGCAAATTATTATGAACAATATACTAATAACGGGTATGGGCTCCATTTGCTCTCAAAACAGTGTCAATTCATCATGGCATAGATTCCACAAATTCTGGAAATATAGCTTTCTGATTCTAGTCCATATTGACATGATTATATTTATATTGCTGTGCTCCAGTTAGATCATACTCAGTACACAGAGGCACTGGAAAAGGTGCAAACTCAGTAAAGACCAGAAATCAAACTGCGTACTCAGTGCGGCATAATGCTTAAGTCTCTGGGCTTCAAACCCTCACATTGTGGGTTCAAATCCCATTAGTGACACCACTGTTTGACCATGACTAAGTCTCATCACCTGTCTGTGCTCCAATCAGCAAACAAAATGTAACTGATCTCAAATGCCACCTGGTTAAAGGCATCAGTTCAAGAATAAATAAAAATATAAAGTCTTGATAGAGATTAAAACAAGACTAGAAAGTGATCTCACAAAATATAACATGCTTTTTAAAAAAAAATCTCAATTGTAACCCCTTTTACCTCAGTTGTATCTCACGTGTCCTGTTTGTCTAAACCTATTACTCCTAAGGAATTTTAGGAGAAACATCTGTGACAAAGTTAATTCTTAAATGAAACATAAATGAGAATCTCTGTTTTAAGTTTAATGAGCCATCAAAGATCAACCTGTGAGAAATAAAATTTTCTTATGAGTGTATATACTGTACTTCTTACATTCTCTGAAGAAATCCGCACCATACTCCCCTCACCCCGAAATACGCTATTTCCTCACAGACTTTGTTTTTTTAACTGCTCGATTCCACTTGAAAATACATACAGTAACATTCAAAGCTGTAATAATAAAATCACCTTTATTTAGGCACATAAAAAGACAGCTTAAATAAAATACCAAGAACAACAGAAGCAAGGTGTTGAGCAGAAAATAGCTTTTTATATGTTCCGCAGGAAGCTAGTAGATGATAAGGCAGCACCCATAACTTGTGTTGCAATAGAAAAGTATTGTAACCTACTCACTCAATCTGTTTGGTAGCCGTTCATTCATTCTATTATTGTTTTACCTCGGCTTAAATGTCCTTGATCAAAGTCAACATCTGGCAGAGTCCCTGCAGCTGCAGATCGTATGTGGCAAGATGGAGATGATTCATAGTGCTACTCTCCTTGCACCGACACCCTTATCCCTTTTTATTTCTTGGGCTCATCAGTGGTCTGCACTTTAGGTGGATGTCAGTGTGTGTGTGTGTGTCGGACACCTGCTTTCTCATACTTTCTTTGAGCAGATGCAGTGACCTCGAAAAGATTGCTTGTTAACAAACTCTATATTTTTCAACTACATTACTAGGAAAGTATTATGTTCATATATAGTGCTTTGCTCTGTCCTATTTAGATTTAAAACTAATCATTTTAATATAACATAAAAGCAGTGTAAGATATGCATTAGCAGAGTACACCTGCAGAATGCACATCATAAATTAATAAGCATAACTTATGTGAAATTCCTTTAACATTGATGCAAGAATAACTATTGCAGTTAACTAATTCAGCTGCATATCTTCCTCTAACACCCAGAAAGCTTATCATCCCTGTGCAGTGTGAGTTCAGTTGAGGCATGTGCATGTGTACAGTCGTGGCCAAACATTTTGAGAATGACACAAATATTAATTTTCACAAAGTTTGCTGCCTCTCTTTTTATGATAGCACTTTGCATATACTCCAGAATGTTATGAAGAGTGAGTAGATGAATTACAATTAATTGCAAAGTCCCTTTTTGCCATGAAAATGAAGTTAATCCCAAAAAACCCATTTACACTGCATTTCAGGCTTGCCACAAAAGGACCTGCTGACATCATTTCAGTAATCCTCTCGTTACCACAGGTGAGAGTGTTGACAAGGACAAGGCAAACAATCACTCTGTCATGTTGGTTGAGTCAGAATAGAGAGGTTAAATTGTTGTGAAGAAGGCTTCAGGGTGCCCAAGAAAGTCTAGCAAGTGCCAGGACCATCTCCTAAAGTTGATTCAGCTGTGGGATCGGGGCACTACCAGTGCAGAGCTTGCTCTGGAATGGCAGCAGGTAGTTGTGAGTGCATTTGCACACACGCACACACAGTGAGGCGAAGACATTTTGGAGGATGGCCTGGTGTCAAGAAGGGCAGCAAAGAAGTCACTTCTTTCCAAGAAAAATTTCAGGGGCAGACTGATATTCTGCAAAATGTACAGAAGTCATTTTCTATGATGAATCCCCTTTCCAATTGTTTGGGGCATCCGGAAAAAAAGATTGTCCAGAGAATAAAAGGTGAACACTACCATCAGTCCTGTGTCATGCCAACAGTAAAGCATCCTGAGACCATTCATGTGTGGGGTTGCTTCTCAGCCAAGGAAGTGGGCTCACTCACAATTTTGCCTAAGAACACAGCCATGAATAAAGAATGGTACCAAAACATCCTCCAAGAGCAACTTCTCCCAACCATCCAAAAACAGTTTGGTGATGAACAATACCTTTTCCAGCATGATGGAGCACCATGTAAGGCAAAAGTGATAACTAAGTGGCTTGTGGACCAAAACATCAAAATTTGGGGTCCACAGCCAGAAAACTCCCTAGACTTTAAGCCCATTGAGAACTTGTGGTCAATCCTCAAGGAGCGGATGGACTAACAAAAACCCACAAATTCTGACAAACTCCAAGCATTGATTATGCAAGAATGGGCTGCCATCAATCACAATTTGGCCCAGAAGTTGATTGACAGCATGTCAGGGCAAATTGCAAAGGTCTTGAAAAAGACCCTGACTCTTTGCATAAACTTAATTTAATTGTCAATAAAAACCTTTGAAACGTATGAAACATTTGTAATTATACTTCAGTATACTATAGAAACACCTGACAAAAAGATCTAAAAACACTGAAGCAGCAAACTTTGTGAAAACTATTACTTGTGTCATTCTCAAAACTTTTGGCCATGACTCTAGAGTAAACCCTTTTTGGGGTTGCTCTATATTTGTGCAGGAAGGTAGAAAGTATTGAGCAGGTGAGAAGTTGTAGTGGTGTTTTGTAGTGCAAATAAATGACTACTGGAACAAACAAGAAGGCTAAAACGTATCATTTTCACATGGAATGGAAGGAAGATTATTTCTTTTGTTACCTCCCACTCCAAATGTGCCCATCTGAAAACTTGTCTCCATTACCACTGATGGTTCGTCCGCAATGGCAGGTCGTGATAATGGTTTTGTTGCCCTGTGTAAACGACACAATTCTTTTCTAGACTTTATCCATTTTTATTGCATCATCCATCAGCAACCTTTATGCATCAAGGTTTTGAACATGAAAGGTGTGATGGATGTTGCAATGAAGACTGCAAGTTCTATTTGGGGAAGAAGTCTACAGAGGTGACTATTCCATGCATACATGGAGGAGACTGACGCAGAACACACATACTTGTTACTATATACTGATGTACGTTGACTGAGTAGAGGTAAATGTCTGGAGAGATTTTGCAAGCTACTGCCTGAAGTCAAAGACTTTCTCAGGCAGCCTAAGATGCTGAATGTCTACAGGTAGATGATGAAATGTGTCTGATGGATTTAGCATTTCTTACTGACCTAACTGGTAACCCAGCCACAGGGGATGCACAAACCAGTGTGTTTCTTCATGCCAGTCCCAAGTCCGGATAAATGGGGAGGACAGGAAAGGCATCCGGTGTAACATTTTGCCAGATCAATATGTGGACAACAATACAAATTTCCATACCGGATCGGTTCAGGTCCGGGTTAACAACGGCCACCACCAGTACTGTTAGTCAACAGGGCTTATTGAAAAAATGAAATTATTGTAGAAACGGAACACACATGAAATGCATGTGTTCCAAATAACGATCTATTATTTCCATTCTAAAACTCCAGCACTTCACTCCCAGATAATCAATCAAGGCATGAGCTGGGAGAACTTTGTGCACGTTCTACGGCTGTGGGGGGATGGGATACCAGGCTACTTGCTGCTTGTCTTAATTGGTACATTTACAGGACAAAAGATGCTGAGGGAGAGGTGTGAACGGATTTAAGGTGGGCCGGATCTACGAGTTTTTTCATAGGCTCTGGTAATTCTAGTGTTAAGCGCAAGTTACAACTACTTTCAAGAAATTTGCAATGCCCCAACCTTCGATAGTTTCCAAATATTCCGTCAGAATTGAGCATCAGGGCATAGCAGCAGTTCAGCCCTGCAGTGCCTGTTACAGTAAACAACTTCAAAGCATCTCATCAGAATTTGACAGACGTTTCACTGACTTTGCACCACTTGAAGTAGTTGTCACATACTGTACTTCTTTCACGTTTGGCACAAATATTGGCATAAATAGCATATCCTCCAAAATACGATCACTTTTTCTCCTGAACACAACAGTCTTAGAAAATGAAATCATTACCTTTCAGAATGACATTCAGATGAAATCCAGGGCAACCACTGACCTGAAGGCTGAATTCTGGCGCCTACATTTAGAGGACTAATATCCTAACATAAGGAGATGTGCCTTTTGTCTGTCAGCCCTTTTTGGATCAACCTACTTATGTGAATCTACCTTCCCCCACATGAAAACAATAAAGGCCAAATTCAGACACAATTACAGATATCAGCCTGGAACTGGTAGATCTCCTGAGGTCAAAGGTGGCAAAAGTAGATCTTGAATGTGAAAACATTGGGCACCCCTGCTCTAGAGACTGTTGTCATTGAAAATCCCAGGAGATCAGCAGTTACAGAAAAATTCAAACCATCCTATCCAATACCAACAATCATGCCACAGTCAAAATCACTGAGATCACATTTTTTCTCCATTCTGATGTTTTATGTGAACATGAAGCTCCTGGCATGATTTTATGCATTGCCCTGCTGCCACATGATTGATTGATTGATTGATTAGATAATTGCATTGATAAGCTGGTGTACAGGTGTTCGTAATAATTTGTTCAATAAGTGTATGTGAATAATGAGAAAAGATGCTTGGCAAAAACTCATAACTCATCCATCCATTCATTATCCAACCCGCTATATCCTATCTACAGGGTCACGGAGGTCTGCTGGAGCCAATCCCAGCCAACACAGGGTGCAAGGCAGGAAACAAACCCTAGGCAGGGGGCCAGCCCACTGCAGAAAAGCTCATAACTCATGTTCAAAACTAGTCAAAAACAATGGTCAGAAGTATTACCTAAAGATATGCTTGAAAGCAAACTTCATAGGTTTAGCATCCCAAAAAGAATCAAATGAGTTGGTGATCAGGCCACGATAATGTTACAAGCCAGCACAAATGGCCACATTCAGAGTATGTTGTTACCATTCCTGCTGCTCTCCATCACAGCACTGTTCCTATAACGAATATAAAAAGACAATGAAAGATAGCTGGCCAGACAAAGCAACCTTCTTCTTCTTTCGGCTGCTCCCATTAGAGGTTGCCACAGTGGATTATCTTTTTCAATATCTTTCTGTTCTCTGCATCTTGTTCTGTTACACCCATCAAACGCATGTCCTCTCTCACCACATCCATAAACCTTCTCTTAGGCCTTCCTCTTTTCCTCTTACCTGGCAGCTCTATCCTTAACATCCTTCTCCCTATATACTCAGCATCTCTCCTCTGCACATGTCCAAACCAACACAATATTGCCTCTCTGAGTTTGTCTCCCAACTGTCCAACTTGGGCTGACCCTCTAATGTACTTATTTCTAATCCTGTCCATCCTCGTCACACCCAATGCAAATCTTAGCATCTTTAACTCTGCCACCTCCAGTTCCGTCTCCTTTCCATTTTTCATCCTCTTCATAGCTGTACTTACTTCCTCCTTGTTAATCCGTTGCACTTCCTGATTCACTATCTCCAAATCATCCAACCTCTTCTTTCTGTCATCCTCTTCATTCATCAGCCTCTCAAAGTACTCTTTCCATCTGCTCAACACACTCCTCGCTTGTGAGTATGTTTCCATCTTTATCCTTTATCACCCTAACCTGCTGCACATCTTTCCCAGCTTGGTCCCCAGACAAAGCAACCTGAAAACCAAAAATAAATAAAATGGAAAATTATTTAATGTTGAAATGTGTTAAAGCAGTGCTCGAATGTGCTGAACCCAAAGTGGAATTTGTCAGTGAAGTTTATGCTGCATGTTAGGTTTTCTCTAATTATTTTTTTTCTCTGTTAATTTTTCCACTATTACATGTTGATGATATCATTTAGGCATGCTGTGTGGTTTAATTGATGTCTGTGAACAGGAGAGTGTACCTGCATTATGTTTATGGAATCATTGATTAGGTGATAGAAACCATTTGGGGATATAAAAGTTGTCAGATCCCATTGGTTTCTACTTATGTAAACCAGAATTACTAGCCAGAACTCTGAGAATCCATTTATAAATTTTATTTCATTTGTTTGCTTTACAAATTTGGGTTTGTTAGGTTAGAATCATTAGAGACAGTAATTAAGGACGATCTGTATCAAGTAAGTACATATACTGTAGATTTATTTGTGTTTTTTTTCTTAATACTCCATTTATCTATTCTCTTTAAAATCATGTAAACACTCTGAGCTACATTTTTTGTATTAAAACGTGCTATTAGTAATAAATGTTCTCGCTCTTGATATTGTTGTTAGATTACCCAGTGACCGATGACTATTTAACGATGAGTTTGGCTTAAGAATTCACAGTACTTTTCTCTGCCAGTTAAATAAATATCTAAAAAATAAATGATTTGCATTATGTACAGTGTTATGACTTTGTAAAATTCAGTCTCAGTGTCTATATTCATTTTAAAGTGAATCATCATCCAGTCTAAACAACTTCATAGACAGGTGTAATGTTCTGTAGCAACTCTTGCTCTATTTCTTTTGAGCAACATCAACTTTACCGAATATCTTATTAGTGTCAGGTCAGTGTGGCTGGCGATTACCTTATAATTTTTACTTTGAATAATGTGTATAGAATTGCATAATGTTATTGTTGGCAATAAAATCAGTACGGAGAAGAGTGAGATATGAAATGATGTTGTAGAACTATGTGTAAATCAAACATTGTGCGTGGATGTTGAGAAACATTTTAAATTACAAAGCTGATAAAAAAATCACTAGACCACAGATATCTGCAATGATCATTCAAATAATGAATTCAGTCAGTAAGTAGCAGAGAATGAACCCATAAATGAACAGTAGACACTGTAGCTGCAAGTTAAGCAACCGTGAACCTGCATTGACTGCAATAATAAACCGAATGGTGAGATCTGTGGTGCAATTCAAGATTTCCAATGCCACTGCTTAAAAAGACTTTCATCGGCCTGCCATTTTAATTAATTGTTAAATGCAATACATTATTGATTATGAGACTGTAGATTAATCTGTAGTAAAATAACACAAGTGTATTTATCAGAATGGAAAATTAACTTTCTGCTGAATGATTAAACTTTGTTTATATGTTTGGATGCTTGTTTTACAATGAAGTACAACACCCTTATACTGCATTTTATTTAGATTATTTTATCCATGCAGACATTTTTGTTCTAGTGATTTTCCACAAAAACAAAGAAATGACATCTTTACTGTACATTAGATTGTATTATCTACTAGCTAAGTTACCCAGCCTCACCTGGGAAATTTCATATGGCAATGGGTATCAGTTATGCTGCCATCAGTTTATCATGTGTATAAGAAGTACTATGTAACTAAGTGCTTTTCTGTATGCAATATTTGTAGGGGCTTCTAATAAGGGCTATTCAGTCTCTGTATAATCGCAATGAGAGCTGTGTTAGTATAGTCAGTAAAAACATCAGCACCGTTCTCAGCCAGGAAAGGAAGGGAGTCCAGTTTGGAGGCCTTAGAAATGCGTCACTGCTGTTTGCACACAATGTGGTCCTGTTGGCTTCATTTAGCTGTGAACTCCAGCATGCATGCATTTGGACTGTTTGCAACCAAGTGTGACATGGCAGGGATGAGGATTAGCACCTCCAAATCAGTTGCCATGGTCTTAAGTAGGTGGACTCTGCACTGTGAGAGGGGGGTGTGTTACTGCTTCAAGTGGAGGGGTTTAATTATCTTGAGGTCTTGTCCATGAGAGACGGGAAAAGAAATGGTTATATTAACAGATGAAATGAGGCAGTCACAATACTGATCCATAGTGGTGAAGAAGTAGCTGAGCCAGTAGGCAAAGCTCTCAATTTACCAGTCAGTCTATGTTCCTACCCTCAGCTCATGGTCATAAGCTATGGGTAATGATCGAAATTGACAATATTGTGTGAACAGGCAGCTGAAATGAGCTTTCTTTGCAGAGTGGCTGGGCTTTCCCTTAGAGATAGGGAGAGAAGCACAGACATTTGTGAGAGGCTAGGAGTAGACCCAATTGAGATGGTTCGGGCATCTGAAATGGATGTTTCCTGGATGCCCCCCTTTGAAGGTGTATGGCCACGACGAACTGGGAGAAGACCCAGGGCTCGCTTGTAGAATTACATCTCCCAAATGGCCTGAGAATGCTTTTGGATCCCATGACATGAATTGGCAAATGTGGCTAGGGAAAGGGACGTATGACCTCACTGCTAAGACTACTGTCCCTGACAACCTGGTCCTGATTAAGTGGTGGAAAATGAAAGAATATTTGCATATTTTTATTTTTTATTTATGTTTTTAACGATGGCTAATATTACTGGCAATGAGTGTGTTGTAGTGGTTAAGGCTTTGTACTTCGGATACTTGATTTGTGATGTCATATCCTGTGACTGACACTGGGTGACTATGAACAAGTCACTTGTCCTCGAGTTGATAAAACAATAGAGATGCAATCATTTGTGTTTCAAATGTTGTAAATTGCCTTGGATAAAGGAATCAGTCAAAATGTATTAATAGTATTAGATCACTGGAACTTCTTACTTTTGAACATGTTATGCACAAATGACTAAAACATTAGATCAATTCCTTCTTTTTCTGCTTTTCCTATTGACTTGGCTTATGTTGATGGTCATTTCAAAACACAGTTTTACAGAAAACTGTATTCTTTTGAATTGAAGCAGGTAATCCATAGGAATGATGTGAATGAGTATATTATTATCATTATTAGATGTCTATAATTTTCATTTGTTTATGCTGTTCACTCAAGTACATGATTTCTTTTCATGTTTTTCATCAGTTGTATGTAGTCCCCCTTTAAAGTTTGCCAATGTGAATATACAGTAATCCCTCCTCCATCGCGGGGGTTGCGTTCCAGAGCCACCCGCGAAATAGGAAAATCCGCGAAGTAGAAACCATATGTTTATATGGTTATTTTTATATTGTCATGCTTGGGTCACAGATTTGCGCAGAAACACAGGAGGTTGTAGAGAGACAGGAACGTTATTCAAACACTGCAAACAAACATTTGTCTCTTTTTCAAAAGTTTAAACTGTGCTCCATGACAAGACAGAGATGACAGTTCTGTCTCACAATTAAAAGAATGCAAACATATCTTCCTTTTCAAAGGAGTGCAAAGCAAGCAGTCAAAAAAAAAATCAATAGGGCTTTTTGGCTTTTAAGTATGCGAAGCACCGCCGGTACAAAGCTGTTGAAGGCGGCAGCTCACACCCCCTCTGTCAGGAGCAGGAAGAGAGAGAGAGAGAGCCACAGAAAATCAATACGTGCCCTTTGAGCTTTTAAGTATGCGAAGCTCCGTGCAGCCTGTCCTTCAGGAAGCAGCTGCACACAGCCCCCCTGCTCACACCCCCCTACGTCAGCGCAAGAGAGAGAGAGAGAGAGAGGGGAAGAGAGAAAGTAAGCTGGATAGCTTCTCAGCCATCTGCCAATGAAATCAACTGGGCAAACCAACTGAGGAAGCATGTACCAGAAATTAAAAGACCTATTGTCCTCAGAAACCCGCGAAGCAGCGAAAAATCCGCGATATATATTTAAATATGCTTACATATAAAATCCGCGATGGAGTGAAGCCGCGAAAGGCGAAGCGCGATATAGCGAGGGATCACTGTATATGCAAAGCAGTGCTTGAAGTGGGCATTCGTAAATGCTGGTACCTTATGTGTTACACTGATGTATTAATCTGAAGAGCGAGGATCATGGAAGATTTCCCCATTATAAATTCAATAATCACTTTCTAATGCTGGGTATACAATGTGCAATTTTAAACCAAATTTGTAGTCAACTGATTTTCTGAGTCAGCCCAAATTTCAGCTTCATCAACCATAGTTTCATGGGCAGTATGAGAGGGGTTGCAATGCCAGATGGCATCTTATGATTGGGCTGTGGTACATTTAGAAGAATTTCTTTCATGTGAGAAATTTCAGTCAGGTGAAAGTGAAATTGGGTCTTATGACCCAATTTTCTGATGTTGCTATCAAATTTCATTGGACATCGATCTCATTATATTGCACATTGATTACTTCAATAGTCATGCCAATTTTCACATTTTTAATTAACAAAGCTAAATATAACATAGCAACAAAAATACAACTAAATGGCCAATGACAAAAGCATCTTAGGAAACGTTTACTGGAAGTACCCAACATAAACACACGCAACAGAAAATTACATAGACTAAATACCTCTAATTCTCAAACAGGACTAGAGCACAGTGATCTTCAAACAGTCAGTCAGTCACTCTCAAACCTGCTAAATCCAAGGCAGAGTTATAGGGGCCAG
The DNA here is from genome assembly GCF_900747795.2 of Erpetoichthys calabaricus. Classification (NCBI taxonomy): domain Eukaryota; kingdom Metazoa; phylum Chordata; class Cladistia; order Polypteriformes; family Polypteridae; genus Erpetoichthys; species Erpetoichthys calabaricus. Next base: position 119,704,699 of record NC_041404.2, read on the forward strand.
GGTCTGTCCTGGAAACACTAAGTGCTGGGCATAACACAGTCCAAACAAGGCACACTCATGCTCACACCCACACTTATTTGGAATTGCTAAATCATCTAACTCCATCATCTTTGGGAGATATGTGACGATAACCAGTGTAAAAACATAAAAAGATGTAATTGAACAAAATGTATGTGTGTATAGAAAATAGGACAGAGTGATGAAACTTGTTTGTGTTTTGCGTGCGTGACAAAAAGCATGTATACTTTCTAGAAGTTTCTTTTGATGATGTGTGTGACAAGAAAATATACCTTTAGGGTAATGACTTTACAAAATTGGAAAAGTACAATGAGTCAGGATGCTATTTTTTGCTTACGTGGTCAACGATCAGGAGATTAGAAAGGTATAAAAGAACAAGGACATCTGCGCTCGAGGCAGATGAAGTACGGTGTCCTAGGACTGTGTTTCTCTGACATTTTACCTTTGCCTGGTATGTATCAATAAAAGGTTTTGACTAATTTTAATTTTCTTCTCTGTCTTCAGTCACAAAAGTGTCCACAGTTTTTTGGCGCCCGGACGTGGGGCAAGAGACGGCCGGTCGACTCCTCCAGCGAGACCATTTCAGTGATCCGTCTTACCAGCGGACTGCCGTCAACTTGAGATCTCCGGCAGCAGAGCATGCAGCTCCGGTAAAAGTTAGGACTGCCCTGTCCTGAAACAGTTCTTGCGTGAGGAGCCCCTGGTCTCCTCTTTGCTACATCCACAGTGACTGAACGGATTTCCAGACAGAGCTTGCACACTTCCAGGCTGGGGTAAGCACCGGGGGATTTCCGAACATTTTTTTTATTTTCTAAATAACGGGAGGGCGAGTTTCCTGTTGACCGTCTAGTCATACTCATATCTCAACGGGTTGCTTAAGGTGATGGAGACTTGACCCAAGCAGTTTGACGCATACGAAAGGTCTGACGAAAGGATACTGGCCTCACCCATATCCTAGACTCGGCTGGACGTATTGATGTAGTATTCTGCTGAACCGAATCGGACACGAAGTCACCTGAGCTGGAATCCGGGGAAGTGAGCGGACAGGCTAACGGGACGAGTAACGGGGTGGTATGGAAATATAAACCGAAAAGAGCACAGATTACAGGATTGCTGTTAGGAACGGAATGACACGTAGCGCTATGGAAGATATGTAGCTATGGAAGATATGTAGCGCTATGGAAAAATAAATAAATCTACATACGGAATAAGCAACAAAACCGTGTTCTCCTGGGAACTGGATCAGTACCGATAGTTAGGTGTCTCCCCTTGAAACTAAGAAGGGAACAGTTTAGGTTTAGTGAGTGGCACACTTAATGCCTCGCTGATTCATACGTACAAGGGATTAGGCGAATCAGTATATAGTTGGAAAATTAAATACAGGACCCGGGAGGGCAAGGGAACATAATGGGAACTTATAACAGTAAGCCTGTTAATCGCCGCACAGGGGGATCAAAATCATTAATGCTGGAAGAATTATTTTCGGAGGATCAACAGACGCCCCGTAAAAATGGGTCTCCTAGAAAATTTATAGAAAAGAAGACAGGTTTAGATTTCAAGAAGGCATGTAAGAAATGGAATAGACAGAGTGGTGGGCGTTGGCCGATAGAGGGGACAGGAGATGTAAGTGAAATACAGGAAGTCAGGAAGATCCTGTGTAGGAATAAGCAGGGTTGTTATAATAGTGGACCGTATCGAATGGATATGTTCGATAGATGGGAATTAGTAATAAAAGACAGAAATTTAGAAGCAGTACAGAAACAGAATGATTTGTTGCGGGCAAATGAGGGAAAGGCTAAAAAGGAGAAAGAGGAATTGCTAATTACATTACAGAAAGTTCAGATAGACACTGAACCACAGGCAGATGGGAGGAAAAGGAAGAATAATCCAAATAAAGACCCCCTTTATCCTATTATTTTTTCCCCTCCTCAGTACCAACCTCAGGCACCTCCATTATCCCCTCCTCTATCCCCCATTCCGACTGCCCCCCCTGCACTACAACTAGCAGAAGTTTCTCCCGATGATTCCCCAGGCACAGATCACTATGACTCACCCTGTACTAGACAAACCCCCGTCTCCAAATGCACTCGAAGTCACAAACCAGCTCCAACTTTTTTCTCATCTAATCCTTCACCTTCACTTACTTGCCCTTTAATAGAAGTTTCCAATCCCCATTATAACCCTGCCCATCCAGCTGGACCCCAAAATCCCACAACAGTTATGATAAATCGGAATTGGGACATCCAAGAACTAAAAGATGTCGTGAATGCACTTCCAGATCCAAAGGAAGTAGGAGGACTAAAATTTGTTGAACAACTTGATCAGTTAGATAGCATGTATAAGCCTAATGCTGCTGAATGGACCCAGGTACTTCGTCGAAAGCTTGGGACCACATGGGCCACTGTTAGCAGGGGTGTCCGCAATGACGTTCCATGGGTATGGGACCCAGCTTTAACTCGAGGACAGGGGATAGGTGGAGAAGGCGAATTTAACCCACAATGGGAGGCGTTGAGACAAAATATTGCAGAAAAATATAAAAAAGGAACGGACTGGTCCCTTATTTCTGCTGCAAAACAAAAGAGAGACGAGACGGTTGATGAATGGGCACATAGGATTCAAGACCTTATGGCTAATCACTCGGGCTTGGGAAATGCTGATGACCGCACCCGAGCTGCACTTTCACCTTTTGTTTCCGGTTTGCGCCTTGATATACAAAACAAGGTCCGCACTTCCTGTATTGAGTGGGAAAGTGCCACGTTTGATGAAGTCAAACGACATGCTGAACATGCCGAATCGGACTCTCATGCCAAATTATTGGCAGCACAGATGAACTATTATTCCAGGAATGCTCCTGACCAAGGTCGAGGATATGGCTTTAGGGGACGAGGACGAGGAAGAGGACGAGGTGGTTTTAGAGCTCCTCCTGTTGACCACACTAAGAATCCTTTTATTCCCTCTCCTTTAAATTCCAATGCTAATTCCTACTCTTGCCACGCTTGTGGTAAAACTGGACATTTTCGTCGGGAGTGCCCTCACAGACAGCAACAGCCCCCACCTCCCCTTATTCCACCTGTTTTCTCTGACACCCCTGACCAACCATACTGGCCATAGGAAAACGCAGGGACCTCCAGCCACTCTTTTCAACTACCTTTGCTCACCTATAATTCAGAGACTGATCCTTTACTGACATTGTTCGTTGATGGCACTGAGACTGTTTTCTTAATCGATACTGGTGCCACTCGATCTACCCTCTCGCTGGCAAAGGTCCCTGCCTCGAACGAAACTGTTACTGTACTTACTGCTTCTGGACAACCACACCTTCTTCAAGTATCAAAACCTCTCCAAGTCCAGTCACGTCCTGGCGGACATACCTTACTGCATCGTTTTCTTTTGAATCAGCTTTGTCCAGTTAACCTTTTAGGAAGAGATCTCATGACAAAACTTTCTCTTTCTATTTCTATGACTGAAAAAGGTTTTTTCTGTTCAAACCCCAAGTTGTTGTGTCAAATTACCCCTCATCCCAAACCCTCTTTTGCAGCATGGACTTTAGATATTTCCCCACACACCATTCTCCTCAAAGCCCTACATTCTTTTTCCCCCTTGTCTTTTTCCCAATTTACAGGCCCCTGACATTTTACACTGTACTGCCCAATACTTCCCTATAGAAGTAGACACCACCTGGCTAGAATCTTTCCTTACTTCTGGTACTTGCCCCGAAACCCTTCACATCTACTGTGTTTTTATTTCATCCACAAAGGCAGCTGCTTCTGTTCATCTTACATGCTCACAGCACATATATTATCTTGGCGGCACAGTGCCTCATATTTCCTTAGCTAAATCACACACTGTTAAATGGGGGGAAATAGGGCCATGGGTGGAAAAATGCCTTGAAAGAACAGACTGGTTACAAGTTACTCCAGGTATTTTTGATACTTCTGACCATTTAATAACTAAAGTAGTGTTTCAAACTGATTTTTTAGTACATCGCGCTTTGTGCCGTCCTTCCTCTTTTGCTTGTTCATTGCAAACCACTTTCCCTTCTTGGCTCTCTATGCTCCCTGATTCACTATGGTCCCAGGGAAAGAATGATTATGGAGGGATAGCCCATTGTGAGCCTCTGGTGATCCACCCGAAATCCTCCTTCCGCCCGCACCGTGCCCAGTATCCTCTGTCTCCCGAAGCAGAGGCTGGCATCTCCGCCGTACATTCCGATCTCGTCAAACGCGGTACCGCCGATGGACATGGACCGTCATGCCTCAGGGATACAGAGAAGCCCTTTGTGTTTCTGGTTAAGCTCTTGCCCAAAATTTAGAAGGCGTCTGGCCGGAAGTAGTACATTGATATAGTATGTAGATGGAAATAATATGTAGCGCTACGGAAGAAAATTGTACAATTCATACTCAGAAATTGTTGCTGTTTCTGGAGGAAAAATGGCCATAAAGTTTCTAAGGTTAAGCTGCAGCTAAACAAAACAACAGGTTGTGTCTGTTTTAGGTATTCTGGGCTACTGCAGACAGTGGGTTCTAAATTTTACTGAAAGAGCACAGCCGTTGCAACAACTGGCTGAGAAGGCTCTCTGTAACCTCAAAGCTGCTCTTCTATCTGCGCCCGCGCTAGGTTTGCCTGATCATTCTCGTCCATTCACTTTGTTCGTGGACGAAAAGCAGGGATTTATGAATGCAGTACTGACGCAACAACATGGAGATAAACAAAGACCGGTGACTTATTTTTTTCTAAAAAAAACTGGATCCAGTGGCCGCAGCACTTCCTCCGTGTCTTCGTGCTGTGGCTGCAACAACAGAAGCTGTATTAGCAAGCACGGATGTAGTTCTCATGAGCCCCCTAACAGTTAAAGTGCCTCACGCTGTATATTCTATCCTAGTAAGATCGTAACAATTTATACAGATTCCAGGTATGCTTTTGGAGTCTGCCATGATCATGGAGCACTATGGAAACTAAGGGGATTTAAGACCAGTACTGGAGAGCTCTAACTAAAAACTGAAAAAGATAATTATCGATTTGTGTAATTGGTTTAACGCAAATGAATGTCTCCACTTTCGTTTAAGGCTTGTAAATATACAAAATATTTTTCCTTTTAAACCCTGATCAAGTTTGAAGGAAAAATACTCTTTTAATAATTGTGATATGAATGGAGGTTGTGTATTTTAGGTACTATAAAGGAAGAGCATGGTGACGCAGTGGTCAGCACACTTGATACGAATAAAGGTTCAAGCACGTATGTTTTCCTTGTTAAGTCAGAATAATAAGCATGAAGGAAAAGACGCGTTTAAGTATGTTGCATAGATAACCTTTAAGCACAACCTCGCGTGAGAGATTTCTGTGAATAAAGTACAATTGAAAGAAAACTTTGTTCTATGAATGAAATGCAATTGTAAAAGAGATGTTGAAAAACATTGGGAAGCTGTAGGTTTCTCTACATATGCAGAGCAATTTTGCAGATGCTGTGCAATATGTCAAAAGTTTAATGTGGGAAAAAGGTACCCAGGTAAGTCCCGCCGTTACCCCTAATCCAATGGGTCCGTTTGAACACCTCCAAATGGATTTCATTGAACTAACCCCGTCTAAAGGGTACCGATATTGTCTTGTGATTGTCGATGTGTTCTCCCGATGGGTAGAGGCTTTCCCTTCAAAACACAGCGATGCCAAAACAGTAGCTAAAGCACTAATTAAAGAGATTATTCCAAGATGGGGTATCCCTCAAAAGTTACAAACAGATAATGGCACTCATTTTGTGAACTCCATTATAAATGAATTAACCACCTGGCTATTGTGAATACCATCCCCAAAGCGGAGGCATCGTAGAACGATGCAATGGCACTTTAAAAGCTAAACTCGAAAAAATTTGTGAACAAACTAATTTATCATGGCCGGATGCACTACCCTTAGCTTTAATGGGACTAAGGGGACGGACACACCGACAACTGGGACTATCGCCGTTTGAGATTCTGACCGGACGTCCCATGCCCGTTGGCATGGTTGTAATGTGAATTTGCATACTGTGGACAATGATCTTCTCTCTAGTCTTGCAGGTTTGCGAACCTCGTTGAAGGAAATCCACCAGCAGGTTAATCAAGCCTGGAGGACCAGCCCCCTTTCCAAGGATTTACCAATTCCTTTGGGCACCTGGATCCTGGTTCGAGATACTCGGAGGAAACACTGGCATCAGCCTAGGTGGAGAGGACCATTCCAAATTCTTCTATCCACACCACACGCCGTGAAAGTTGAAGGACTGCCTGCCTGGATTCACGCCTCACATTGCAAGAGATGGCACCCTTGATTGCTGTGCTACTATGCTTTTCTTTTCCCTTGTCTACTGCCCTGGTCACCTTGACTTTCCCGTTGGGAATTACCACATCAGTGCAGTTTGATTTCTGCTCTATTATCAACTGTGGGACTGGTCGACAAGCCCAGTGGACCGGATCTGACAAATACGTGTGTATGAGGGGAAGTGACTGCGACAACTGGCAATGGGTTTTTGCTAACACTGGAACTGAGGACTGGGGTTATCAACCTTTTGAGGCCCAAAAATACGGTTTGAAAAATCGGTTTTCTACCATAAAAGGACATGCCTCTCATGAATGTGCTGACAACCATTGTAACCCCTTGATCATTACTTTGAAGAACCCCTCTTTACATGACTCAGGTATTTATGTATTAGGGGCATATGTATCTGGAACAGACCCTTTGGGGAGATTTCTAATTAAGATTGACAATCCTGTTACTAACACCCCTCATTCTCTGGCACACACACCCATCTCTCCAACTTTTGGTTCAGATTTTTCTCCTGTTAAGATTATGAATATTTCCACCCTTTCATCCACTTTTTCAGTAGAAACTGGTTATGGAGATCAGAATAGATGGTTGCAGTGGGTTCTCTATTCAGCTAAGCAAGTTAATCGTTCTCATTGTTATGCGTGCGCTGCAGCCCGTCCCCATTTAGCTACAGTCCCTTTCCCATTATCTAACATTTCTGACCCCGTGGGGTTGCCCTGCCTTCTGTACTTATTCACTACTTCCAAGAAACCCCTCTCTAGTTCAAAGTGTTCTAATCTATCTATTCTTTTTCCCCCCACCCGTCACATGGATACCCCTATGTTTCAAACTCACGAAGGAAATTATACATGTTTCAAATCTTATGGAACGACATGGGTAGGAGAATTACCATTTTCTTTCTGTTCTCAAACTTTTCAGGTTAACTTTTCTCTGAACACCGTTCTGTCTTCCTTTCTTCTCTCCCAAACCACTCCTAGATCAGATATGTGTCCTAGGTCCAAATTATTTGCCACCCTTCCCCCTAACTGGTCTGGTACCTGTGCTCCAATCCAATTAGTTATGCCTTTTAGACTTCTATCCTTACCTCCCTCTCACTCCCCATATTATTCCACACCTCCTTTTTATTTCCGACATACCCGCTCCCTTTTCCATACGCCTACTAATATCTCCTTACATGGCCCTGGAGTATACATAGATGCTATTGGAGTCCCTAGGGGTGTCCCAGACAGATTTAAAGCTAGGGATCAAGTCGCAGCCGGTTTTGAATCTATCATACCCCAAATTACTATTAATAAGAATGTAGACTGGATTAATTATCTTTATTATAACCAACAACGTTTCCTTAACTTCACCAAAGACGCTATTGAAGGCATACATGAACAGCTTGATCGTACTTCTCTGATGACTTGGCAAAATCGTCTAGCCCTGGACATGTTACTTGCGGAAAAGGGAGGTGTCTGTGCTATGTTTGGTGATGCTTGTTGTACATATATTCCAAATAATACCGCGCCAGATGGATCAATAACTCGTGCATTGGCAGGCCTTACTGCTCTCTCTAAAGAACTTTCCACTAATTCTGGCATTACAAATCCCTGGGATCAGTGGTTTGCATCCTCCTTCGGATCCTGGGGACAATGGATAAGATCTGTTTTCATTTCTTTGGTTGTGACATTTTGTCTCCTCCTCCTGGTTGGTTGTTGTATTATTCCTTTGGTTCGCTATATAATATCTAAGTACTTTACCGCCTCTATGGAAAGGGCATATATGCTACATGAGGAGCGCATGTCTCGTATAGCTTCTTCCAATTTCTCCTCCCCATCCCCTTTCTCTCCCCCTTCCCCTTCATCAACCATTTCAAAATAGATTTATATAGGCCCACATCATTTTTGTTCAAAAAGGGAGGAGTGTAAAAACATAAAAAGATGTAATTGAACAAAATGTATGTGTGTATAGAAAATAGGACAGAGTGATGAAACTTGTTTGTGTTTTGCGTGCGTGACAAAAAGCATGTATACTTTCTAGAAGTTTCTTTTGATGATGTGTGTGACAAGAAAATATACCTTTAGGGTAATGACTTTACAAAATTGGAAAAGTACAATGAGTCAGGATGCTATTTTTTGCTTACGTGGTCAACGATCAGGAGATTAGAAAGGTATAAAAGAACAAGGACATCTGCGCTCGAGGCAGATGAAGTACGGTGTCCTAGGACTGTGTTTCTCTGACATTTTACCTTTGCCTGGTATGTATCAATAAAAGGTTTTGACTAATTTTAATTTTCTTCTCTGTCTTCAGTCACAAAAGTGTCCACACCAGATTACTAGGAGAATAATCTATACAGGCCTGTAAACTCCACATGGATAACATGTAGGCATTTGATTTGAACCCAGGAGACTAAATCTGTGAAGCGGCAATGACAACTATTGCGTTGCTTTGTCTCCCACATCAAACAGTTCTTTATTCTGCCCACTATCCAGTATCTGTTTCAAAGCTTATATCACTTGACCAATGAAGGAAAAGTAGTGGAGGATCTTGCGCTCATAAACCCAATCTCATGTGAATTGTGTTTCCTATTTATGCTTGGTACTGATTTTTCTAGAAATATTTAGCAAAAATGCATGCATTTTTCACATTGTGAGCATATGACTGGATAATTGGCTTATGTATTATGCAACACGATTTACATAACATGTTTTGATATTGTTTGCTGTGGCCCAGCATTGGCTACCATAGAGTGTCGTTCTATGATAAACTTTTTTATCTCTGTTCTAAACGAAAACATGAGATTAAAAAATTTCTGTGGTCATCACTATGAAACACATGGGCTAAGTCACTTATAAAAAATATCATGTTGGCATCTGATCTAGATCCACACTTCTTCAAAAGATGGAACTTTTTTAAATGCATCAGTAACATTCACAATTATCAATTACAGCCTAGCAGGCTGATGTACAAGTTTTCTCTTGCACCAAGTCAGCCTTGTGACAGCTAAATAGAAGCATGAATTTTGATTGTTAGTTCCTGGCTAATCAGTAAAAAGTGTTTGATTGAGTATAACCACTGTGGAGTTTCATAAGAAAAATCTAAGTTTAAATGATTAAGCTTGATAGTTTGCAATATAGTAACACCAGAGTGAATTCTTGATGATTCCTTTAGCTTGAGCAGATATTAATTTGACTGGTTTGAATTGACATTTTGTGAATGAGTGGGTGATTGGATGAGAGTGTCCAGGAGTGAATGAGTGTATTTGTTAAACTGTGAGAGGTCTGTTTGTTTGTGTGTGGCTTGTGCTGTGGGGTTAGTGAATTACAGTGGGGTCCAGCCCAAAGAGTATTTACTTTGTGAGAATTTGGCCTTAGATCAAATCTAATTGATTACCCTAATTTATTTGATGGTGCTAATTGAATCAGATTCTTAAGACAGATGCAGAGAACAGAATTACATTACAGTTCCACATAAGTCAAATACAGTATTTGATAAGCCTTAAAGCAGGAACAAATTACTGTCCATTACTGTCCATTACTGATGTTTCTAGGAAAAGGAGAGCTTAGGGATCAATAAGCTGGTAACTCACTTTTTAATGGCTTCACTCCATGATATGAATCCATGAAAAAGGCATCTAAGTAAAAGAAATTCCAATACCACTATTGCAATGTAGTACCAATAGATCAAGTTGTACAAGGAGAAAAATTACCAACTGGAATAGATCACACCTAGGTGGCGCAGAGTGAAATGAGAGAAACTCATACTGGCAGATGAATGGACACTGTTTATGTCAGTGTGGACAAACATGGGCTACCAGAGGACAGTATGCACCATCACTGTCAATGGTGCCCTGATAGTGAAGGAAGGAAATAAATAATTCTGCATCCTTGGAGGAAACTTACAAAACTATCTCAGAACACTCAAGGGATGCAGGCTGATCCCACCAGGGACTTGTGTCTTTCTGCAGAAGACCGAGGGCAGACTTTCCAGAGCAGTCTCTGGTGTCTCACCTTCAAAACAGAGACTAAGGTCAGGCTGACAGGAGGCCAGTGCATCCCTCCAAGTTTGCAGATGGAAGCAGAAGTTTCCTAACTGGGAAATTTTGGGGCTCTACCTTCAACACAGAGCTTGGAAGGTGCACCCTTTAACAAGCCTGGAGGCACTCTGAACTACTGGTACTGTAGCTTAACAGGATTACTTCACACCTGAGAAGAATCTCTGAAGCTTAACACCAAAATAACCTGTAGGGCAATTTAAAGGAATGAAGAAAGGGCAGGTGGTTGATAGAGACAGGGAGATTTGTGGTGAACAGTTGAAGGATTGATTGTGTAATGTCTGGTGAGGTGACACTCCCAAAAATGTTACCTCTGAATTAAAGAAAGATATCCTTTGTTTTCTATATTTCCTTTATGACTTTGTGTTCTCCCTATGGTCATCATTCTGTTATAAGATTTACCTAAAGACAAATCATTTTTTATATCTTTGGACCATACTGGGGCCAATGGAGATGTTAACATAGGGGATGCTTTCTTTTCATACTCTCTCCTTACATATACAGTCTATGATTTTATATCAAGGTTAGAGCATTGTGATGTAGCGGGTCCGCGGCTCAAAGTGGATGGCTAGTTCTTAATAAATAATCGCTGCACTCATGGCTTAAGGAGGGGGCATGGTAGTGTGGTTCCCAGGCGCGATATGGGCATGGGTGTTTCCACACTGAAGTGCACAGGTGTGGGATCGCCCGTGTCCATAATTGATGCCGGGAGCTGCTAATCGCCGCACCTGTGCCACGTCCCCATTATAAATAGGAGAAGCACGAGTGTGGATGGAAAAGAAAAGAAAGTGAAGACAGATGGAGGTTAAGAAGGAGAGAACACAGGAAGCTGAGAGCCCATGTGTTTGTGTGTGAGAGCAGGCTTGCTAGTTAGTGCAGGCAGCTGGAAGGAGAGCCCCTGGAATGGGTGTTTGGCAGACACTCGTGGGGGGCTGCATGAAGTGGTCACTCCAGCTGAGCCATCTCAGGAGCTGGAGTGTCCCAGAAGGTAGTTGGCTCACCGTATAAGACAGAGAAAGCAGCGGGAGTCAGGAAGACTTGGAGAGTGAGCCCCAGCTTGAGCACCCTGGTCGCTGGGGAACTCAAGTCTCTATGTAGCCAGGGGTCGGAAGGCCACCAGACCAGTGTGGAAGGCACCTGCAGGTAGGGTGACTCCCCTGTTGCAGTCGCCAGCAAAAGGAAGAAGGCACCAGGTTTTAAAAGAGGACAGTTTCTAGCCTGTTGATTTAACCTCGTTTTAAAGGATTTATTTATTTGGATTATTTTAACCTCCACTTTTATCACCCTGATTTTATGGATTATTTATTTATTGACTTTGAATCACTGCACTTTCTTTTTGGACACTGTTTTGATTTTGCTTTGACTGTTTTTAATAAAAGCACTTTTGCACCTTTACACCATCTCATTGCTCAGTTTGATTTGTCCTCATTGCACAGCTCATCCGTTTACATTACCGACGGTGTTGGGTTCGAGGGGTCCCAGAAGAGTGGTGGCAGCTTGGAGCAGGAACTACACCATCACAGTCATTTCCTGGACTACATTGGTTGAAATTACTTTTTAAATATTATGAAAACAATGGTGTACTTCCTTTTTTTCCCCCAAGAGGATTCTCGGTCAATAATGATTCATGCTGGATATTGTAGACTGCAGTGTTCACTATACTGATCTTTCCAATTTAGCAATGGGACTTAACGGGAATATTAAAATGAGGAGTGCCTGCTGTTGTTTTCAATTGCACCTTTGCACTTCCAGTTGTTCCCATACCCATTCCGCACACACCAGCGAATAAGTATGAATAGTCCAGCACAATCTGTTTTCTGGTACTATCAATATCAGGAATGCATTGTTTACAAGACATTGTGCTGCATCTTGTTTATCACCGACCACTAGGGAGGCCCATGATACATTTGAAAAAGCTACCAAGAAATCCTTTGGGGGAAAGAATCCAGCAGTATGATGCTCCTGTTTGAAAGATGTACAGAATCTGTGTGTGAAAAGAGGAAGAATGTATGTAGAAAATTGTTTCTTCAGTTGTTTCCTAACATCACACTGACCAACAAATAAGGAATTTAACACACACATAAAGAAGGCCATGGGCATGGGCACATCCCAATATGCTTACAAGTATCTAATATTATCTGTTTTTCATGCTGACAAGATGTAACCTTCAAATGAAACTGTAGTCTTATGAGTGATGAGATTGTGGGCTTGTGTGATAAAGGAAAATCAAAAGTGTGGAGCTGCAGTAAATTCCTGTGTGGACTGTATTTCATTTGTTAGAATCTGCTGAGTTAGAGCACAGGAAAGTGAAAAAGATGTAGGTGCCCCCTCTTGTGACCATACTGGAAATGTAAAAGATTTAGTGCAGGAGTGTCCAACTCCAGTCCTGGTGGGCAGCAGTGGCTGCAGATTTTAACTCCTAATTAACTCCTTTTCCCTTCATTTTAATGGCCCTTTTTTAAGGATTCAGTCTTATGAACTGGACTGAAAAAGAAACAACTAAGGCAGGGTGTCAAACTCCGGTTCTGAAGGGCCGCAGTGGCTGCAGGTTTTCATTCTAACCATCTTCTTAGTTTGTGACCAGTTCTTGCTGCTAATTAACTTCATTTGTCTTCATTTTAATTAATTTGACCCCTTGGTTGTTTCTTTTTCCCTAATTAGCAGTCAAACAATAGTGAGACAAAAAACAAGCAGCCACATGACCAGGGGGCGCATGTTTAAATGGTGTGTACGCACAGAAATGTTGCGTACTCCCGTTTCCATGATCAAATTGCGATGTATAAAACCTAAACTTGGCGTAAAGCCACGCACATTTCCACGGTAACTCATACCTTGGCGTACGCAATTTCTCCGCTCGGTTTTGCAGACTGGCGGCACCCAGCGTCAAAGCAGTGCTACTGTTCCTGTGTGGTCACCCTTTCTTTCTTAGCTCCACATTCCTAACGTGGCTTTATAAATACACTGAAACTAACTGCATATTGTTTATTAGTGTAATGCATCTGATTGTAATTAACCTGCAGCAATATAATGGTCCAGGGAATAGCCATAGTATTCCAAATACCATAACTGCTTTAGCGTTGTAACTCTCACTGCATCTTATTCTTCTTTCAGCTGCTCCCGTTAAGTGTTGCCACAGCAGATCTTCTTTTTCCATATTACTCTCACTGCACCACTCGGAGTATTTATATCACTGTATCTGAGTGGGGAATCACAGCAGCAGCTGATCGGAAAGAGAAATATCAGTATACAGCATGAAGCAGATGCTGCCTGAGCCACGGCAAAACGCTTTAGAGACTTCCCAGTACAGACTTCGCAGTTTAGAAAAGGTTTCATCCCAAGAACTCTAAACGCACTCAATCAGTCCATCAAGTGCTCCTTGTAGAACTGTTTACTTATAAGTTATAACTACAGTTATAATATTGCACAACCTGCACCACTTTATAAAGCGCGTATTTACATATGATGATGGTATTCATTTTTAAGATGAAATGCAGCAAAATATGTTGATTATATTATACAGATACAACTTTAACTTCATTTAAATAATCTGTGTTGTTAATAATTAAACATGTGAGGACACGGTGCCGCAGCACTAGCTAGTTCAGGGATTGTTCCTGCATTGCATTGTATTCTTGCGCTGACGCGACACTGGAAAGGTAGACGGATAGAATAATTAAACATGTACTACGAAGATATTTCAATGTTCCTTAAAAGTTTTGAAGAATCGATGTTCTAAGCTTACAGATGGCTTCACGTCTATTACATAGCTGATTGTGTGGCGATTGGGTATTTGGAGAAAGAAAAGTAAGGACAGGAATTGGAGGTTAGTACGTTTGAAAGAGACAGTACTGCTGTGATAAATTATTTCATTGAAGGTTGCGCATGGTGCAGCAAGCCTCTTGCGTGAGATATGAACAAGCACTGCGCCGCCGTGTTCCCATGTTTAATAACATGCTTTCATTCCTATCATCATGAAAAAGATATCACGTATACATCTCAGTATTTTAATTATTCAGAGAGCTGTAATATCACGAATGTAATGGATTATGTGTCCTGTTGGAGAAAGAGAAAGCCCATTTAAGAAGCAGGTAGTGATTCACACACAGAGCACAAAGAAGATCAAATACAGAACTAAGCATTTAACGTCCTACTTTAGTTACAATGGGATTTGAGAAACTAGTAAATTAAACGATTTTAAGATGAAGTTTATAATGTTCTACTTTAATGGAAAAATAAACTACGTGATTAAAGTGGAAATTTCGAGATTAAAGTTGACATTTTGTGCTTTTTTTCCCACTGTGTGCCTATTTTTTTGTCTGTACCCTAATAAGCTTTCATACGACACTCGGACGGTGGGCTACGACTTGCCTTTTCATAGCGACTTTGATATGTGATTTCTTTTTTATTTTGGGCACTGTGCGACTTTGTGAACTTGAGCTTTCGAGTTTGTCCAACACTCTGTCACTCGATCAACTTCCTTTTGTTGATTATAGCACTGTTTAAACCAACAAATAGTGCGTTTTTCCTTTGCCTCCACTTGGTATTCGCTGAAATTCTTATATTTTCCCCCGTGCTTTTCCCATTGTCTTTTCTCAGAAGGCTATTTATATTGATTTGCATATTCAAAGAGGCGTAATTCTGGGAGGAGTTGGGGCGGGACAGAAGGCAAGTGCACATGCGTTACTTTTCACGCTGATCGGGATTTATGTAGTGGAAGAACGTGAAAGTTTGCGTACGTACAGATTCCTGCATCTGGATTTTTCTGTGCGTACGCACATTCCCGCTTTTGTGCTTACGCCATGTTGTAGTGTGAGTTCTACACACGGCGTTATACATGAGGCCCCAGCTCACCTGTGCCCATCATACAATATCTGAAAATAAAGAAAGGTGAAGGTCTCAATAAAGTTGATCTCTCGGGTCACCATAACATTTTGACAGTACTCTTAGAAAAAAACAGAAAATCAAAAGTGTTGGAAATGTCTGCTGTAGTAGAATGAGAGCAGCAACAAACCATGAAATAAAATAATGGGTTTAATTAACAGCAAGAATCGGCTTCTCATTAAGAAAGTGGTTGGATTGAAATTGGTTAGAGTCTGAAGCCCCAGTTTAGTGATCATCTGTTTTCCTTGTTTCATGTTTCATTTCTGTTTGTTGTCATTTAATGAAGAAAAGCATCAATTCAGAGCAATGAATCCTTAAAACCAGGGCTATTAAAATGAAGGAAAAGAAACTAATTAGCAGTGAAAACTGGTCACTGATTAGGAAAAGAGTTAGAATGAAAACCTGTAGCCACAGTGGACCTTCAGGCCCGGAGTTTGACACCCCTGAACTAAGGGGTCTGAGTCACGTCAATTAAAACTAAAGCAAAAAATTTTAATCAGCAACAAACACCGCTCACTAATTAAGAAGATGGTTAGAATGAAAACCTGTAGCCACTGTGGCCCACCAGGACCGGAATTGGACACCCTTGATTTAGTGTGTTATCGCAGTGGAAAGCCCACAAAGATTACAAATGAAAAAAGATGCAGGGGAAGTGAAAGCTATAGAACTACAAGAAAGGGTGTGTCACTCAAGTGCATGCTTCCTTATCATCAGGTGTCTTTATCATGTTCAACAGTGCACATGAAACACAAATGTAGCAGGTGGCGTACATTTTGTAATGTCTTTTGAGTGGGAGTGGGTAGGGAAATCATCGGGGACATTTGAAAAAGTATTCTTTCATTGTTATACAAGGATTAATTTAAAAACAATTAACAACACATCAGAACAACATGTATGAATTAAATACTAATGTATTGCTAACCAAGATGTTGTTGTAATAACAATAAAGAACAATGAAAAATTGAAATAAAAAATAATAACACACAGATGCAAAAGTTAATGCATAAAAATTAACTACACTTTCTAAATAGTCTTAGTTAAGAAAGCAGAGTCCTAAATTAATGGTCTGAATGAAGAGCTTCTTATCTAACACTATTCTGTTAAATCCTGAACACAAATTAGCTTGCTGTGACAAGTTCAGAGTGAATTCAGAAAGGGCTATAATGATGGAGAGCAGCAGGATGAAGACACCACTCTGTTCCTCCTCAGAGTACAACTGTTTCTAAGGATGGAAACCATTTGTTATGTTGTGTGTTCCTCCATTGTTAATTCTTTATAATAATATCCTCGATCTTTGACTCTAATATATACTGGTTGTTATTTTGCCCAAGCTTTTAGCACCTTTACAAGAGTTCGATGCTAATAAAATACATAACTTTCATGTTAGGAGAACCGATTACCTTTAACACTGCACTGTATTGTTTGTAAGACAGGGATGTTACATGGACCGTCTTCATCCAAGGTGTAACTGCACTGAAGAGTTAGCCACCTTGTCAGCAGCCATACCACCAGTGCTTCAGAATAGGTAAGTCACCTGAAGCTAAGCAAATTCAGGCCTGGCCAGTACTTGGATGGAACACCATCTAGGAAAAAGTGTGGGTTGCTGTTGGAAGAGGTGCCAACAGCGGCCGTTACCCAGTGGTCTGTGTGTGGATCCCAATGACCCAGTGCAGTGATAGGGACACTGTGCTATAAACATGGCACCGTCCTTCTAGCTGAAACGTAAAACCAAGGTCCAGATTCTCTGTGGTCATTAAAGATCTCTGAGCATCTTTCAAAAATTGAAGGGTTTATCCCAATGTCCTATCTAAATTGCCCATCACTGCCTTGTCCATTTTGGCCCCCTAATCATCCCTTGTCTCTAACTGTCTATCTCTCACTCTCCACTTCATCACCTAATAGCTAATGTGTGGTGAGTATGCTGGTACAATAATGGCTGCTGCCGCATCATCCAGGTGAGTACTACACATTGGTGGTGGTTCAAGTGGTGGAAAAGAGCAATATAAATGTAATCAATTATTATTATTATTGTAACTTTGGTTTCTGCTTTATGGCAAGTCTTTCTTCTATTTTTATGTTTCCAGAACAGCTGCAAAATGTACAATACAGATTGACTGAAGCAAATGAAAGCATTAATGACATTAGCTGGGTGCTTATTTCTCATTACTGAGATGCAGCACCCGTTTTTCACATCACTTGTATGAACCTAGTCCGTTGAATGTTGTGTCATTAATTTCTATATCTTTGGGGCTTTTTTAAGGCTAGGCTTATTATACTCTGGAGGCTATAGCACTCATTTAAAAAAAAATTAATGTTCACTGCTTCCCATGGGCAGCATAAAATGGCTACTGTGGAAATACTCTGCTAATGTCTTTATGTAAAACGTGCCTCTCTTATGAACATATTAAAAAACATAAAGGATGAACATTTCTTCTCATATGACAAAGCATAAATTAATTCTCTGTGAACTACCAAATGTGAAGTTCTTGTATCTGCCATCATGTTGATAGAAACAGCAATACTATAGATAAATTGATACAGAGATAGACAGCTAGTTATTTACATTTACTTATTTGGCTGACACCTTTATAAAAAGCAACTTAAAACATTTGAGATACAATTAATTACATTTCTTTCATTTTTCTCATGAGAGCACAAGCTGATGAAGTGACATACTCATAATAACACAGTGTCAGTAGCAGAACTTGAACCCACAACCTCAGGGTTTAAAGTCCAAAATGTGCTGACTACGCCACACCATGTACTTGAACTTAGACTAGAAACTAATTTAGATAGATAGATAGATAGATAGATAGATAGATAGATAGATAGATAGATAGATAGATAGATAGATAGATAGATAGATAGATAGATAGATAGATAGATAGATAGATAGATAGATAGATAGATAGATAGATAGTACTTTATTAATCATTAAGAGGATCAGTTCCTCTTCCAGCATCTTTGTTGAACAAAGTCAAAGAAAGTGTTGTCACATTACCAACAATATGTCTTATCAAAGGAGCTGGTGGAGACAGTATCACGCTATAGGGAGCTTCTCAGTGGCAGAGAGGAACATAAAAACTGGTAAGAATTGTGAGAAGGATAAATGCTGCCAAATACAGAAAGATCCTTGATGAAAACCTGCTCCAAAGTGCACATAACCCCAGACAAACTTTCAGCATGACAATGACATGAAGCATACAGTCAAGAAAACGCTCGAGTGGCTTCAGGACAAGTGTTCTTGAGTGGTCCAGGCAAAGCCCAGACTTAAAAATCACACAACATCTCTCCAAAGATGCTTCCCATCCAGTCTAACAGAACTTGAGAGGATCTCCCAGGAAGAATGGGGTAAATTGCTCAAGTCCAGGTTTGCAAAGCTTATAGACACTTCCCAAGAAAACTGGAAGCTGTAACTGCTGCCAAAGGAATCTCTAAAAATACTGGACTAAGGGTCTGAATACTTACACAAATGAGAGATTTCGGTTTTTGATTTTTAATAAATCTGAAAGCATGTTTTCACTTTGTCATGTTGGGTTCTTAAGTGTATTCCTCTTGTGTTAGGGTCAGCACCGACCCGTTTTACTTTTTAAATGCATAAAACTACTACCTAATTTTGCTTATTGCATCAAGGCTTTTTGACTTTGTCAGGAATCTGTATTTAATTAAAATAAAACAAAAAAAAAACAATTGTACTAAATTATAAAATGCTCTGGTGAAAATTATTACCTTTGAGTTGGTAGGGTCAGTTTTGACCCAGTTATAATTTAAGGTTATAAAACAATAGTTAGGGTCAAAACAAAAATCCTAAACACACTTTGAGGGGCTTCTCTCTTTGCCTGTGTGTCTCCTTACCTGAACAAACAAAACATAACAAACAAAGACAGACATGTTCAGACATAGAAGTCTTGCATAAGACAAACTTAGTTTAGCGTTGGTGACTTGCAGAGTACACATCTCCTGTTTGCAGCAGTCAAAAATGAGAAGAAGATTTACAGCAAGCCAAGCTCTGGATCATATCTTTTCTGAAAATGAGGCAGAGGACACAGAACAGCATAGTGATACAGATGAGCAGGTTTCCGAGGAGGAAGACATTGTAGAGTATCTACCAGAAGGCACAGACACATCTGATGAGTCTGATGAGGAGGTCACCGATGCTGAAGCTGCACTCACTCCTGCTGAAATGTTCAAATCCAAAAGTGATAACATCTGTTGGAGCTCAGTACCTCCTGAGTTACATGGCAGGGCAGCTGCTACAAATGTCATCAAAATGACCCCTGGAATCAGAAGTTTTGCTGTGACGAGAGTAAGAGACATCAAGACATGTTTTGATCTGTTTATGCCATTGTCACTAAAGAAAGTCATGATTGCTATGACAAACCTTGAAGGAAAAAAGGTTCATGGCGACATGTGGAATGACATTGATGAGGAATACCTTGATGCTTATATTGGTGTTCTTCTTCTTGCTGGTGTTTACAAATCCAGCAATGAGGCCACTGATAGTCTCTGGGATGCGTCGACAGGCAGAAATATTTTCCGGGCAACAATGTCACTTCAGTCATTTCGAATGATATCAAGAGTCCTTAGATTTGACAACAGAGAAACTAGACAAAAATGTGACAAGCTTGCTCCCATCAGGGATGTCTGGGAAAGGTGGGTGCAGCTCCTTCCACTGATGTTCAACCCAGGGCCAGAGGTAACAATAGATGAACTTTTTGTCCCTTTCCGTGGAAAATGCCCTTTACGGCAGTACATGCCTAGTAAGCCAGGGAAATACGGCATAAAAATTTGGGCAGCCTGTGATGCAAAAACCAGCTATGCATGGAATCTGCAGATTTACACAGGTAAACATGCAAGTGGCATTCCTGAGAAAAATCAAGGAAAACGTGTAGTCCTCGATATGACTACTGGACTGCGGGGTCACAATATCACATGTGACAATTTCTTTACCAGCTATGACCTTGGACAAGAACTTCTCAGGTGGAAACTTACCATGGTGGGCACAGTAAAAAAAAATAAACCTGAGCTGCCTGCCGAAATTTTGCAGGTGAAAGACAGGGCTCCACTTTCTTCAAAATTTGCTTTTACAGACACCACCACGGTTGTTTCATATTGTCCAAAAAAACACCGGAGTGTGATACTTATGTCCACTTTTCACAAAGACGCAGCTGTGTCATCAGCAAGTGACAAAAAGCCCATAATTATCTTGGACTATAATAAAAACAAAGGTGGAGTGGACAACCTGGACAAGCTGACTGCCACCTACACTTGCCAGAGAATGACCAGGAGATGGCCAATGGTTGTGTTTTATAACATTCTAGATGTGTCTGCATACAATGCATTTGTGTTGTGGACCCACATTCACCTAGGGTGAAACTCAACCAGAAAAAACAAGTGGACAATGTTTCTTGAGGAGTTAGGAAGTTCCCTTGTCAAGACACACATTGAGCGAAGGGAACGGGTGCCCCGGGACCCAGCCGCTGCAGCCTTGGTCAGACAGCTGCAGAGCTCACGTAGCACTCCTTCCACACCATCAGCAACACAAAGAGCATCAGTGCCAGCATCCTCTTCGGCCAGCACTGCCTCAACATCAACCTACACAGCCACAGCCACAACCCCACTGAGGCCACCTGATTCTAAAAGAAAGAGGTGTCAGGTCTGCCCTAGCAATAAAGACAGAAAGACAAACGTACTCTGCTTCTACTGCAAAAAATATATTTGTAAAGAACACACTAAAAGTGTCACTTTTTGCCACACATGCATCTAAATGCACATGCATGTTCTTGCACACAAAGACGTTTTTTGGAACTAGTGCCTCATTTCTATTGGTTTGATTTGCTTGATTGTTCGTTGTTTGTTTGACCTTGCAAATCCACATTTTGAGATTTACTTGTTTAGCTTTCCATTTATATTAAAGTTATTTTTGAAAATACTTTTTTGCCTTTTTCTTTGAAATAAATATATATGGGTCAAATTTGACCCGTAACACCATAGATGTTACTATAGTAATTAATATTATAATAAAAAATATATATAACAAATTTATTTAAGAGATGTGTTCTAATACCCCTCAGTAATAGTCACGTAACATAACAACCTTTTATTTATTTAAATAATTCTCTTGAGGTTCATTTAATCATTTTTTAAAATTGAAAACGAGAGGTATGCTGTTAAAGTAAAAGCTCATGAGGTCACAGCAAAAATATTAAAAGCATTCTTTTAATGGACAAGGAAGCGTAACAAAGTAACCAAGAGGTAAGGAAAAAAATTGGATGATAAATAATTGTTTTGAGGGTAATATGGCTGATTAAAGACACGGGTCAAAACTGACCCGTTAACATAAGAGATAGTAACAGAAAGCTAACATAAGAGGAAGGTTAATAGAGACAATGGAAAATGTATCCATTTAAAGTTAAATATACAACACAATAAAGTGTACAAAAAGAGAAGGGGTCTGAAAACTTTCTGGTGTCACTCTGGTTCCATTTCAAGGTGCATTCTATATCAATTCAGGATGCAATGGTGGTACAGTGGTTAGCACTGCTCTCTTACACATCAAGTATCCTGAGCTGGAGCTGTGTGGTGTCTGCATGTTCTAATTGTGTCTGAGTGGTCTTTCCTTTGGGTACTCTGGTTTCATTCCCATATCTCAAAAGGTATGGTGGTTATTTTTTGGCATAGTGTGTATGAGTGGGCCCTGTAATAGGCTGGCACTATGTCCAGGGCTGTGTCCTGCTTTGAACTGGTTTCTTCTTGGATAGGCTCCATCTCTCCATGCAATTTAATCAGAATAGGAGGGATTAAGAATGAGCTAATGTAAGATGCAATACAATATAATACAATTTTATTTTTTGTATAGCCCAAAATCACACAAGTGCCGCAATGAACTTTAACAGGCCCTGCCTTTTGACAGCACCCCAGCCTTGACTCTCTAAGAAGACAAGGAAAAACTCCCAAAAGAATCCTTGTACGGAAAAAATGGAGGAAACCTTGGGAAAGACAGTTCAAAGAGAGACTCTTTTCCAGGTAGGAAGGGTGTGCAGTGGGTGTCAAAAAGAAAGGGGTCAACACAATTCAATACACAGAACAAAACACAAGTAATCCTCCATACAATATAATAGTGCAATAGAAATATTACAAGTACAGAGCAGAATTCAACAGTAGAAGATATTACATAATACAATTTGGATTTGTTCAGTTTTGGAGACCTCGGCCATCAAGCTGCCTCTGCCTATTGGCCATTCCACAGCTGAGACAGCGCTGGGCCAGCTTATCTCATTAAACCAGGGTGAGTTTCTATGTGGTTTGATCACTTTTGTTTTAAGGGGTGCCACTGCGTCCAGAGCATCTCTTAAGGTCATATCATAATGTCATGTTAGCTGATCTAAATTATTTTCCACATTTACATGTGATATTAACTGATCTAAATGGTTTTCCAAAATTACACTCGACTTACTCAAAGTATCTATAATTTTGAAGTGGAGTTACAGTCTAGATGTCGTCTTTATTTTAGTTTGTGAGTATATTGGCAAGGGTAGGACCAAAACAAACATAATTAAGTAGTAATTGGAAATAACTTAATTTAATGGAGTAATATTTAAATTTTGAATTTCAACTTTGTATCTTATAAATAAATCTAATGTGTGGTTATGATTATGAGTTGGACCTTTGAGAATCTAACAAAATCCTACTGAATTTAACAAATAAGTAAAATTTTGCTCAAAGTGTCAGTTTCCACATCAATGTGAACATTAAGATCATCCATCAGCACTACGTGATCATAATTTATAGCCAAATCAGATAACACTTTACCATTTTCAGTCATGAACAATGAATATGGCCCTAGCACTACAATTGTGTTGGAACCTGTTTTAACATTTAAAATGAATGCCTCAAAGGATGTGAAGTCACCTTTTTACAAGCGATTTGCATTTTGTCACAATTCCAAGACCTCCTCCTTGACCGGAATCTCTACATTTATGAAGAAACGAGTATCCATCTGGTGACGCCTCAGCTAGGAGAACGGTGTCAGATTTACTAAGCCAGGTTTCAGTGAGAAGACACACATCAGATTTAGTACTTAATATAATATCATTTACCAAAATGGCTGTACTGCCAAGAGAGGGAATGTTCAATAAGCAGCATTTGAAAATGCATACTTCTTTCTGAACTGGTGATATATTTTTTCTTTTAATTAGAACTACGTTTCTATTACAGGTGCCCCTGGTGGAGGATCTGGTTTTATCTCTTGGTCTAATTATACACCTTATTTTTTGGTTATCAAGTAATTTAAGGTCTGCATCATGACTAAATTTACTGGATGCCCCACAACAGGGATTATGGGCAACAGCTTCAGGAAAGTAACAGGTGAGATTTAAGATCACATGACCGTGGCATGGATGGCACTCTAATCAGTCAGCCAGGCAGTTTTGCTGCCATATTTTGGGATACTACAAAAGATCCCCTCCAGTGAGGATGAATACCATCTACACACCAGGTTTCTAGCCAGCAGTGAAGCAAATGAAATCTGCTATAAATCACATCCCCTCTATATAATCTTGGTAAGGGGCCAGACACAACTAAATTCCAACATTTTATTTTACCTTTGGTGCATAGAGAGATGAAGTTCATCTTTAATACCTCAGATTGCTGTAAATAAATATCATTAGTGACGACATGCAGCAACAAGGTAGATACTTCATCGTTAGCGACACGATCCAATGTGGCCTCTATGTCAGAAATCTTCGCCCCGAGAGGCATTTAACTCTTTCAGGGCTGATGTCGACTTTTATCAAAATTCAGGCGTAGAGGACGATGATCACTAGTAAACTGCTAAAAGCTCACCCTTATGTTTTAGTTCGACTCTCTTTGCTAGAAGGAAAGTTATATAGCTTTGTTAATTTAACCTCGATTCCCTAAGCGTGCATGAGTAGCGAAGAGCAAACAACCTCTAAAGTTTCACCGACATCTTGCGAGAGATCAGATGCAAATTTGTGCAAAGCAAAATACTCCATGGACATTTTACGTAATTTCGCTGAATAGAATTCTGACTTGTCGGACTCAGGGTTTGATGCAAGTGATCTGGAGATGGATATTGAAAACAAAAGTGAGGTACCAGCATCATCTGATTGGTCCCCAGATGATCGTGGGGCTGAGCACTTTCATATAGCTGATGCTCCTACAGCAGCGTTCGCCTGGGAGGGCCACCACATATTACGTTACACTGCAAACACCACCACAACCCACCTGCTGTGTGAAGACAGCCATGCAGCAAGCCCACTGTGCATTCCTGCTGTTCATTGAGGTGCCCCCTTGCAGCCACTGTCGCCAGAGATGTAACAGACTTTTTATGTTGATTTATGTGTGAAATCCATTGTTTTATGTGCTTTTCAGAAAACTGAGTTTTTTGGAAAAAATATTCAGCCCTCAAAGAGTTAAAATGAACTGCTGGTTTAACATAGTTTGGAACTCTAACATTCCACACTATGGAATCGCTAATTATGAGCACTTTGTTATTCTCAGGATCCACAGGCACGCTGCAGAGTTCTGAGAATCTGTTCTGGGTTCCGAATTGGTGATCTGGGTGCCAAGGGACAAAATTTTGGCTTCTTTGACCCCAGACTTTCTGTTACCCACTTTCCCTGTGGCTGAATTAGTGCTGCTGATTTCAGCCATGCACTGACTACAGTGGGACCTGGAGAGACTGAAGACGAATTAGAAATAGTTGAATTGTCTAAACAAACTGAGTTGATCCAATTTTTGGTTTACCTAATTGCTATCAGGGACCTAACGCAGTCCTCCAATTCGCATATTTTCCCAACTGTCTCTAAATTAACTGAACACTTTTGGCAGGTGAAGCTGTCTACACTTTTGGCCGGAAAACCTGAACTGTACATGCTGCAGGACACACAACATATAAATGTGCTCCTGCAAATGTGTCCCTGCAGTAACTTTGGTGCTTTTGGTGCTTTCCGTTCCATTCGGCTAAATCACTAAGAGACTGTTGGGTTTAAGTTTCCACCACCCACTGAGCGATCGACTTCGATTTTTCACTGCCAGTTTTTTCTCCCAGTCAGCTGTTGGCTTTACTCCAGTTGAACTTACTCAGGTGTTTGTGAAGGGCTACGTGCCTGTGGGAGACGCCTCTGCTCTGTGCTTCTGCTCGCTGCTGCTCAGAAGAGGTGGGGCCTAAAAAAGAGACAGAGAGGACTGAGTAAGAAATACCAAAGTAAGATTCAATATGCATCCAGTTCCAATGTTAACTTAAAAGACAAAGTATTTACCAACTATATCTGAAAATATAGTCCAAGAAAATACACCAATCTCCCAATTTTGTGGACCAATTTAGTTCAATTTAGGGCCATGAGGACCTTGAACCCTAGCTAAGCAGCACTGGACACAAAGATGGAACCAAATCTGAATGGGGTGCTAGTTCATCATAGAACACACTCACAAATTTAATGTGACCAGTATACCTAACATGCTTGTCTTTTGAGATTTGGGAGGAAAATGTAAGCAACTGGAGGAAAGGTCACACAGACATGGAGGGGACATGCAAACTCCAAACAGATGGTGTCTGCAGCAGGATTTGAACTCTGTGTGGCAGCGGCACAAACTGATGTTTGTAGATTTATTGAGTCATTATTTTCACGTGTACAGCATACAGTGAAATTCTTACTTTCATTTGCTAATTGACATGCAACACATGTCACTCTCTGGCATCATGATTGCCTCTTCCTAACATGAAAATTCTCAGAACAACCCAGCTGTAATAAATGATATGGTACCATTCCTGGACACAATGTATATAGATATGTGTGCTACCTGCATTATTTATTTTCTAGTCCCTACGAAACATAGCTTTTTCTCTTGATCTGTATTTTAACAAACAGACACAAAATCAACAACGGATGCTTTACCTACCCTGTCTGCAATTTACACTTCCCTTTCACTTCCCTTTCTCTCATTGATGTTGCCATTTTGTCTGAGGCTTATTAGAACAGAAGGGAAAAAAACTTTCCTAGGTGATGCCAGGCAGAGTTCAGTTTCAAAACTTCAAGACACACAATTACAGGGCACTGAAGCACAGAGCAGAAAAGTCTAATAAGAACATTGTCACAACTAACACAAATATAAATAAATCAAACATAACCTTTTTGGGGAACAACAATAATGTCAATATCAATACTTTTATCATGTCACTTTCCAATAAATAATTATTCTTCTTTCAGCTGCTCCCGTAAGGTGTTGCCACAGCAGATCATCTTACTTTCTGTGACAGATGACTGGGACCCTTGCCTGGCCAGGACACCTGGAAAACATAAGGACTCGGAGAGAGGTGTTATCTTCCCCAAGCCGCAAGAGGGCAGCCCCCGTGGATTTCATCGGGGCCACGGGAATGGAGCTTGGAAGTTCAACCCTGTTGTGGCTCATGGCCACCGCCAGGGGACGCCTGGATCATTCTGGAGCCATGGACTACAGTACTTCCACCACATCAGGAAGTGCTGCCGGAATATGAACCAAATGCACCTGGAGTGCTTTCGGGTGCCCATGCAGCACTTCTGCCACACCAAAAAATGCTGCAGGAAGTTCATCAGGGAGCACATGTGGGTGCAACTAGGGAATCCCGGACATTTTTCATTCCCGCATTCCCAGGAATGAAACTGCTGTAATTCCCGGAAAAACGGGAATTTCTAAGCTCTCATACCGTGTAAAAGAGTAAAAATCGATCAAGAATAACAGAGTTATCATTGAAAATAATTAAGTGGCACGTTTTTTTGGCCCACGGTGTAGTGTGTTGCTCATTAATTTATTCAACAACAGACCAGCAGCAGTCAGTCTCCCGGCTCCCACTAAGACTGAGCACAGTAGACTGGGAGGTGTCTGCACTCTGCAGCTCACAAATGCCGGGACGGTGCAGAGTTCACTGACATCTGTGCTGTTGACAGCTTTGAAAAGCAACTTGAAATTGCAATGTGTCAGTCTGTTGCATCCGCATTATCTGTGCCAAGAAACTTGCCATCACAGAATGATGACAAGAAACTGGATAAATCAGTTAAAGCTGAAATGGTGATGTTTCAGAGCAACGGCAAGCGCAGGCATTGTTTAGAAAAAGTGTATCAGTATCTGATGACTGTGCCACCTACTTCAGTGGAGGCAGAGCGTGCTTTCTCAGCGGCTAGCGTACTCTGCACGAAGGTGCTCTATCGCCTGGACAAACACATGCTGGACACATTGTGCTTTCTACGCTCTTATTACCGCAACTAAAGATACATGTACTCATATGACAGCATGAACTGCTTGTAGATAAGGT
Organism: Erpetoichthys calabaricus; assembly: GCF_900747795.2. NCBI lineage: Eukaryota > Metazoa > Chordata > Cladistia > Polypteriformes > Polypteridae > Erpetoichthys > Erpetoichthys calabaricus. The sequence continues at coordinate 119,732,241 of NC_041404.2, forward strand.
TAGTCTTTTATTTGTGTCAACATATTGCAGTAGTTTTATTAAAAATAAGTGTTGGTCATTCTAAAACCGTTCAGATGTGAAATGCCCGTGCACTGTGTCATTCCCGGGATTCCCAAATTCCCGGGATTGGATTCCCTAGGTGCAACATAAAAGGGGCCGCCTCACTCCATTCGAGAAGCTGGGGCCGGGAATCAGAGGAGAGGAGAGGGTCAAGGGCCAAGGGAAAGAGAAAAAATTGAGAGAAAAGGATAAGGCCTGAGTTTTAGTGGTGATTTGTCCACTGTGTGTGCTGTAAGAAGCAAAGGAGAAATAAACGCATGTGTTTTGGACTTGTGTTTCCTGGTGTCTGTCTGTGATCCGGGCTTCTTCCACATTTCCAATAAATAACATATTCTTCTATATACTGAACATACTTTATATAGCTCCATCTCATGATGTGTCTGTGGATTAAACAGCATTCCAGGGCAAAATGGAATCGCATCTCAATTTAGGAGGACATTGCACAAAACAAGCTTGATTAATATGGAAATCTTCACAATGGATTTTTTTTATGGTTCTTTAATTTCATTTAAACTGAAGTAGTAGTAATCTATCAAAGTCAATTAGCCTATAGGATCTACTGGGCCAAATTGATGAGCAGTGTGTCTTTATTATTATTAAAAGTGTGCTTCTGATTTCATTCTTCCTTTTACACTTTTTGAATTGTACCGTGTCTGCAGATAATCTCCTTACTATAATGCACAGGACTGGCCATTGGAGGCTGGTGGGAAACCATGGAGTAACAAATCCTTTGGTGTCTGAGTTCAGCAGCACAGAAAACTAGATTAAAAGTGAAGCCTCTGTGGAAAATAAATTGACCTCCACTCCACCTAACCAGGATGCTGCAGCACCTTGTCTGAGCTCAGTGTAGTCGAGGTGTTCCTTAGCCTTGAGCTGATAAATGCAGTTATGCAAATCTCTGCTGTGCTCTGATACAATGGAGCCTCCATGTTCACTGCAAGGCATTTGTCTTCCCTCTTGTAAATGATAGGTTCACAAAGACTAAGCTCATTTACTGTGTAGAATAAACCGCGTGAATTAATGATCTTGTATGCATATTGTGTAGGCATGTGATATTTGACCTGTAGCTGGGTGATAGCAAACTCTGTCACATTTTCTATAAAATTAACTATGCCATCGAGTGAAATGCAAACCTAAATTAGAACAGCTGCCAAAGACAAAGTCAGGGGACCCGTTTATGTAGAGAAGCATGCCGAGCAGCTAGACACTTGAACACCAGTGCAGATCATTTGCAGAGGGTTTATTAGGAAGTCGTTTCTTTAAATTAATCGAGTTACCTCAGGTGGGACTTGATGAGCTAATCAGCCTCGCCTCACCTATCTGAGGAATTTCCTAGTTAGGGAGCCCCCAATTGAATCTGAGCCGTGATTTAATCCTCTGCGGACGAGGGCATTTGAAAGGCAGGCTGTGTTAATTAATTGAAAGCTTGTAGCCAGCATGTAAATTAAATCAATGGATCTTGCCATTGCCCAAGCCTGGCAAGGACATCTTTTTTGTTTCTCACTTTTGATTGGGCTCTTTGGATGCATTTTAAACTCTATGTGCTGTGCCCTATTTTTTAAAAGCATAGGTTACATGTTTGCTTTCATTCAGTTTACTTGAGCAAGAAAACACCTCTTCATAAATTGGCAATCTGAGAAATCGTTATTCATTTTTAACCATATTAAAGAATTATGAGAAGAAGAGTCACATAACTGAGAGATATGTACTGTAAGTTGTGAGAAAATAGACAATTAAAGTGTAATTGTAATGTACGCTTTAACACATTTAGTGGAAACAAATGAGCTCCACAGATGATTGTAGACCTGTTTCCTGCAGTGTTAAAAGCTTCTATGGTAATCTTTAAGGTGATTCCTTAAATTACTATAACTTTTATGGCTCTTCATTGTGTGTCTAATCATCCCTGGGATTTTGAGAGTAGGAGTAAGGCCTTCGGGCTGATAGACTAACTTTTGTAGGTGGAGAGACAAAATAGCCTGAAAAATGTGTTCCAGGTGTTGCGGGTGGGGGGTATTGTCATCTAGTAAAAAGAGCTCTGACATCCTTTGACGGTTCCTTCCCTACAATTCTATCTATCTATCTATCTATCTATCTATCTATCTATCTATCTATCTATCTATCTATCTATCTATCTATCATGTGGTATCATCAACAACATTACAATTTGTTTAATGCCTAAATCAGTAATCCCCAACTCCGGTCCTGGAGGAAACCAGTGGCTGCAGGTTTTCAACCTCACCCTATTCTTAATTAGTGACCTGTTTTTGCTAAAGATTAAAAAAAGGGTTAGAATGAAAACCTGCAGCCACTGGGGCCCTCCAGGACTGGAGTTGGGGACCCCTGGCCTAAATTGTTAAACAAGGATACAGGGACCCTTCTAGTTGTGAGGTATGACTGATTTGCTGACCTCATCACCCAAATCGGCCCCTGAAAATGTCTACTTTTCCAAATGAGTGCCAACTTTCCTGCATACTCATGCTACCTGACATGGCTGGCACTGTAAATTAGGTTAACAGGTACAGCGAATTCAGATGCAGTGTTTTCTCCATTCTGTTTTTATTATGTACAACATGAGACATCAGAAAGACAAATTTTTCTTCTGCTTGTAAGGTTCAAAACACATGTGATCTTTATTCCCTGTTGCTACATTCTATGCATTATATTTTCTGATGAGCATTATTGGTTGTCAGCTCTCTTGCATGCAGAGCCCACCCCTATGACTAGGTTTGATTTTATCAGAGCAAGTCACAGAGTAGTAGGAGTGACTCACTGGGCACGTCACATTACGCAATTGGCTTCATTTGGAGTGTGCCACCAACTCCTTTGCTAAGATTTTGTAAATGAAGGCTACGACTGAAAAATCTTGCATAATGTGACACAGCCTTAACTTAGACCAAGAGTAAATAATGACTCATCTGCCTGTTCTCCAATTGTATAGACAACTTCCCATACTGTAGCTGTAGGTGTGTTTTGCTGGCATTCATTAGAAAAGTGCACTGTGTAAAATAAAGTTTCTTGTTGTTGAAGAGAGTAATGGTTTTCTAAAAAGAACTGGTACATATTAGAATAAAGAAAGTGCCCTGAATTTATATTTCTAGGCATTCTATTAACCTGCAATTGCTTCATCCTGGGTATGACGTTAATCTGCATCCAGCCCTGTATGTAGGCCAAGGGTCCTCAATCACAATCCTGGAGGGCTGCAGTGGCTGCAGGTTTTTGCTCCAACCCGATTGCTTAATAAGAAGCCATTATTGCCCAAGAAACACTTCTGCTTCACTTTAGTTGTCTCGCTCGTTAAGATTTTGAACCCTTATTGCTTATTTTAGTCTTAAACAGCTGTATTCTTGGTTTTTAATTGCTCCTAATTAGCAATAACATGCAAATGACAAAAGAGACCAGCATTTCTCCATTTAGCTTGTTACCATTTACTCCTTTGTGTATTTATCATGCACTATTGGGTCTATTTAAATACTTGGAAGGAAAGTGAAGAGAAAAAAAGTGAAGGACTGAGAATTACTCCTCCATTTTAGCCTTCAAATCATTTGAACGATATCCTTAGAAAAGGGAAGAAAATCTAGGGTATGAGAATGACCTGACACGGCAGAGTTAAAGCACTAACAAGCCATGAAATTAAATTATTGACAAGAATTGCTTTCTAATTAAGCAATCGGGTTAGTACAAAAACCTGCAGCCACTGCGGCCCTCCAGGACTATGATTGAGGACCCCTGATGTAGGCCCTCCAACCTACAGGGAAAACCTGTAAAAAACCTCCAGCCTCCATAAAAAAACCTCACACTGGTTCCATTCCATCTGAACTAGTGTGGTGCTGAGGTATCACCCGCTGTATTGGCTGCACTCGGGTCCTAATCTGGGATCCTGAGTTGGTTTGTCATGTGGTGGGTACGTCAATGCGCTGTATCAGCGCGTGCTCCCAAACTCCTCCTCCTCCTCCTAGTGTCCTACATTTACATTTCTAGGCATTCTAGTTCAGTGTTTCTCAACGGTATCAGTCCCTAAAATATTCTTGCGAAAATCAATACATTTCCAGGTTATGCGTTTTAGCCAACGAGAACAATTTTCAGGTTATATTTCAAATAAAAAAGTACGTCATGTTCGTTCTGGATGCCGAAACTCAAACAAGGACAAACCCGCCGATCTAATGTTAATAAATCTGGATGGTCGAAACTCCAAGTTGTACCCACGCCTCTGATCTAACGTAAGTAAGTCTGAACACTCGAAACTCTCCAATATAATGATAAATCTGGAAGGTAGAATTTTAGGTCTATTAAGAAGTCAGACTTAAAAATCCAGAACTAGCACTTACGATTTTCTACTTCAGGCACCGGCTGGACAAATTATAATACAGTGTAAATAATTTTGTTATATTTTCCATCTCCCAAGTCCACAAAGATTTTCTCAGTCTTCTGCTGGTCCCCAAATCACAAAAAGTTGATAACTGTTGTCCTAGTTTTCTGTGAGAAAAGAAGCAAAGTTAGGGATGGCAGTTTAGTTACTCAAATGAGCTGTCCTGGTCCGGTGAATACCAGATAAACAGCACTGATAGGAGGAAGTACAATTTTTTAAGTGTTACTAGTTTAGGCAGATCATGATTGTCTATTATTGTGACTTAGCTGAAGAACAGCCTATATTTTTTATGAGTAATTAATATAGAAATCCACTTAATTTTGAAGGATTTATAAACTCTGCAATTATAAGCCGTTACATTATAACTCACTGTTTTCTAAGAGAACAGCACAAAGTAAGAATACATTTAATTATTTTAACAAATATGAAGTCCATCTAATTAATGTACTGGTTGACTGCAATTTAGGGTCTCCCAGCAGCATCCAATTCAGGGGACAGACGTAGTTGTGAAATACTTTTGAATTTCATTAATAAAAGGTGATGTGCAGGGTAAATGTTGGATTGTCTTCTAGCCAGTAACTTTGAACTGGTTTAAAATTTTTTGTCTGCAAACATTTTAGTGAATGTTAAGAAACTTTTTTTTAAATCTCTCAGATTAAAATGCAAATGTACTGCCTCAAGGAGAATTTTGGTACAGAAAATTAGAGTGGTTTTATGGTAATTGGGGATGACTATTAATGGATTGCACACAGCTTTTTTTTAATAAAATATTTTAGTTTCATCTATTATTACTTTACAAAATTACATTCTGATGTCAGTATAACTGTAGCCCCACAGCGCAGAAGAACCATTGTAGTTAAGAGTAGAGAAAGATAGACCAGACTGGAAAAGAGGGGGGGATATGTGGGTTTTGTGTTGAATAAGCGCCATCGGCTGTATAGGAGATACTTTAAACCAGCCTGGGGTGCAAGATTGCATTTCAGGGGGTGCAATTTCTAACTTTATCATGGTACAATTGGTGTCTTACAGTGTGCCATCATTTGTAGGTCATTTATTAGTTATTCCTCCTGTTCTATGTTATGAAAAGAATTAAACATTGCATGTGCAGTTGTCACTTGTGAAGGAGCCACAGAAATATGCACTTTCACAGGTTCCTTGCTGTCAGCAGGGCATCCATAAAGGTGAATAATTTTATTTAAGAAAATGGAATTTGGCCCTTGCAATGATCCATAGAGAAGGGTGAAGTCGAGTATTGATTTTTGTGCAAGCCCTGATTGTAAAACATCACTGATTTCGAGGTTCAACTGATATTTTTACCCAGGGGGGAACAAGGGGGACTGAATTGGATGCAACACCTGCTGCTTACACTCATCAGCTGGTGGTCCTGACAGCAACGCAGCAATGTTAACCATGCGCCGCATCTGTTTTTGAACTGCAGTGCTGGTGTTATTGGGGGACAAAGCTTGTCGACTGTGTTTCATTGCTTAGTGGTGTGCCAGCACCCATTGCTTCACAGGGGTCTCTAGTCCCCCAAACCCTTTGATCATTGATTGTGTCATTTTCTCACTACACTTGATATCTTGTGGGATACCTTAATCCCCAGATCATCAATGAAGAGTCTAAGCTTCATGGGGGACACATTTACAAGAATATAGAGATTCATGAAGTTAAATTGCTTAATGTAAATTGAAATTTTATGCACTGTAGTAAAAGCTTATTTTTTTAGTCCAATTTGTTCACCCGGAGTTATATGTGTGGTTCAATTTGTGATTCAAAAATAAGAAATTTACTTTTGTAGGGGGTACAAACAAAAATCAAACAATTTCTAGAGATGTGGGACATGGAAAAGGTTTCGAACCACTGCTCTAAACCTTTTGTTTTTAGTCTGTGGTCTTGTCAAGCACTGCAGAAGTGCATTGCATGCTGGGAAAGCTGAAGCACACAGCAGGATTTGAGCTTTGATAACAATGTCTGAAGCATTTACTGTACTGTGACAAACTTCAAAAAAGATGACACCAACATGCTCAGGTACTGGTGTGTGTTTTTCTGTTGTTTAAACAAGAAGTTGGGTAGAATCCACACCCACAGTGGCTCTTTTAAACATTGTCAAAGAATTACCTGTCTCGCTTACTCTCACTCTCTTTCTCACTGTATCCTTGCTTTTCTTGAGAACATGTCACCTACAATTAAAGAACCCACCTAGGAGTGGAATGAACATCAACATCTTACTACTTCTGCTTGGACTGCATGACAATTTAAAGCACCCAGGTTGTATGATTCTGTATCTCCATATATCTGATGTTATTGGGCTTAATTCAAATAAATATAATTTATAAGTAAAGGTTTCTAAGTCAATGCCTTTGTCTACTTACTACTAGTGAGCCTAGCTGGGGTCACTTAAGGACAGTTCAGGACACTCTGGTGAGTCCCTCTGTTTGTGGTAAAACTGTTGAAGTAAAGGTTTGTAAATAAAGACAGTCGGCAAACAGCCTGCTGTTAACAGTCCCTAAGGTTGAATGCAATTGGTACAATACAGAAACACGTAAGAGGTTACAGATAACAGACTCATGGCTAGACATTTCTTCATCTACCCACTAAGAAAGGAACTTAAGAGATTAGTTGATACCTTTTCCATTAGGTGATCTGATAACACAATTGCCCAGTGGGGGCTGGGTGATCTCATGGCCTCAGTACCCCTGCAGATTTTGTTTTTTTTTCTCCAGCCCTCTGGAATTTTTTTTGTTTTTTCTGTACTCCCTGGCATTTGGCCCTTACTTTATTCTTTGTTAATTAGTATTGCCTAAACTTATTTTTATATTTTTCTTTTTTCTTTCTTTATCTTGTAAAGCACTTTGAGCTACATCATTTGTAGGAAAACATGATATATAAATAAATATTGTTGTTGTTGCTGTTGTTAAACATCAGGGGCCTCATGTATAAACGGTGCATATGAACGTTTCCACGCTCAAATCGCGATGTATAAAACCTAAACTTGGTGTAAAGCCATGCACATTTTCACGGTAGCTCCAACCCTGGCATACGCAAGTTTTCCGCTCTGTGGCACCCAGCGTCAAAAACAATGTTACTGTTCCTGTGTGGTTACCCTTTCTTTTTTAGATTTAGACAGCTTTATCATATACACTGAAACTAGCTGCATATTATTTATTAGTTTAAGGCATCTGATTGTAACTAACCTGTAACAATATAATGGTCCAGAGAATAGCCAAAGTATTCAGATTACCATAGCTGCTTTAGCGTTGTTACTCTCACTGCACCTTCTTTTTCTTCTTTCAGCTGCTCCTGTTAGGGGTTGCCACAGCGGATCATCTTTTTCCATATTACTCCCACTGCACCACTCGGAGTATTTATATCACTGTATCTGAGTGGGGAATCACAGATCTACAGCAGCTGATCGGAAAGAGAATTATCAGTATACATCAACAAGCACACGCTGCCTCAGCCATGCTGTCTATTGAACTGCTCTCACACAGCAAACGCTTCAAAGCCTTTCCTGTACAGACCTCGCGGTTCAGAAACACTTTCATCCCAAGAACTATAAACACACAAGTGCTCCTTGTAGAACTATCACCTCACTGTAAACTTGCACTACAGTTATAATATTGCACAACCTGAGCTGCTTTATAAAGCATGTATTTACATATGATGACAATATCATTTTTAAGATGAAATGCAGCAAAATATGTTTATTATATTATACAGATAAAACTTTAACTTCATTTACATAATCTGTATTGTTAATAATTAAACATGTGAGGATACTGTGCTGCAGTGCTACCAAGGAGCTGGCACTCTGTTCACGGATTGTTCCTGCCTCGCTCTGTATTCTTGTTGGGGCTGGTGCAACACTGGAAGGATAGATGGACAGAATAATTAAACATGAACTACGAAGATATTTCAATGTTCCTTAAAAGTTTTGAAGAGTCTGCATTCTAAGCTTACAGATGGCTTAACATCTATTACAGAGCTGATTGTGGGGTGATTGGGTATTTGGAGAAAGAAAAGTAAGGACAGGAATTGGGGGTTAGTATGTTTGAAAGAGACAGTACTGCTACAATAAAGTATTTCATCGAAGGTCGTGCACAGCGCAGAAAGCATCTTGCGTGAAACAGTAACAATCACTGCGTACTGTGTTCCCATGTTTAATAACATGCTTTAACTCCTATCATCATGAAAATGATATCACGTATACATCTCAGCATTTTAATTATTCTGAGAGCTGTAATATTACGAATGTAATGGATTCTGTGTCCTCTCAGAGGAAGAGAAAGCCCGGAAGTACATAGTGATTCACAAACATAGAGCACATAGAAGATCAAATACAAAACAAAGCATTTAACATGCTACTTTAGTTACGATGGGATTTGAGAAACTAGTAAATTAAACGATTTTAAGATGAAGTTTATGATGTTCCACTTTAATGACAAAATAAACTGTGTGATTAAAGTGGAAATTTCAAGATTAAAGTTGACATTTCATGCTTTTTTCCCACTGTGTGCCTATTTTTTTTTCTCTGTACCCTAATAAGCTTTCATATGACACTGAGATGGTGGGCTACAATTCGCCTTTTCACAGCGACTTTGATATGTGACAACTTCTTTTTTATTTCGGGCACTGTGCGACTTTGTGAACTTGAGCTTTTGAGTTTCTCCGACACTCTATGTCAGTCGATCAACTTCCTTTTGTTGTTTATACCACTGTTTAAACTAACAAATAGTAAGTTTTTCCTTGCCTCCACTTGATATTCTCTGAAATTGTTCTATTTTCCCCCGTGCTTTTGCCATTGTCCTTTCACAGAAGGCTGCGCTTAAGGGCTATTTATATTGATTTGCATATTCAAAGAGGTGTAATTCTGGAAGGAGTTGGGGTGGGCAAGTAGGCGCGTGCACGTGCATTACTTTTCACGTTGACCGGGATTTATGTAGTGGAAGAACGTGGAAGCTGGCGAACGCACAGATTTATGCATCTGGATATTTTTGTGCGTACAAATATTTCCGCTTTTGTCCGTACGCCATGTTATAGTGTGAGTTCTACGGATGGCATTATACAAGAGGCCCCAGGTCTAGAGCAGGGGTCTGCAAAGTTGGTTCGTGAAGACCATATTGACTGCAGCTTCTTTTTCCTACCCAATTGTAAAGCAATCCTATCCAATGACAGATCTTATTTAATTTTATAGCTTGTTTGCGTTTCCATTCTGTCATTTCAGGTCACAATTATATCATAGAATTTTTCCTTTTCAAGTACATCATCCAAATGATTTGTAGCCTGAAGCAGATTAGTATTTCTCGGTCCTTCACTTTTTTCTCTTACTAAATTAAATAGTTCATGGTGAATGCACACAGGTGTAAATGGAAACAAGTTAGGCAGAGAACTGCTAGTTCCTTTGCCATTTATTTTATTACTAATAAGGAGTAATTAAAATAGTGAATGCAGCTATTTACGGCTAAATTAAGCAATTAAAAGTGGGAATCTTAAATTGTTGCTTGAAGAATAATTGCATCAACAGTGATGATTGATTTCTTATTAAGAAATTGGGCTGGAGAGAAAAACCTGCAACCACAACAACTTTGCAGACTGCTGCTCTAGATGTAATTGCATTGTTTGTCCTTTTATTTTGAAATGCTCTCTGTGAGAGAGTCATAAGAAGTTCCATTTGAACTGTGTGACTGTGAGTAAAATGAGTAGTTCTGTTCTGTGAGTAATGCGATAAAAAAGGACCTCCATACATCCTGTGTTGTCAGCTGAGTTAACGAATGTACCTGCTATCACAGTATCACTCTCTTTTTAAAGATTACAATGCCCAGAGGATAACAGTAGGCCGTTTTCTTGTTGGTTTCTTGTTTGTAATCCTCATAACATTTAAGCTTCTTGTGGTGTGCTGGAAATTCCACTTATGTCACTTAAAGCCTGTAACATTACTGACAATGTCAGTAAAAAGAGAGTCTCAGCACTAAAAACAATGTCAGGGTTGTACAGGCATAGAAATATTCCACAGAAGTGAAATGAAAAAAAAAGAGAAATTTGACAAACAAGAAGTGACCATTCAGGCCATGAAGCTTATTACAGCACAGTTCTTAGAAAATCTCATCCATCCATCCATCCATCCATCCTCTTCCGCTTATCCGAAGTCGGGTTGCTGGGGCAGCAGCTTGAGCAGAGATACCCAGACTTCCCTCTCCCCAGCCACTTCTTCTAGCTCTTCTGGGAGAATCCCGAGGCATTCCCAGGCCTGCCGGGAGACATAGTCCCTCCAGCGTGTCCTGGGTCTTCCCCGGGGCCTCCTCCCAGTTGGACGTGCCCGGAACACCTCACCAGGGAGGCGTCCAGGAGGCATCCTGATCAGATGCCCGAACCACCTCATCTGACTCCTCTCGATGCGGAGGAGCAGCGGCTCTACTCTGAGCCCCTCCCGGATGACTGAGCTTCTCACCCTATCTTTAAGGGAGAGCCCAGAGACCCTGCGGAGGAAACTCCTTTCAGCCGCTTGTATTCGCGATCTCGTTCTTTCGGTCACTACCCATAGCTCATGACCATAGGTGAGGGTAGGAACATAGATCGACTGGTAAATTGCGAGCTTTACCTTACGGCTCAGCTCCTTTTTCACCACGACAGATCGATGCAGAGCCCGCATCACTGCGGATGCCGCACCGATCTGCCTGTTGATGTCACGCTCCATTCTTCCCTCACTCGTGAACAAGACCCTGAGATACTTGAACTCCTCCATTTGAGGCAGGATCTCGCTCCCAACCCTGAGAGGGCACTCCACCCTTTTCCGGCTGAGGACCATGGTCTCGGATTTGGAGGTGCTGATTCCCATCCCAGCCGCTTCACACTCAGCTGCGAACCGATCCAGAGAGAGTTGAAGATCACGGCCTGATGAAGCAAACAGAACAACATCATCTGCAAAAATCAGTGACCCAATCCTGAGTCCACCAAACCGGACCCCCTCAACACCCTGGCTGCACCTAGAAATTCTGTCCATAAAAGTTATGAACAGAATTGGTGACAAAGGGCAGTCCTGGCGGAGTCCAACTCTCACTGGAAACGGGTTCGACTTACTGCCGGCAATGCAGACCAAGCTCTGACACCGGTTGTACAGGGACCGAACAGCCCTTATCACGGGGTCCGGTACCCCATACTCCCAGAGCACCCCCCACAGGATTCCCCGAGGGACACGGTCGAACGCCTTTTCCAAGTCCACAAAACATATATAGACTGGTTGGGCGAACTCCCATGCACCCTCCAGGACTCTGCTAAGGGTGTAGAGCTGGTCCACTATTCCGTGACCAGGACGAAAACCACACTGTTCCTCCTGAATCCGAGGTTCGACTATCGACGGACCCTCCTCTCCAGAACCCCCGAATAGACTTTTCCAGGGAGGCTGAGGAGTGTGATCCCTCTGTAGTTGGAACACACCCTCCGGTCCCCCTTCTTAAAGAGGGGGACCACCACCCCGATCTGCCAATCCAGAGGCACTGTCCCTGATGTCCATGCGATGTTGCAGAGACGTGACAACCAAGACAGCCCTACAACATCCAGAGCCTTGAGGAACTCCAGGAGTATCTCATCCACCCCCGGGGCCCTGCCACCAAGGAGTTTTTTGACCACCTCGGTGACCTCAGTCCCAGAGATGGGGGAGCCCACCTCCGAGTCCCCAGGCTCTGCTTCCTCATTGGAAAGCATGTTAGTGGGATTGAGGAGGTCTTTGAAGTACTCCCCCCACCGACCCACAATGTCCCGAGTCGGTCAGCAGCGCACCATCCCCACCATATACAGTGTTGACACTGCACTGCTTCCCCCTCCTGAGACACCAGACGGTGGACCAGAATCTCCTCGAAGCCGTCTGAAAGTCGTTCTCCAGGGCCTCCCCAAACTCCTCCCATGCCCGAGTTTTTGCCTCAGTATTTACCGAAGCTGCATTCCGCTTGGCCTGCTGGTACCTATTAGCTGCCTCCAGAGTCCCACAGGACAAAAGGGACCGGTAGGACTCCTTCTTCAGCTGACAGCATCCCTCACCGCCGGTGTCCACCAACGGGTTCGGGGATTGCCGCCACAACAGGCACCGACCACCTTACGGCCACAGCTCCGGTCAGCCGCCTCAACAATAGAGGTACAGAACATGGCCCATTCGGACTCAATGTCCCCCACCTCCCTCGGGACGTGGTCGAAGTTCTGCTGGAGGTGGGTGTTAAAACTACTTCTGACAGGGGGCTCTGCCAGACATTCCTAGCAGACCCTCACAACACGTTTGGGCCTACCAGGCCTGACCGGCATCCTCCCCCACCATCAAAGCCAACTCACCACCAGGTGGTGATCAGTTAACAGCTCTGCCCCTCTCTTCACCCGAGTGTCCAAGACATATGGCTGTAAGTCCGATGACACAACCACAAAATCGATCATCGAACTGAGGCCTAGGGTGTCCTGGTGCCAAGTGCACATATGAACACCCCTATGCTTGAACATGGTGTTTGTTATGGACAATCCGTGACGAACACAGAAGTCCACTAACAAAACACCACTCGGGTTCAGATCGGGGGGGCCATTCCTCCCAATCACGCCCTTCCAGGTCTCACTGTTATTGCCCACGTGAGCATTGAAGTCTCCCAGCTGTACGAGGGAGTCCCCTGAAGGTATGCCCTCTAGCACACCCTCCAGGGACTCCAAAAAGGGTGGGTACTCCGAACTGCTGTTCGGTGCATACGCACAAACAACAGTTAGGACCCGCCCCCCCCCCCCCCCCCCAAAGGCAGAGGGAGGCTACCCTCTCGTCCACCGGGGTAAACCCCAATGTACAGGCTCCAAGTCAGGGGGCAATAAGTATGCCCACACCCGCTCGGCGCCTCTCACCGGGGGCAACTCCAGAGTGGTAGAGAGTCCATCCCCTCTCAAGGAGATTGGTTCCAGAGTCCAAGCTGTGCGTCGAGGTGAGCCCAACTATATCTAGCCGGAACCTCTCAACCTCGCGCACAGGCTCAGTGTCCTTCCGCCGTAGAGAAAGGTGACATTTCACGTCCCAAGAGCCAGCTTCTGCAGCCGAGGATCGGACCGCCAAGGTCCCCGCCTTCGGCCACCACCCAACTCATACTGCAACTGACCTCCTTGGCCCCTCCCATAGGTGGTGAGCCCATGGGAAGGGGGACCAACGTGGCCTCTTCGGGCTGTGCCTGGCCGAGCCCCATGGGTGCAAGCCCGGCCACCAGGCGCTCGCCATCGATCCCCACCTCCAGGCCTGGCTCCAGAGGGGGGCCCCGGTGACCCGCGTCCGGGCGAGGGAAAACGCCGTCCATATTTTTTATTCATCATAGGAGGTTATGTTGAACCGCACTTTGTCTCATCCCTCACCTTGGACCAGTTTGCCTTGGGTGGCCCTACCAGGGGCATAAAGCCCCGGACAACAGAGCTCCTAGGATCATTGGGACACGCAAACCACTCCACCATGATAACCAATCCATTTTTAAAAGTTGGTAGAATCAGGACTCACATCGTGCTGGATGAAGTAGAACTAGATTCTGTTTTGTGTACATGGTCCCTTAATTTCCATTAGTATTTAGGATTTAATTTAAATCAACTTTATTGATTTCTGTAAAGACTTTGTTGAGGCTGTGAGTGTAGGACCATCCTTTATCCCTGTCAGGCACTTGGCTTGGTCATCCGTGTGCAGCAACTACAGCTACTACATTTTCTGTGTGGAGAGGTCACCATTACTGCTTGTAATATTCCATATTCAGTTTCACTGACAAATTGATGACTGAGACCATAATCTCCCTTGACGTCTATTCAAATTTGTTTTTCTTTTTTTAAATTATACCATTCTTTTACAATTAATGCCTCCAAAATGTTTAGCAGTGTGCTTATAAAGGCAGAGGTGTCAATTCATTATTATTGTATGTTGTAAAAGAATACAAAACAAAATATAATTTAATTTTAGTGGTCATCCCTTGTTTAAATCAGAAAATGACAGTATAAGGTAACATATCATCCTTGCCACCCACTCTGACCATGGCATCAGGAGGTCTGAGTACTACCTCTTGGGCAGATCCTATCATGTGTCTTGGCAGAAGAGTGCACCAGGCAAGTACGGGGTGCCCAAAGAATTGGTGCTGGGTCCTTTCCTCCTCTCTCTATACACCTCCTCACTAGGCCCCAGGGCCAGACTGGGAAGCTTATTCATGCCGGGAATCCCAAGTCTAACCCAGGCCACACAATATAGATCAGTTTTTTGTACAGGCACAGACTCAAAAAAACAACAAACACCATTTTGTCTTGGAATTTTTTATGAATGAGGAGACAGTAGATTCAGCTTTTATACATACATTTCACTCTTAAATATTAGTCTCAAGACAACCTCTGATAAAATGTGAAACAACACTTCATAAATGTAAACACTTCATAAATAAATAAACCATGTAGTTCTATAATATTTATATCAAAACAAATGTGCAAAAAGCACTGAACCACAAAACATAATTGTCAGTGGAATCCACCGTGCATTGATTATGGTTGCAGTTCCAACTGTGAGTCTGGAATCTCCACAGCCGAGCCGCTGTCAGTGTCTGAATGATAATGCTGAATACTCTTCTACAAAGTCTGAAGTGTTGGTCAAAAAATACCACTTTAAATTTCTTCAATAGACAAAAGACTTAAAAAATGTCTCAGTGCCACAGAATTTTGTCAAGCATTTTTTTAAAGAATGCACTTAGTAAACAAAAAACTATGAAACATTTCATGTATTCTATTTAGTAACTCTCTCATCATAGCGCTAAGGTTTAACTGTCAGAGCGCGAGAAATGCACTTTAAAATATTAAAGTAAAAACAAGACACATTCATTAACAAACTTATCATGAAATAAAGTACATTTAAAAACACAAATCATTCCACTCACACTTGTATTTCATTAATTAAAAAATAAAATTAAACATTTCGTGTAGCCTATTCAGTCACCCTGAGGGAAAAATGAAAAAAAAAAAAACAAACGTTAAAAATATGACCATATGCTGCACTTGATTAAAATTTGAAACAAAAATAAAACACAATAAATACACAGCAACTAATACCAAAACCCATACAACATCCAAATATATTTCAAAATATATTATAAACTTTTAAACAATCTTCATATGTAACTTCAATCACAAAAGCACCAGATGTACGCACCTCTCATCATAGCGCTCCTGTTTAGCTGTCAGAGTGCGAGACACATGCGAAGTCAGAACTTGACTTGAACAAAAACAAGAAACCATCCAATCAGAAACCAGAAAAGAAACCCTCCAATGTTAAACCAAAAGGATTTGTGCCCGCTACAGAGCAATAACGCATGCTTGTTTTCCAGTATAATAACATTATATAATTTCACCATTAGTTTATTTCACTGTTTGCTCTGAATGCCAGGCCAGGCAGGCAGCAGGCCACCAGCAAAGCTCCCACTGATTGTAAGCGTCAGTCTGGCTCTGCTAGGCCCTATGATCATGTGCCATATTTTTTTCAGTGCTATGCCGATGATATGCTGCTGTACCTGTTGTTCCCCTAATAAGACCATATGGCATCGACTAGAATCTCTGCATATATCAATGGTATTGCAACCTGCATGAAGGAACACCATCTACATCTCAACGTGGCAACATGTTTTCCGAGCTTATCTGTCAAATCAGCACCCCTTCTCCATTCAGCTTAGCTTATTATTGCTAACATCTGCCAGTCTGTCCACAACCTTAAGGTGATGATCAATGACCAGCTGTCTGTCAGGGACACAAGATAAGACTGCACCTGACAGAATATGCAGCACAACTCCTGGTCCAGGTTTTGATCTTGTCATGTCTGGAGTACTGCACCTCTCTGCTGGCAGGAGTACAGGAATGTGTCAGCAAACAATTGCAGATGATTCAAAATGCAGTGATACATCTGGTGTTCAACCTGCTGAAGCAGGCGCATGAGACCCCTCTTTTCAGTTCACTACAGTGGCTTTCTGTTGCAGCACGTATTAAGTTCAAATCCTTGATACTAGTTTACAGAGTAGTCAATGGGTCAGGACCTATATATATATATGGAGACACATGTGAGGTCCTATGCTCCTTCTCAACCATTCTGGTCTGCTGATGAATGATGTCTGGTGATCCCACCACTGTGTGGCATCAAATCTCAATCCAAACTCTTTTCATGTGTAACCCCTACCTGGTGGAATGAGCTGTCCACCTCCATTTGAAACTAAGATTCCCTCAATGCATTTAGGAAGCATTTGAAGATGCTTTTGTGGAAGAGATTAGCTATTAGGTAGACATTAGCCATTAGCTCTTCACTGGTGATGATCAATTTTGTAACCTTATCCTGTAACACTTTTCCCGAACAGTCTCCCAGACTGAGGTATACTCGATAATGTTTTCCCCTTTTGTAAGTTCTTTTGGATAAAACAGTCATCTAAGGAAATAAATGTAAACGTAAATGTTAATGTCTTATGTGTTAGTCTATCAAATTGGGTTGGGCATTGTGTAAAATTCTCAGATTGATCAATTCAGCATCACCGATAGACAATGTTATTGGGAGCTGGGAATGGAGGGACTGAGGGAATTACAATTTTCACTGAGTAAGCTGTTATTGCTTTTCTGCAGTTTGGCCACAGGGTGCCCTCTTTGTTAATAGCCATGCAGTATGACATACCGATAATAAAATTTCTTGTTTAATACAGAAAAACACAGATGGGTGAATAGGTGGTTAAGAAGAAACCAGCCACTTCTCTTTGGGATCCTGTTGGCTTCACAGCAAATGATCATGGTGAGCAAACAATTTAATCAACAATAATTGAATAATGGAAATGTAAAAGATTTAGTGCAGGGGTGTGCAACTCCAGTCCTGGTGGGCAGCAGTGGTTTCAGATTTTCATTCTAACCGTTTTACCAATCAGCGAGCAGTTTTCACTGCTAATTAACTCCTTTTCCCTCCATTTTAATATCCCTATTTTTGAGGATTCAGTGCTCTGATTATTTATTATTTTCTTCATTAAATGACAGTTAAAACAGAAATGAGACATGAAACGAGCCAACAGATGACCAGCAAAATTGGGACTTCAAACTCCAGCCAGCTTCTTAATGAGAAGCAGATTCTTGCTTTTAACTAAACCCGTTATTTAATTCCATGGCTTGTTGCTACTCTCATTCTGCCACAGTAGACAGTTCCAAAACTGTTGATTTTCTGTTTTTTCTATGAACACCGTCAAAATGTTTTGGTAACCTGAGAGATCATGTCACCTTAAGAAGACCTTCACATTTCTTTATTTTCAGATATTATGTGATGGGGCCAGGTGAGTTGGTCATGTGGCTGTTTGTTTTGTGTCTAATTATTGTTTGGCTGCTAATTAAGGAAAAAGAAGCAACCAAGGGGCCTGAGTCAAGTTAATTAAAATGAAAGCAGAAGAAGTTATTTAGCAGCAAAAACTGGTCACTAATTAAGGTGATGGTTAGTATGAAAACCTGCAGCCACCTCTCCTCCACGACCGGAGTTGGACACACTTACTGTAAAGAAGTAAAGTAGATCTAGCAACATTCTTTCAGCATAAGGGTTAATCACATACTCTAGGACATCAGTGGAAATTAAGGGGAAGTGCTTTTAAAACTGAAGGCAGGAAACACTCTACGCAAAGAGTTGAGGGAATCTGGAACAAACTACCAAGAAATGTAGTTGAAGTGGATACTTTAACAACCTTTAAGAAAAATCTGGATGAGATATTGGGATAGCTTAGCTTGATGGGCTTGATGGACTGAATGGTCTCCTCTCAATTGTCAAACTTCTTATGTATTTATCAGTAAAAATGTAAAGTGTATAAAATGTTGTGCCTAACAATGTTGAACCTCATAACTGAGGTGGTTGTCAGATTGCTAACTTGCATTTCGCATGGGGCACTATATAAATTCTTCTTCTTTTTTTGCTGCTCCTGTTAGGGGTTGCCACAGCGGATCATCTTCTTCCATATCTTTCTGTCCTCTGCCTCTTGCTCTGTCACACCCATCACCTGCATGTCCTCTCTCACCACATCCATAAACCTTCTCTTAGGCCTTCCTCTTTCCCTCTTACCTGACAGCTCTATCCTTAACATCCTTCTCTCAATATACCCAGCATCTTTCCTCTGCACATGTCCAAGCCAGCGCAATCTCGCCTCTCTCACTTTGTCCCCCAACTGTCCAACTTGAGCTGACCCTCTAATGTGCTTGTTTCTAATCCTGTCCATCCTCATCACACCCAGTACAAATCTTAACACCAAATGACGGCGACCTTTTGACATGGAGGTTGTGTACAGCAGAGGACTGGAAGAGGCACGTTCAGTGGTGGGGTCATTTGTCATTAACCAGGACATTGTTTTTGGCTCTTAGGGCAGAAAAACAAAATGAGTAAGTGCCTATGTTACACCCAAATCCTTCCCCTGTGCACCCTACAAATTAGTCCCTGAAAGTGCCATACTACAGCATACTCCATGGGGTGGGAGGGGAGTTACACTGTGCCGGGACAGTCCTGCTTGTAGGTTACAGTGCATAGGGATGGAGGAGAGCACAAGGCCCTATCCATTTTTGTAGTATTTCCTTTCAAAAACTTTCAGGCACTGGAAAAGAGAGACGGTCGCCATCAGTTATCAGCATCAGACACTCAGTGTAGATTTCTTACAAAGCACTAAAACAGTAAATCCACTGTATTAAAATTTAATAAAGTAATTAGACAACTAAATGGCAACATTCATTATTCCATCTGAATGGACATAAGCAGCATCTAGACGTTTTATCAACTGGCTGCAAAAGAGCAAGTACAATGTTTAGAGCGACTTCAACATTTCATCTGAGTTTGAAAACCTTTTTTTTTTGGCTTCTGCTTGGGTCAGTCATATTTCTTTTGTTTATATAATTTGGGTTATTTATATTTCTGTCAGCTGAGACAGTATTGGAGGCTGGGTAGCCTGGATTATTGAAGAGCTGCAACCTAGCTGTTGTTATTTATTTTACAAATAAGCCTGCTGCCTGACAGTAGAACCGAGTGTTGCTGCCTGCACATTTCCTTTCTCGCACCCCCACCTTTCCCCAAACGATTCTTCATTGTGATGACATTTCATTTCTCAAAACCATTCTGTTTGCCTGTGATGCTAAGGTCTTCTTAACACTTGGTGAGGAGAAAAAAAAGGCATTATCCTAGCACTCATTAAAGA
The DNA here is from genome assembly GCF_900747795.2 of Erpetoichthys calabaricus. Taxonomy (NCBI): domain Eukaryota; kingdom Metazoa; phylum Chordata; class Cladistia; order Polypteriformes; family Polypteridae; genus Erpetoichthys; species Erpetoichthys calabaricus. Next base: position 119,751,864 of record NC_041404.2, read on the forward strand.
AGTTGCACCTACTGCACAGGGTATTTAATTAAATTCTGAATGCTCATTTTCAACCTTAGAATTTCAGTGAAGTGCACACCAACTAAGAGAAATATATTAAAATAATCACCAAAGACAAAGAGCAAACCAGACCATGCGGTCAAAAGCAATCCAATATTTCATTACCTTGTAAGAATAATATATATAATATCCTGGTGCCGATGTCTTCATCAAAGCCATAGCAAAGCAATGGCTGGATTCAAAACTGAAAATACACTCTCAATTGATTATTAATGAAATATTTTATTTTTACTGCCAGCTGATCAATTTATTAATTAACTGATTTATTAGGCACATGAAAAACACAGTTCACTTCAGTAAGCATCATGGGTGGAAGCAAATTCAATTCAGTTTATTATTAGCAAGCGCACTTCCACTTATGAATTATGTAATAATTATAAATACAGTAAAAAAAATAGAAATGATAGTGTTAAAATGTAACCAGTAAAACATCATTCAGAATAAAAAAATATTTATATAAATATGGATGGCCTAAATTCCAACTGTACCGGGTCAGCTGCATTCTAAAAAGGATCATTCCACAGGGATATGATAAAAATTTCATTTGAATATGTCTGAAAAGAGATCCTTCTTATAGCATGCGACGACACGTCTAGTCTGAGTTAGATCAAGTGTCACTGCAGACATTAAGAAGAGAAAGAAAAAGGAAAGATTTATTAATGGCAAATCAATATAATTAATACAATTAACTGGAAGGCAGTATAAGAGAATCAGATCAGACACGTAAAAGTGTAACCACATCTGAATTACATCATGTAGTATCCCATCAAAACATGTTACACAGCTCTTTACACTATACCATACGAGTTTATTGGGTTGTTTTGTTGGTGAAATTATTTTTTTTTATTTTATTCAATTAATGAAAAGCATGGAATGCTATTCAATACAAATAATAGTAACATAAAAGATTCAATAATTTACTTCATAATCAATACAGAAAAAACAAAGGAAAAACTAAAATACAAAGGAAAACAAGATTCAACCCTAACCCAAGAATAACAAGAAATTCTTGCTTGCATGTGCTAATCAACAGGAAACACATCCCCACTCTGAAACTTACCTCAAAACATCTGTCTGCTTTACCTGGAAAACCTCAGAACATTATGTAGCAAAACGTCAGTTTTCCTGTGCACAACTGAAGCAGATGTCTAGTTGTTCTGTCCTGCCCTTAACATTTAATGACTTTAGTCTGTTAGGGCCATTAAGCTATTGGTGACATACTGAAAAGGAAAGTTTTTTTGAATAATTAATTTATATTAAAATTTATATTTTAAATCTCGTAATATACACTACATTGTTATATTTGTAGACAGAAACCCTAAAAGCCTCTGATAGCAGTCACAATTCAGGGGGAAGACATAGAAGTGGTGCAGAGCTACAAATCCCTGGGGGTTCACATGACCAACAAACTGGACTGGGCTGACAACACAGAGGCTCTGCCCAAGAAGAGCCAGAGCAGACTGGACTTCCTAAGTAGACTCAGGTGTTTTGACGTGTGCAGCAAGCTGCTGGAAATGTTCTATCAGTCCGTAGTAGCCATTGTGTTGTTCTACGCTGCAGTCTCATGGGGAAGCAACCTGAGCTCAAAAAAAGTTCAATGTCTGAACAAAGACTGCTCCATCACAGGATGAAGCCTGGACTCACTAGAAGCTGTTGTGGAAAACGGGATTGTGACAGAACGGGATGCCATCATGAAAAATCCCCTCCATGAGCTGCTATCTTGGAGCACTTTTAGCCAAAGGCTCATTCCACCATGCTGTGCTAAGAAGCGCCACTGGGGACTTTTCTGACCACTGCTATTAGGCAGTTCAATGTTTCCACCCAATGTACTTGTTAAGTTTTTTATTTATTTATAAATATATTTATAATATATAAATTTACATATTGATTGATTGATTGATTGAATGGCTGTATTATCTGTCCTGTAAGTCTCTACCCTGTGAATCTCTTCTTGATTTTTATGTTTCTGCTGCTATCTGAATTTCTGTTTATATGTTTCTGCTGCTGTCTGAAATTCTGTGTCTCATAAATAGTCTCATAAATAATCAAAGATTTTCTTGTATGCAGATTTGGTGTACAGAAGTTTATTTGTTCATTCACATTGAAAACTCTCTTTGTCATTTGTTCATTGCAGGAATACACACATCTACGATGAGTCACTGGATTATCAAACAGTGTGGGCTGATGGGTTTTATCTGAGCATTATCTATTACTTGCGCTGTCTGGTACATGTTGTTTTTATATACCTGATATATATTTTTATTCATTTTCTACTGTTACATATATAATAAAATATATTGCTATTATCTATTGCCATTGCTTTACTTAGTGACTGGTGTCTGTATTTTCACTTCTTCTGAACTAGAGCTACATGAAAGAACTTTTATTGTATTGTAGGTTACAATGACAATAAATTAAATTGAACTGTACTCTTTAGATTTTGTCTGTTGAAACATGTTTGATAAATGACTTACTCTGATACTAGCTGTGCTGCCCATCTTTAAATATATGTGCAGTAATCACTGTAGACCTCAGTGTTAACGTTTACAGGGCATCATGCAATGCATATGTCTCTGTTTTATGCTATTTGGTATGAAATTTTTTGAAAGCAGTGTGAATGTTTGTGATGTGCCATCTGCTGGAATGACAAATGTAATGCTTTTAATTACTAAAAATGTTTGTGATGCATAACCTTTTGAAATGACTGAGACATAGCAACTGGACAGATACACAGAGACCTATGCTTTTATTAAGATGGATGGGGTAATAGATTACTGTATAGTGAGACTCATCCCAGTATTAAGGTAAAGTGCTAGTTCAGCCCTGGGCATGCTTTCTTCTCTTACACACACAGAAAGAGGACTAATTTAAGAGAACCAATTGCAGACATACACAAGACACACAGACAGACCTCATATTCCACTGTCTAGAATTCAAACACACAGCACCAGATTTCTGCACTATTATATAATTTTAAAATGTATTTGTTTCTTTAGGAGACTCAGGCAGCACAGTGGTGGCACTGCTGCCTCACAGTAAGGTGAAAGAAGTTTGCATGTCCTCCTCATGTCTGCATGTGTTTTCCTCCAGGTACTCCGGTTTCTTCCCACAGTCAAAAGATATGCAATTTAGGTAGATTGGCAATGCTAAATTAGCCCTAGGTGTGTGTGGTGTGTTTGCGTTCGCCCTGCAATGGACTGGTATCCTGTCCCGGCATTGTTACTATGCATGCTGGGATAGGCTTCAGCTCCCTCCGACCATGCTCAGGATTAAGTGAGCTTTGAAAACATTAATTTGATATGGTATCTAGGAGACTCAGTTAGACTTACAAAAATCAGTATGTATACAATTGTTCACGGAGCACAACAAATATAGTAGTGCAATTAGTCTTACTAGATCACAAACTAGTAACACGGCAAAAAAAAAAAAAAATAGTTCATAAAGTCAGAGCAACTTGTTGACATGCAGGGGAGAGTAGTTACAGCTATCATGGCAAGAAGGGGAGACTGTACACTTTTTACAAGAAATGACAATTGTTAGAGCACATTTATCAGGAGTTTTAATGGTGAAAATGAGTCATCTTCTAAAATATTTCAAAGTTATGCCAGTAAGGAAGGATATATACATTGTAACAACAGAAGAGAGACAACAACACTCATAAAGGTTTGGGAAGCTTCCCTGTATAGTGTGAGCTGGTCCGAGAAGTTAATTCAGACTGTTTACAACAGAATGAGACACAATGGGACAATGAAGGCAGAAAATGACAGACCTTTATACAGAATTGGCAGGAAGTGATGTACAGAGGAAATGAGGATGGAGACGGAGATGATGTTGGAAACAGAAGCTGGAAGTGACATCATCAGGTTGGGACGAAAGGTAATCAATCATTATGGAACTGAGACAATTTTATGGAGATGTTCTTCTGGAGGTTTCAAAAGATAAGGACTTTATTCTTCTGTTTTTCTGCTGGGTAAGAGAGAGAGATTAGTACGCCATTCTAAGCCTGCCTTTCTTGTTCTATCGTGCTTCGTTGAGCACGTTGGCTGCCTCCTAATCTCACGTGTGTGACAACATATATAAGCAGCTTCAGCATGGGAAAGGTGCTATATAAATAAAATCTATTATCATTATTATTAATTATTATTATTATTATTCAGCAATGCAAAGCTGCATTCATAAGTACCTCTCATTAATTTCAGGTGCCTAAATAAAATAAAATTCAATGAAATGTATAAGTTTCTTCTGGGTGCTCTTGTTTTCATCTCCCATGCTGAAACCATACTGGTTAGTTTAACTCAGGGGTCCTCAATCACAGTCCTGGAGGGCCGCAGTGGCTGTAGGTTTTTGCTCCAACCCGATTGCTTAATCAGAAGCCATTATTGCCCAAGAAACACTTCTGCTTCACTTTAATTGTCTCGCTCGTTAAGATTTTGAACCCTTATTGCTTATTTTAGTCTTAAACAGCTGTATTCTTGGTTTTTAATTGCTCCTAATTGGCAATAACATGCAAATGACAAAAGAGATCAGCATTTCTCCATTTAGCTTGTTACCATTTACTCCTGTGTGTATTTATCATGCACTATTGGGTCTAATTAAATACTTGGAAGGAAAGTGAAGAGAAAAAAAGTGAAGGACTGAGAATTACTCCTCCATTTTAGCCTTCAAATCATTTGAATGATATCCTTAGAAAAGGAAAGAAAATCTAGGATATGAGAATGACCTGACATAGCAGAGTTAAAGCACTAACAAGCCATGAAATTAAATTATTGACAAGAATTGCTTTCTAATTAAGCAACCGGGTTAGTACAAAAACCTGCAGCCACTGCGGCCCTCCAGGACTATGATTGAGGACCCCTGGTTTAACTGGTGACTCTAAACCTGCCCCACATGAGAGTGTCTGCAAGAATGCTAGTCTTTTGTCCAGTGGTTGTGATGGTTCTTGTCTTGCACCCCATGCTGCCTTGGCTCCCTTTGACCCTGAACTGAAGAAAAAAGTTGACAACTTTAATTCAAGGTATAAATCAGCAGATTGATAAATAAATTACCTGATGATAAGCCAAGTTCAAGCTGAAGTTTTCATTCATAAATAGTACACTGAGATTTTTACTCCCAGAGATTAGTGACAGCAGTATAGCACAAATAACAGCAAAGGAACTGAGGTCCTTAGTAATACTGATAAAAAGCGCAAATTACTCTAAAATAGCTGAGTAATGTTAATTAATTTTTGCATGTTTATTACAGTTAACCAAACTTAACATATACAGTTTATAGAGTTTCAAAGGTTAATAGGGGTTCTGTACATTTGAACAACACAAAAACTAGGAGTTTTCCACAGCTTACATATCACATCATTATTCAACAAGCCATCCAGTTTATTAATGTCAGTTTAAACATCTGGGGCCTCATGCATAATGCCGTGCGTAGAATTTGCACATTAACATGACATAAGCACAAAAGACGAAATGTGCTTATGCACAGAAAAATCCAGATGCAGGAATCTGTGCTTTCGCCAGCTTCCGCGTTCTTCCACTACATAAATCCCGCTCAGCATGAAAATAAACGCACGTGCACGCACCTGCTGTCCCGCCCCAACTCCTCCCAGAATTACGCCTCTTTGAATATGCAGATCAATATAAATAGCCCTGAAGCCCAGCGTTCTGTGAAAAGGCAATGGCAAAAGTATGAGGAAAAATAGAAGAATTTCATCGAATACCAAATGGAGGCAAAGAAAAACGTACTATTTGTTGGTTTAAACAGTTATATAAGCAGCAAAAGGAAGTTGATCGAGTGACATAGCGTGTCGGAGAAACTCGAAAGCTCAAGTTCACAAAGTCGCACAGTGCCCGAAATAAAAAAGTTGTCACATATCAAAGTCGGCATGAAAAGGCGACTCATAGCCCAACGTCTGAGTGTCATATGAAAGCTTCTTAGGGTACAGTGGAAAAAAAGGCACACAGTGTGAAAAAAGCACGAAATGTCAACTTTAATCTCGAAATTTCCACTTTAATCACGCAGTTTATTTTGTCATTAAAGTAGAACATCATAAACTTCATCTTAAAATTGTTTAATTTACTAGTTTCTCAAATCCCATCGTAACTAAAATAGCACGTTAAATGCTTTGTTGTGTATTTGATCTTATATGTGCTCTATGTGCCTGAATCACTATGTGCTCTTCCTCCAACAGGACACAGAATCCATTACGTTCGTAATATTACAGCTCTCTGAGTAATTAAAATACTGAGAAGTATACGTGATATCATTTTCATGATGATATGAGTTAAAGCATGTTATTAAACATGGGAACACGGTGGCGCAGTGATTGTTCATGTCTTACGCAAGATACTTGCTGCGCCATGCGCGACCTTCAGTGAAATGCTTTATTACAGAAGTACTGTCTTTTTCAAATGTACTAACCCCCAATTCCTGTCCTTACTTTTCTTTCTCCAAATACCCAATCGCCACACAATCAGCTCTGTAATAGACGTTAAGCCATCTGTAAGCTTAGAATGCCGATTCTTCAAAACTTTTGAGGAACATCGAAATATCTTTGTAATGTTTAATTATTCTATCCATCTATCCTTCCAGTGTCGCACCAGCCACAGCATGAAAACAGCGCGAGGCAGGAACAAACCGTGAACGAAGCTCAAGCTCGCTAGTGGCACCGTGTAGTTAAAGTTGTTTTATCTGTATAATATAATCAACATATTTTGCTGCATTTCATCTTAAAAATGATATCATCATATGTAAATATGCACTTTATAAAGTGGCCCAGGTTGTGCAGTATTATAACTGTATCATAAGTACAATTACCTCACGGTAACTTGCAAGTACAAACAGTTCTACAAATAGCACTTGAGCTGCCATCGTGGATGTGGATCTAAGAAAGGGTAACCGTACAGGAACAGTAGCACTGCTTTGACGCTGGGTGCCACCAGTCTGCAAAACCTAATGGAGAACTTGCGTACGACAGGGTATGAGGTACCGTGGAAAAGTGCGTGGCTTTACACCAAGGTTTTATACATCGCGATTTGAACATGGAAACGTTCTTACGCAATATTTCTGTGCGTACGTACCATTTATACCATGAGACCAGAGTAAACAAGGAAATACAAAGAAGCAGCATTTGTGGCTCCAACCTAACAAGGAGTTACTGCATAGAATGAAATCATACAAAAACAAATTCTCGGACTCAGACAAATCAGACAAATTGATGCACAGGTAATATCGGTGATGTCTGGGAAATGTATATATTTCAACCAGTATTAACAAAAAGGTTGACATGCTGGCTTTCTTACCTTAACCCATTTGTAGCCTGCGGCCAGGGCCCTTGCCCGGCCGGGACGCCTCCACACTGCAATGACTGGGGTAGCAAGCGTGGCCAGAGCATTACCTCCCCCGGGATGCTAGATGGCAACCCCCCTGGGTTGCAGCAGTGCCTTTGACTCCCGCAGGGCTTAATGGGAGTTGGAGTTTGGTGCTGCCCTGTTGGGATCCGCACGCACCGCCAGGGGGTGTTGCAGCAGGAGCTGCTGAGCCCTTATGGGCAGTTCTTCTGCCACACCCAGAAGTGCTGTCGGAAACGAGTCATCAAGCACCTGGAGCACTTCTGGGTGCCTTATAAAAGGACCCAGCAGCCACTACTCGGGGAGCCAGAGTCAGGAGGAGGAGCGACGAAGCTTGACCCAAGGAGTGGAGGAGAAAGGAGATAAAGAGAAGGAGAAAACTGTTTGGGTGCTGTACTTGTGCTGGATTGTGTTGAGCTTGTAGGAATGGGGAAGGCGTTGCCCACAAGGTAAAAAAAGAAAATAAAAAAACAGTGTGTGCCTTGAACTTGTGTCCCACACTTGTCTGTGTTGGGTTCGACTGGCGGTGCCATATATACCGGGAAACACAGGAGTCTTTGGCTAGTTAGTAATAATTGTAAACAGTTACAAGAAGGAAGCACTTTCTGTCTAACTGAAAGATTCATTCTGTAAATGAAAGGTTAGGGGCTCCCTCAGGCAAACCCTGTATATTACAGAACAAAATAATTAAGACAAGATAACATTTACTGCAAGTAACGTCTTCACAGATGTAAGTCTATCATTAGACTGGAGAAAGATGATGTTAGTGCTGCTTATGAAGGTGGTGAGGTGGAAGGGGTGGGTCCAGAAACCCCAGGACCCTAAGTGATGCCATATGCCCTTGAAATTATGGTCACCGGTTCAGCAGACTGAAGGACAGGACAAATGTTACAACGTAGTGCCAACCCCTGGCTCAGGGTGGAATTATAAGTTGATAAGCCCTGAAGTTGTCTCTGAGGGACATGTGTGTGACAATTACATTATATAGAGCTTTCATTATGTCAAGTACCTATGACAGAAACTGTGTAAGAATTCAGCATAGGACCCCCTATTTTAACCCCTTCAATGTCTGTCAGAGACACAATGTGGAATTATTTTTGGTGCTTGTTTTTATTTTTGTTGTGTTATTATTCATTTATTTTACATTTTTATCATCAGTTTGGTTTATTTGTGGATGTGACCATTTTGAAACTATGAAGACATTGTGTTGCTGGGTTCATGATGCACCTGTTGTATGACATGATGTGAGGAGAGTCTAATCTTTGAAAAATTTAATAAAACGATAAGAAAGAGCAGCACACTTGAGCAAAACAAATAAGTTATTTAGGAAATTATTTTGGCTATGACTTTCATTATGTTTTGACCTCACAGGTGGCACAGTGGTAGTGCTGCTGCTTTGCAATAAGGAGATTGTGGGTTCGCTTCCTGGGTCCTCCCTGTGTGGAGAGTGCTTTGAGTAGTGAGAAAAGCGCTATATAAATGTAAAGATTTATTATTACTTTGACTCTGATTTTGTTCTTTGAACTTTATTTAAGTCCTGACATTTTTTGTGTTTAGACCATTGCTAACATCCCTGACTATGCTTTGAAACATCCCTAAAAGAAACATTTTGACCGATCTCTGCCACCACCTTCTAACAAACAGTCTGTTAGGCACAACTTGCACTCTACAAGAACATGATAAAAGGCAAAGTGGGAGCATGGAAGAAAAATTTGTAACTATGCATTCCTGCATTTTTTTAGATTAATCTCTTCTAATTTTGCACATCTGGTTGCCACTTTTATTTGGCAATATGATAATGCTGCTGGGGAAAATCTCAATACTCGCTGCACATTTCTTATCATGTGTGCTATTTTATGCAGCAATTCTTTTTAAATCAACAACAGTGTGGCTGATGGCTTGGAGACAAATTAAAAATGTCTGCATTTATTGAGGAGAGGTTTGGAGTGATTCTCCATCCTCAGTCAAGACAAATGATATGCTTTCAGGCAGCTTTTTTTGTTCTTTAGCTGTGCCATTCTCAAAAGAAAAAAGTAAAGAAGATCAGTCAGAGTACAGATTAAGGCTTTAAGGTAGAAAAGGACTGACAAACAAGGCTCCACACACAAGGTATCCTAGAATCAAACTGGTGACCCCAATGAATGTTAGGCAGTGTCATTGGCAAAGGTGATAGTGATAGCGGTGTCTTAGGCACCTCTCAGAGTTTTGTTGGTGAACAGTGCCAATAAACACTTCACCCCCTTGGAAGTTTTCTCATTCTGTTGTTATACGACATTGAATCTCACAGTGGATTTACTTTAGACTTTTTGAGTTTGATCAACAGAATATGACTCAATAATTTCAACTTTGAAACCAGATCAATTGATCAATTGCAGTCAATTGATTTTAAAAGTCACATAATTAGTTAAATGGAGACCCCCTGTCTTTAGTCAAGGGGTTTCCATTAATTGTAGTATAGTATAACAATAGCACATGTTCATACGCAGGATGTAGCTCAAAATGGTTTACAAAATGTCAATAAATAGTTACAAGAAAAGAAACACTAATTAAATTAGATAAGAATAATAAAAATACATAACAAATAAATCAATTTTGGGTTGCAAAAAATGGTTATATAATTAGCACAAAGGTAGAGTCCTTATATAATGTATTCTAAGCCTCTAAAGATGACTCCGATGATAAGGTCTGTTGGCCATAAGAACAGAAAAAAAAAACAGTAAAGCTGGATAAGAAAGTAAATTCTGCAAAGCGTTTAAGGACAAAAGACCACCCAGCCCCCACCAGGCATTCTACCTAAGTCATTCCTCACTGTTTCTTGGCTTCGTTCCTGAGGATTTAATGCAGTGGGTCTTGTGGGCATCCACCTTCATTAAATGCACCATTTATGGAAGATCCAACTTGAGATGACTAAGCATCATAGTCTAAGCAACACGACAACGACAAAAGAACACTCCAAGCAACTCCACCAACGGTGATTGAAAAACACAAGACACTTTTTAAGTCACTGAATATCCTTTGTTGTTCATTGAAATCAATCATTAAGAAATGGAAAGAATGTGACACAGTTGTAAATCTGCCTAGAGCAGGACATCTACAAAAAATGAATGATCATACAAGAAGAAAACTAATGAGGGAGAACACCAAGAGACCTGTGAGAACCCTAAAGGAGTTACAAGCTACAATAAATTAGACTAAAGGGACTGTGTATACAGCTTTATGGAAGAAAGTGACTTACATAAAAGGGTACAATGAAATCGTGGCTGGAGTTTTCCAGAAAGCATGTGGGAGTCTCTGAAGTCAGCTACAAGTAGGCTCTATTGTCTGATGAGACTAAAATCAAGCTTTTAAAACATCAGGAAAGCCAAACACTGCAAATTATCAAAAACACAGCATTCCCATGATGAAGCATAGTGATGGCAGCATCATATTGGAGGGATGCTTCTCTGCAGTGAGCCCTTTGATGGTTTGTGAATACAGGAAAATCCAGAGTAAACCTGGAAGAAAGCCTGCTGCAGTCTGTGCCTTAGAAGAAGATTTGTTTTCCAGGAAGACAAAACCCCTAAACTAAAGCTACACAGGAAAAGAGTAAAAACAACAAAGTTAATATCCTGAACTTGTAAAGTTGGAGTCTAGATCCCAATCCAATTGAGAATTTGTGGATTGTACTTGAAGATGGCAGCTGACTAATGATTCCTATGCAAACTGTCATAGCTTGAACAGTTTTGCAAAGAAGAATGGGGAGAAAGTGCTGTGTCCAGATGAAGCTAATAGAGGCTTATGCACATAGACTCAAAGCCGTCATGGCTGCCAAAAGATGCAACTCCTAAATATGAACTTGACTGGGGTGAAAACTTATGCGATGAACTATTTTTTCATTTTATATTTGAAATTAATTTAGATCACTTTGTAGAGATGTGTATTCACTTTGACATTAAGATGTATTTTTCTGTTGATCAGTGTAAAAGAAGCCAAATTAAATCCACTGTGACTCAATGTCGTATAACAATAAAATGTGAAAAAAATCAAAGGGGGTGAATATCTTTTATAAGAACTGTATAGCTAGAATGTCTAAAGTTCAGCTGAGCAGACAGACAATTGTGGTCTGTTAGTCTTCGGGGCATATTTTTGTCTTTACTGACAATGTCCTACCCCTGGTTTGTTCAACATCTGTGTCTGAAACCCTTGACCTGGCCAGGCTTTCTTTCTTACTTTCTTTCTTGCTTTCTTGCTCTCTATCATTCTTTATTTCTTTCTTTGATTTCTTTCTTTCTATCTATCTATCTATCTATCTATCTATCTATCTATCTATCTATCTATCTATCTATCTATCTATCTATCTATCTATCTATCTCTCTGTTTTCAGTTAAATATACCTGGACTATTCAGTTCATCTTACCTTTAAATTTCTTATGCATTCATTAATTGCCTGAATACTTCCAATGTGTCACTAGCTATCCCACCATCATGAATCATGGCAGATTGCTCATCGCACTCACTCACACTAGGCCAACTCAGAATTTTTCCGTTAATCTGATATCTGCATTTTTAGGATGTGAGCAGAACAACAACAACAATATTTATTAATATACAGTAGCACATTTTCATACAAATGATGTAGCTCAAAGTGCTTTACAAGATGAAGAAAGAACATAAATAAGAAAATAAAATTAGGGAACACTAATTAACATATAATAAAAGTAAGGTCTGATAGCCAGGGAACACAGAAAAAAAAAAAAACTCCAGGCGGTTGGAGAAAAAAAAAATCTGCAGGGGTTCTGAGGCCACGAGACCACCCAGTCCCTCTAGGCATTCTACCTAACATAAATGATCTCAATCTGTCCTCATTGTATTCAGGGTTCACGTGGAAGAACTTGATAATGACGGTCATGTGGACTTCTGGCCTTTAATCCATCAATGTAGGGACATTATGGTGTTTTGATTAGGTGGTGGTGGCAGAGAACAGCAGAGAAAGTAGGGGTTAGTACATATTTCGGAGCCACCATGAATGATAATGATAATTAATTGAATATACAGAGAATCAGGATTAAACTAAAATGAAGCTATGAGAAAGCCATGATAAAGTAATGTGTTATTAGCAGTTCTTTAAAGTGCTGAACTGTATTAGATAGATAGATAGATAGATAGATAGATAGATAGATAGATAGATAGATAGATAGATAGATAGATAGATAGATAGATAGATAGATAGATAGATAGATAGATAGATAGATAGATACTTTATTAATCCCCAAGGGGAAATTCACATACTCCAGCAGAGTCCGAAGTGTCGCATAGTGTGTGGGAGGAACGATCTCCTCAGTCTGTCAGTGGAGCAGGACAGTGATAGCAGTCTGTCGCTGAAGCTGCTTCTCAGTCTGGAGATGGCAGTGTTTAGGGGATGCGGTGGATTCTCCATGATTGACAGGAGCCTGCTCAGCACCTGTCGCTCTACCACAGATGTCAAACTGTCCAGCTCCTTGCCTACAGTAGAGCCTGCCTTCCTCACCAGTTTGTCCAGGCGTGAGGCGTCCCTCTTCTTTATGCTGCCTCCCCAGCGCACCACTGCATAGAAGAGGGCGCTCGCCACAACCATCTGATAGAACATCTGCAGCATCTTATTGCAGATGTTGAAGGATGCCAGCCTTCTAAGGAAGTATAGTCGACTCTGTCCTTTCTTGCACAGAGCATCAGCATTGGCAGTCCAGTCCAATTTATCATCCAGCTGCACTCCCAGGTATTTATAGGTCTGCACCCTCTGCACACAGTCACCTCTGATGATCACTGGGGCCTATTAAGGGGCCTGGGCCTCCTAAAATCCACCACCAGCTCCTTGGTTTTTGCTGGTGTTCAGTTGTAGTTGGTTAACAAAGTCCTTGATTAGGTTCCTATACTCCTCCTTCTGCCCACTCCTGATGCAGCCCACTTTAGTAGTGTCGTCAGCGAACTTTTGCACGTGGCAGGACTCCGAGTTGTATTGGAAGTCCAATGTATATAGGCTGAACAGGACCGGAGAAAGTACAGTCCCCTGCGGCGCTCCTGTGTTGCTGACCACAATGTCACACCTGCAGTTCCCGAGACTCACATACTGAGGTCTGTCTTTAAGATAGTCCACGATCCATGCCACCAGGTATGAATCTACTCTCATCTCTGTCAGCTGTTCCCTGTGGAGCAGAGGTTGGATGGTGTTGAAGGCACTAGAGAAGTCCAGAAACATAATTCTTACTGCACCACTGCCTCTGTCCAAGTGGGAGAGGGATTGGTGTAGCATATAGATGATGGCATCCTCCGCTCCCCACCTTCTCCTGGTATACGAAATGCAGAGGGTCGAGGATGTGGCCAACCTGTGGCCTCAGGTGGTGAAGCAGCAGCCGCTCCATGGTCTTCATCACATGTGATGTCAGGGTGACAGGCCTGAAGTCATTCAGCTCACTAGGACGTGATACCTTTGGGACTGGGGTGATGCAAGATGTTTTCCAAAGCCTCGGGACTCTCCCCTGTTCCAGGCTCAGGTTGAAGATACGATGTAGAAGACTCCCCAGCTCTAACACACAGGCCTTCAGCAGTCGTGGCGATGGCGATACTCCATCTGTACCCACTGCTTTGAGGCACAAAGTCTCCTCAGCTCTCTGCTTATCTGGGCTGGTGTAATTGTGGGTGGGGGGAAACTCTCTCCTATGCTGGTATCAGCAGAAGGATGGGTGGTGGGTGCAGTACTCTGAGATGAGAGTGGGTTAGGGTGGTCAAACCTATTAAAGAAGTTGTTCATCAGGTTTGCTCTCTCCACGTCTCACTCGATGGTGGCACCCCGGTTCGAGCTGCAGCCAGTGATGATCTTCATCCCATCCCACACTTCCTTCATGCTGTTATTCTGCAACTTCTGCTCCATCTTTCTCCTGTACTGCTCCTTCACTGCCCTGAGCTGGACTCAGAGTTCCTTCTGCACGCGCTTAAGCTCATGCTGATCACCACCTTTAAAAGCCCTTTTTTCTGGTTCAAAAGGCCCTTGATGTCACTTGTAATCCATGGCTTGTTGTCAGCATAGCAGCGTACTGTTCTTACTGGAACTACAATGTCCATACAGAAGTTGATGTAGTCAGTAGTGCAGTCAGCAACCTCCTCAATGTTCTCACTATGTGACCCCTGCAGGATATCCCAGTCCATAGTTCCAAAGCAGTCCCTCAGTGCCTGCTCTGCTTCAGGGGTCCACTTCCTGAATGAGCGTGTGGTTGTAGGTAGCTCCCTCACTCTTGGTTTGTAGTGAGGCTGAAGCAGAGCCAGGTTATGATCTGCTTTCCCAAGCGCTGGCAGCGGGGTGGCGCTGTATGCGTCTTTAACATTTGCATACAGTAGGTCAATAGTCCTATTTCCCCAGGTGTTACAATCCACATACTGGGAGAAGGCAGGTAATGTTTTGTCCAGTGTCACATGGTTAAAATCTGTAGAGATTAGCACAAGCGCCTCGGGGTGCTGCAGAATGGATGATGTCACCCGCTATCTCCACGTCCGCCGAGGAGGGATGTAAACAATAAAAACAATAATGTGTCCAAAATCTCTGGGCAAGTAATAGGGACGCAGATTTACGGCCAACAGTTTGATGTCCCTGCAGCAAGATTTTGACGTTTCCATGTCCAGGGTTGCACCACCTTGTATTCACATAGAGAGCGAGTCCTCCTCCTTTCTGCTTCCCGCAGGTATTTGCGTCTCTGTCCACTCTAACTGTGCTAAACCCAGGTAGCTCCATGTTAGCATCAGGGATGCTAGTTGTTAGCCACGTTTCACAAAAACACAACAAACTGGATTCTCTGTAGGTCCTGACATTTTTCACCAGTGCAGCCAGTTCGTTCATTTTATTTGGTAGTGAGTTCACATTTCCCAGAATCACAGAAGGCACCGAAGGCTTGTATCGCCACTTTCTCGCTAGCCGCTTAGCCTTTAGTTTAGCACCGGCTCTCCTGCCACATTACCGCCTTCTTACCTTGTCAGGTAAATAAGGAACCACACCTTTGTTCTCAGCACTTGAAGTTGACTACCTGAATAGATGAGTCTCGGCGTGTAAAAATCCATTTCCAAGTAGTAAAAAGTGTCCAGGAAACAAGTCCACATAAAAGAAAGTCGTTGGAGTGATCACAAAAACAGAGAAAAATAGAGAAAAAGGTAGGAATATAAAGTCATACACGGTGCTGGAAAGGCTGCCACTCGTGGCGGTGCCTGAGTCATCATTAGCCTGGCGAATTCCTATTGGCAAGCTATTCCAGATTTTAGGTGCATAACAGCAGAAGGCCGCCTGATCACTTCTTTTAAGTTTAGCTCTTGGAATAATAAGCAGACCCTCATTTGAAGATCTAAGGTGAAAGACATTCTGTAATATAGGATAGAGCAAGATTATTTAAGGCTTTGTAAACCATAAGCAGTATTTTAAAGTCAATTCTAAATGACACAGGTAACCAATGTAGTGACATTAAAACTGGAGAGATGACTCGGATTTTCTTCAGAAGACCACGGCCCCTGCAGAAAAGTACACAGAGGCACTGGAAAAGGTGCAAACTCAGTAAAGACCAGAAATCAGACCCTGCCTCTTAAAGCTGTGAGGTGGCTAACCCGGATGCTATTATTATGTTGTGCTTTTTTTATGGAAGTTTTCTTTTCGTATTGCACACCATTCTTTTAAACTATCTATTTGTTGTATCTGTTTAATCAAAATGTCCAAGTAGCACATCAAGACATGGATTTTCCTTCACCAGGCTTTATGATGAAGACCATTGATTGACTGAGGTTGAGTACGCTAGTTGCCTTTCTTCTCATCTGCTCTTCCTGCAGCCTTACTGTAATACCTGACCACAAAGGAACTCTCACTCAGGTAAGTACAACTGGCTCCCTTTGATTTGGTAAAGTGAAGCTAAAATTCAAGGGAAGCTAAAATTCAGCCCCTCCATGACTGCAGCATGTCTTTCACATTTACCTTTGAAACTATTCAAGAATTAAATTGTAATACTCTTCATGTTTAAGCGATTATGAATTGTATTGTCTTTAAATATTCAGTGCTGAGGTGTAAGTCATTTTAAATAAAAGCATCATATAATAAGTAAAGGTAATTTTGTTATAACTGTAAATGTAGAAAATGCAAATTGGCACACATTGTCCTGCCTTTGAAAAACCTACACAGCAGCATTAGTTCATATTATAATAATGATGTGAAAAAAAAACAAAAGTCATGCAAACCAATGAGTATAAATTGTGTGAAGTAAAAGAACAACAAAGCAACCTAAGTGCTGAATTAGTCATATAATGAAAATGCAATCTTTAAATTTTGGTTTCCTGATAATGTTCCTGCTGAAAGCTTTACCAGTGTTTGTAAAATGTGATAATGAGGCAAGAACTGTTCATTAGCAAGACTGTACAACTCGGTCGTTTTGTAACAGTGTGTGCAAACAGGCAATTAGATTGGCTTGTACATTTAATTTACTTTTTTTTTCCATAAAGAAACTGCGCATGCCCATCATTAAGGGATAAATGTATTGCTGCAGGGTGCCTGCTGGCACAATATCAGGACACACACACTTCCCAATTTCCATTCCTTGCAAGTTTTCTTTTTCTACAAATAAAAAGAGCTAATCCACAAGACAGTGTCAACATCTCTCCCATTAAAGTATATTTTTAAAATGTCCTCAAATCAAAACGCCAAGGCCATTAACCTTTAACCCCATCCAATAACCTGTCTCATGAACAAGAGGAGGATTTGGCTTTATATTCACCTGAGCGATCTGCCACCCTGCATCTGGCCCTTTAAGAGGCAAGACTATTGCATCATTCTGCCCCTGCTGGACACCATTGTATGTGCATCTCATTAAATTCAGGAACACACATCTGACAGCTAACCCTCTCCCTTATGGCTCCAGTTTCTTCTTTCTTAGAATCTTCTTGGGGAGGGTGTAATTTTAAAATTATTCTGCATAAGGCGCATAACCAGTCTACCTAAACACATTTGACAACAATCAAAGAAGTAAGATTGACAGACATTCGGTCAAATATCTCATTTGTATGTGTATGCGTATGTACACACAGAGAGTTCTAGAATTAGTAAAATAATAATAATAATATTACTCAAAGATGCATGTGTTAGGTTATCTGGTGACTCCAGATTGGCCTTGCGTGAATGTAAGTGATGAAGGATGTATAAGCCGTGTCACACATGTGCACTTGGGAGGCAGTCTAAGGGCTTAACTGGGAGTAAGGTACAGAGCCAGGGGTTGATGAATGGCACTAACTCCTTTTTTTCCCTCTCCCACAGACCACCAGAAGGAAAAGCCAATTAAGACTCCTCCTACTTCCGCCTCTTTGTCATGCTCTCCTGCAGACCTCATTTCCCCCTGAGATCCCACCCTTCCTGTTTTCCTCCTATATAAACCCAAGCTTTTATTTTGTTAGCAGATAAGAAGATGGCTCACTACTCTTTTGTTCTCAAAAGTTTGCTTTCAGAGTATACCTAGTGGATTCCCCAACCCTTTACAGTGGTTCTCTTGTTTATTTCTTTCACATGCCCACAGCTTATTCCTGTCTTGTGATTAGTGCTGCCAAGGTAAATTCAGTAATCCTAAAACCCTGTTTTAGATTAAGTGAGTTTGAGAATGCTGCATTTTGTACCTAAAAATGTGAAATCTACAATATTAAAAACACAAATGTTATGATTATTGGATTCCTTAACACTTGGTGCTCCCTCCTCTGGCTTAGAACAGTGGCACAAGACCTTTTCTTATAACATTTAGTAAAGCTGAGAACACATTGGAGGGATCATAGGCCATTCCACTTTACAAAAATTAGCTTAGGTTTACATATGAAATGATACACAAAAATAACCAGATTGGTAAAAAAAATATTTATTGATGAATTACAGCATTCTAAACATTGTCACCTTCTATATACTCCCCCTCCCGATCTCTACACCGCTCCATACGTATTTTCCATTGATTGAAATGGTGCTGGAAGTCTTCTTGCTTGAGGCTCTTCAACAGGCTTGCCATTTCTGTCTTCACTTCATCCATTGAAGAAAAATGTGTTCCCTTTAGGTCACTTTTCTCTGTTTTTGTTTGTTTGTTCCGTGATAAGCTGTCCCCCTCTGATCACATACAGCAGAGAGGAACTCTTACACATCGGTCAATTCGCTGGTGAAATTTTTTCACCGTCTTTCACTCAAACAGAATACTTTACAGAACTTTTAGTCGGAGGAGCAGCTGCCCTTTACGGAATTAGAAGGAGACGCCGACGAGGGAAGCGAGCCGGAGCGCTTGTTAAACTGCGCCACCGGGGATTTCGAACTGCGCTCCCTTCAATTCACCTGGCGAACGTCCGCTCTTTGGCCAACAAGATGGATGAACTGCTTCTGTTAAACAGAATAAACACGGACTTTTCCAGATCTGCCGTCCTGTGCTTCACTGAAACCTGGCTTGGTGAGCACATCCCTGATAGCGCATTATACCTGCCGAGCTTCCAACTTCTCCGTGCGGACCGCGTCATGGAGCTCTCGGGGAAAACGAAAGGAGGCGGAATCTGTTTCTACATAAACGAAGGTTGGTGTACAGATGTCACAGTACTAATCAAAACATGCAGCCCTCA
The DNA here is from genome assembly GCF_900747795.2 of Erpetoichthys calabaricus. Taxonomy (NCBI): domain Eukaryota; kingdom Metazoa; phylum Chordata; class Cladistia; order Polypteriformes; family Polypteridae; genus Erpetoichthys; species Erpetoichthys calabaricus. Next base: position 119,770,877 of record NC_041404.2, read on the forward strand.
CTTAGAGTCTTTTTTCATTGACTGTAAACCGTTCTATTCACCGCGGGAGTTTTCCTCGTTTATTCTGGTTGGTGTTTACATCCCACCTCAGGCCTGTGTTAGTGAAGCTTTACAACACCTGGCTGACCAGATAACTAACATGGAGCACAAACACCCGGACTCCCTGCTCATTGTTCTTGGTGATTTAACAGAGCAAACCTCAGGCAAGAACTGCCAAAATTCAGTCAGCATATTAAGTGTCCTACCAGGGACAAAAACACACTGGACCACTGCTACACTACATTAAAGGATGCTTATCGCTCTGTCCCTCATGCTGCCCTGGGACTCTCTGACCACTGTTTGGTTCATCTTCTCCCGACTTACAGGCAGAACTTAAGATCTGCAAAGCCTGTGGTGAAAACGGTGAAGAGATGGACCAACGAGGCAAAGCTGGAACTACAAGCCTGCTTTGACTGTACTGATTGGAGTGTTTTTTGAGTCTGCAGCGACAGACCTGGATGAGCTTACTGACACTGTGACATCCTACGTCAGTTTTTGTGAGGATATGTGTGTGCCCATGAAAACTTTTCGCACATACAACAACAACAAACCCTGGTTTACTACAAAACTCAGGCAGCTTCGTAAGGCTAAGGAGAAGGCCTACAGAAGTGGGGACAGAATCCTGTATAATCAAGCCAGAAACACATTGACAAAGGAGATCAGAGTAGCAAAGAGGTGCTACACTGAAAAGCTGGAAAATAGGTTTACAGCCAACGACCCTGCATCAGTGTGGAGAGGTTTGAAAGACATCACCAACTACAGGAAACCATCCCCCCATACTGAAGAGAACCATCAACTAGCCAACGAGCTGAATTTGTTCTACTGCAGGTTTGATAATCCCTCTTTCACACCTCTCACCCACGCCAATCAAAATACAGTCCCAGCACTCACTACCAAGCCCCTGCCCCTCCCCACTGACACCATACCTGCACTCAGGATCTGTGAAGGGGACGTGAGTCAGCTCTTCAGGAGACAGAAGATCAGGAAGGCACCAGGTCCAGATGGTGTGTCACCCTCCTGTCTTAAAGTCTGTGCTGATCAGCTGGCCCCCATATTTACACAGATCTTCAACAGATCCCTGGAGCTATGTGAAGTTCCCTCCTGCCTCAAACGTTCCACAATTATCCCGGTTCCAAAGAAAACCTCCATTGCAGGGTTAAATGACTACAGGCCAGTCGCCCTGACGTCTGTGGTCATGAAATCCTTTGAAAGACTGGTGTTGACCTACCTGAAGGACATTACAGACCCCCCTGCTTGACCCCCTACAGTTTGCTTACTGAGCAAACAGGTCAGTGGATGATGCAATCAACATGGGACTGCACTACATCCTGCAACATCTCGACTCTCCAGGGACATATGCTAGGATCCTGTTTGTGGACTTCAGCTCGGCGTTCAACACTATCATTCCAGAAGTCCTCCACACCAAACTCACTTGGCTCACTGTACCAGCTCCCATCTCCCAGTGGATCAAAAACTTCCTGACAGATAGGAAGCAGCAAGTGAGACTGGGAAAAATCACATCCAGCACACGAACAGTCAGCACTGGCGCCCCCCAGGGATGTGTCCTCTCTCCTCTGCTCTTCTCCCTCTACACAAATGACTGCACCTCAAGAGACCCGTCTGTTAAAATCCTGAAGTTCGCAGATGATATGACAGTCATTGGCCTCATCAAGGACAGTGATGAGTCTGTATACAGACGAGAGGTCGAACAGCTTGTCCTCTGGTGCGGTCAAAACAACCTGGAGCTGAACAAGCTTAAAACTGTGGAGATGACAGTGGACTTCAGGAGGAGCCCCCCAGTGCTGCCCCCTCTCACACTACTCAACAGCATTGTGTCCGCTGTGGAAAACTTTAGGTTTCTGGGATCCACAATTTCCCAGGACCTAAAGTGGGAACTAAACATAAACACAATTGTTAAAAAGGCCCAGCAGAGGTTGTACTTCCTGCGCCAGCTCAGGAAGTTCAACCTGCCTCAGGAGCTGCTCATCCAATTTTACTCTGCAGTAATCCAGTCTGTTCTCTGTTCATCTATCACAGTCTGGTTTGGCTCAGCCACAAAACAGGACAGGAACAGGCTTCAACGGACAGTCAGGATTGCAGAAAAAATCATTGGTGTTGATCTGCCCTCCATTCAAGACTTATACAGATCTCGAGTCAGGAAACGGGCAGAAAACATCATTGCAGACCCATCACACCCTGGTTACAACCTTTTTCAACTTCTTCCCTCTGGTAGGCGCTACAGAGCACTGTACGCCAAAACTACCAGACATGTGAACAGTTTCTTTCCTCAGGCCATCACTCTCATGAACACTTAAGTCAATCTCACAGCATCAGGGACAATACTAGGTAAAACCGGAGTCCAATTCCTTGTATGTGTGCATATACTTGGCCAATAAAGCTGATTCTGATTCTGATTCTTTTGATTTTCGGGAACAAGTAAACATCACAGGGAGCTAAATTGGGTGAATAGGGGAGATGATCAAGGACAGGAATGTTTTTGTCAGTCGAAAACTGCTTTAAGGAAAAAGCATTGCCTTGGAGAAGCACCCACACCCCTCTCGACCTGGGCATTGAACGTCTTTCACATTTTCTTGTCCTTCCTTGAAACGTTTATGCCACTCAAAAACCTGTGTGCGAGACAAACTGTTATCATCGTACACTGTTTTTATCATTTCATAAGTTTCTGTGGCGATTTTGTTGAAGTTCAAAAGAAATTTGATGTTGATTTGCTCTTCGATTTTTTCAGCCAACCTTATAGTGGCACCGACTGACTGGGCTGTTCACAGGATATACCTAGCCGGTTGTCGATTTGAGAGGGCAAGTAGGAGGGGATATAGTTCTATGACTCACGTTTGGCCAACCTCCAGACGGTTTTCCAGGAAAGTCCCAATGCCAGTCCAGTTATTTTTGTGTCTCACCTCATATATGAGACCACACCATAGTTTTTTATTTAGGGTTGAGACTGAAGACAGAGATGGCTGCTGTGAAAAAAAAAGAAAAGAGCACAAAGGCTTAAAGACCCACTTCCACATCTCCTAGTATGTTTTTTTTCTTTTTTATATGTATCCCATTCTCTCACAACAAAAATTTTGACCAATGCTTCAATTTTGGTCTCTTTTGACTACTGTACAGTAAAATCCTAGTAGTGATAATTTAAAGCACTTGGAGTTTATTAGTTTCTTGATATCAGTAAGGATTTTCTTCAGAGAACTCTTCTAGCCTCTTCCCATGGATTCATTCATCCATTTACTTAATCCATAGAATTCACATTCAAGGTGGTAGGGTACCTGAGTCTCTCCTGGCAGTGTTGAAAACAAGGAAGAAACCACCCAGTCTATTATAAAACATTCTCACACACTTACACTGTGCTAAAAGAGGGTCACCTATCAGCATAACCAGCATGTGTTTGGGAGGAGGCAGTAAACTGGACTATTTGTAGGAGAATTCACTCTGATACAAGCTGGACAGACAAACTCTACATAGTTGGCAAACAGGATGAAATTTCAATCCAGTTTTCCTGGGGCTGGTGGCTGTGCTCTTCCTTCTGCTGCTCTGATCATCTCCTTTTCTAATCTCATAAAGATGCTCTAAGGTGTGGTTCCTCCAATGGGATGGTACATTCAGCCCCTTTTATAGAATTATTTGTGATCTGTTTGGGTCCAAATTGTGCTTCCGACATTAAAACTCAGGCAGTCGTCACCTTTTGATTACCATGGTTGGTGCTTATGCAACTAGATAGGCGTGCATTGTGAGCAGCCTGCACTGGGCAAGCAATTCTACTTAATTCCCTGTTCAAACCAGTTCTTATCTTATCAAAGTACTAAAGTGGTCAATGCACACCTTAAAAATACGTTAGCAGAGAGTGCTTACTGTACATGTGCATTGGCTACTTAATACAAACGTACCGTCTTAATACTTGTGACATTTAAAGTTGAAAATAATGATAAATGAAATGTATTCTTAATGGTGCTACTGTTATGACTTCAGAGTGTTTGACATTTTTGGATGGTTGTTTTAAGTTCCTTTTCTAAGGGCTATTTTTCTTTTTTTAAGGCATTAAATATATATTTTTGCATTTATTTCCTTCTTTTTGATAACAAAGTTATCAGCATTATTTTGTGTTTTTTCCATCACCATGTTGTTTTTTCCCAGAGTGTCACCATTTTGAGTTTCCATTGTCATGATGCAACATTGGATTCCATGTTCTGGAAGTCACACATTTGATATCGCAGGGGTAACGCAATAAATGAAACGGAAAAACCAAGGAAAGCCTTTCCTTCTGAATTCCTGGTTTGCTGACCTTTATTTTCTGAAAATAAGGATATGATTTTTAGGTTGAGGTTTAGTTTTGACATTTGATAGGACTGACCTTAGGCTACAAATTTCCAGCTTCCTCACACGTTTACTCTTCAGGTCACCTCAGATAATATACTGTAGATTCCAGAATATAAGCCGAAAATTTCGTCCTACGTTTTTGGCTTGGAGTTTGGGGGTCGGCTTATGCAACGAGTATCGTTTCAGATTCAAGATTTCCAGCGCAATGCCGGTTTTGCCGATGAATACGGAAGTAATTAATGATGAAACCACAGCACCATCTTTCAGATGAAGAAGTAACTTTGCATGCTGGTACTTTAAATTAAATAAAGAATTTATTCAAAAAAGTGTTTTAGTTGTTGATTTTATTAATTAAATTTATAATAAATTATCGGGAAGTTTAAAATAAAATACCGACTGTAAATGTCACTATAAAAAATCCTTGAATGAAGAATCGCCAATCCTCTTACCGCTGCCGTACAGTAATTAAGATGAATGAGTATCGTAATTGAATTTAGAGATTAGGATTAGTAAGATTTGATGAATAATTAGTTACTGTTCGGCATAGTAAGGTTCAATCCATTATGAAACAAAAAAAAAATAAGATTTTATATTTAATATATAATTATAATTTTATTTACAATGATCCCGGGTAAATTATTATACAATAGCACAGAGCAATTTAATACTGTTCACAAATAACTTCATAACAATACATAATTAGTAAACTAATTGATATGAATTATTAATCATCAGTTGAATAACAATTATATTGTCTTTGAGACACAATTACCGCGGGTATATACACAATCGCTGACTAATTGCCATGGTTCAATCACTATGTAAACACTGAAACACTCGTATACACTAATACATGTATATATAAATTTAATACTTACTACGCACTAAAGTCCATTGAATTCCTCATCATTGCTATCCTCCCCACCGAATAACACATTCCAGTCCTCTGGACAAATCATATCATCATACATGTTTTACTCCTCGGTATTGTCGATAAGTTGGGCGAGAGGCACATCATCATCATCCTCCCATAACATATCATCTTCCGTACCGTCCATGGCATTACTGATGGAACACTTTTTGAATGATTTTATCACAATCTCCGGTTTGATCTCAGCCCATGCCTCGACAATCCACTCGCACACAGTTGCCAAAGGTGCAGCACGCATGTTACCAGCAGCGGTAAATGTCTGCAACCCAGACAGCATCCAAGTGTTCCACTTTCTGCGCATTAAGTCCTTGAACGGTTTGTTCAGGCACACATCCAAAGGCTGAAGTACGGAAGTTAATCCACCAGGAATAACTGCTATGTCTGTGTTAACTTTATTTAACTCCGACTTAACATCGTTAGCTAAATGTGACTTAAACATATCCCACACAAGAAGAACACGTTCATGTAACATCCCACCAGGACGACGACTTCACACCTCTTTAATCCACTTTTTACAGCCATCCTCATCCATCCACCCTTTCTCTTGAACATGAACAACCACTCCACGGGGAAATTTCTCCTTCTTTGGCAACGTTTTTCTTTTGAAGATCACCATTGGTGGTAACTTTGTCCCATCAGCAAGGCAACATAACACAACAGTAAAATGCTGTTTTTCATGACCAGTTGTCTTGACGAACACAGTCTTCTCTCCTTTCTGATTAACTGTCTTGTTACTAACAACATCAAAAAACATAGGCGTTTCGTCCATATTTGCGATCTTTGTGAGTGGGTATTCATGTTTCTTTCGGTGCTTAATGACGAAGCTTTGGAAGTCAGTAATTTTATCATCTAAATCTCAAGGAAGCCGTTGAGCCATCTTCGTTTTTGTTCGTAGGACTAGACTGTGGCGATTCATGAAACGAGTGCACCAGGATCTCGACACCTTGAAGTCTACAGCATCACCTTTATTCTTCTCAGCCCATTTTAAAGCATGCAGATATATCAGGTCACGAGTGACGATGTAACCTGATGCACGATGTTCGTTAACCCAAATGACCAGTTCTTCTTCCAGTTTCGGCCATTTACAGGATCGACCACGGTTGGCGCATTTAGTTCTCGGCATGGCTTTTAAAGATGTTTCAGCCTTCTTCCATTCTCGTACTTGTTTCTCGTTGATGCCAAAGTGACGAGCTGCTGCACTGTTATTTGATTCATTAGTGAACTTTACAACTTTCAACTTAAATGCGCTGTCATATTTCATACGTTTTTTCATAGGTGTAGTCATCTTTTTTTTTAACAAAAAATTTTATATATTACCAGGTATATTTTTATTCATCAATAATGTTTTTAAAAGTATAATACTGGTATACATAAACATTTATTGCGTATTTAAGTTAATCAAATTTATAACGAGTCTCCGGGAATCCACCCACCGATGTACCGTATTTGCATATATAGTTTCAACACAAAGTTTTCATTTTACCATACTTCTCCGCAATCACTTCCTGGTTTCCATCAAAAATGCCGGCAGTCTCAAATTCTCGCCGATAAACATGATAAATATACCTGAAAAGTCACTTTTAAGGAAATTTAGAAAATTTTGCTTGGAGAAGGGGGTCGGCTTATATACCAGTCATCGGCAAATACATGTAATTTAGTAGGTAGAAAAGGGGGTCAGCTTATATACCAAGTCGGCTTATATTCCGGGATCTACGGTATGTGTTGCCTCTTTCCCATGAAAGGCATAACAGCTACTACATAAGCTACCCCATTCCCCAAGACATCTTTGATTATGACTGAAGCTGGAGATTCTACTCTTCTTGTACTGCTAGATCTTGCCTCAGCTTTGGATATTGTGGATCATTCAATTTTAATGTCCTGCCTTGAACAATATGCAGGTGTCCAAGATAATGCCTTTTAATAGTTTATATCCAATTTAAGTTTTTCTATTCACCTAGGTGAGTTTCATCCCCTTGAGTCCCTCTTACTTGTAGGGTTTCTCAGGGCTCCACTGTGGGGCTAATTCTCTTTCTGATATACCTGTACATGCTGCCCTTTGGATTGATTGTCAAGTAGTATGGCTTCTCTTTTCATTGCTATGCTGATGACACTTAAATTTATCAGCCACTGAAATCAATGCAGAGTGAGACAATGTAGTCTCTCCATGCATGCTGAAATAATATTAAAACCTGGGTGGCATTGAACTTTCTTAACCTTAATGATAACAAAACCAAGACTGCAATATTGAGATGCTCAATAATTTTGAGAGTCTCTGATATTGTTCTTGGATCTCTTGCCATACATCATAAATCTTCAGTTAGGAACTTTGGTGTGACTTTTGACAACTAATTTATTTTTGACAAACAGGTAAATTCTATGGTTAAATGTATTTTTTTCCAGCTGATACTTTTAGCTAAGGTTAAGGCCTTTAGTGATTTTGAAAAGGCATTCATGCTTTTATAGCATTGTGCTTGGACTATTGTAATTCTCTGTATGTAGGAAATGTTCAGGCATTGTTACAACACCTGCAACTACAGTAGACCCCCGCGAAGTCATGGTTAAGAGTTTGTGGTCTCAGTCATTTGCGGATTTTTCCTTAGAACCTAACTAATAATTGTTAGTGGAAACCGCAAATATCCTCTGCAATTGTTTTATGGCTTTTTTCGTGGCAATACTGTACTGTAGAGAGAACAAAAAGCAACCGTAGAGGAAAATGCGGTGAAAGTAGCCAATCTGAGAGCGTTATTTATTTCTCCTTGCTGCTGCCCTGTGATGCATCTCTGGCAGATGCAGCCCAGCATTACCTCATCATAACAGTTTAGCTATCTTGACTGTTTCGCTGAGTGTTCTTGTGTTTTTCGTTTTGTTCTTCTTAAAGCCCTAAGATGCCGCCCAAATGCCCTGCACCTTCTAAGGCTTCTAGCAATGAACCTAAGCGCTAGAAGAAGTTTAAGACACTCCAGGAGAAGGTTGAACTGCTGGATTTGCTCCGGGAACTAAAAAGTTATGCCACAACTTCCCATCACAATGTTTGTCAAACCTATCAAGAAAAGCCAGCACGAAACCCCACCAGAAGAAAACCCGTCAGAAGATACGACTCCTCCTGAAGCGCCTGAAGAAGAGGCGCCACCCGAGGAGTTTTAAATCTTCTGCTTTGCTGTGTAGTCATTATCTTCATTATATACCTTCATCGTACTGCACAGCTAATTCATCATCATTATCATCATCTTCAATCAATATCATTAATTATTGGTAAGCACCCGTACATTTTACTGTATTTTTATTAAATTAAATTATTACATATTTACCTTACTTATACCAAAGAAAACAACAGCACATACCAAAGAAAACACGCTTGCATGAATTACAATACATCTAGGGGTAACATCGGTATTTTACATTCTAGCACTGCGGGAGACATATCAGTACAGTACTGTACAGTATGTAGGTTTACCTTTACATTCTTTTTTTTAGGGTAATGTATTAAGCTGAGTTTGAAATGAAATTAAAGTGTTTTGGGGGCATATTTAGGATTTAAACTATAAAAATAGGCATTTTTTGACCACATTCAAAATTCACGGTTTTTCACAATTCGCGGGTGTTCTAGGAATGTAAACCCTGCGAATTTCGGGGGTCGGCTGTAGTCCAGAACAGTGCTGCTCACCTTTTGATAGGCTCTCGAAAACGTGACCACATCTTACCAATACTGACCTTGCTCCATTTGCTTCTGGTCTTTTGCAGAACTGATTTTAAATGTTTGAAAGGAGAAAGGAGTGCCCCCTCCCTTACCTTTCAGAACTTATTAATGTTTACACACCAACAAGAGCATTGTGGTCTACTAGCCAGATGCTCAAAGGGAGGATCGGACTTTTGTGGTGGCCACTCTGTCTCTTTGGAAGAGGTTACCTTATTATATTAGGTCTAGCCTGACATTAGGTGATTTTAGGTCATCATTAAAGACTTATTTCTTTTCTCTGGCCTTTGACCTCATAAGAAGTTAAATATTATATTTGTTTATGTTGGTTCATGTAAATTCATAATTATGAGTGTGTATGTATGTGTGGGGTGGAGTATTTAGGGTATATCTATGTTTGGTTTGTTATAATTGTGGGTTTGTTATTGTATTGTCACATGCGCATGCTTGGTGAACAGCCTAAAGGCTTGTGTGAGTGTCATTTACCACCAAGACATAAGGGGGCACTGTGTAATAACGTTCTCTCTTCTCCTTCTCCTAATGCAGAAAGGAATATTGACACCTCTCCCACTGTGATGTCACTTCCGAGGTCAGATCACCTAGACCCATCCCTTCCTCTCAGAATCTACCAAAAGAGGAAACACCGCCATCTTTGGCAGACTGACTTATTGCAAGGACATCTCAGTTTTGCGCATTATAATGTGTTTCATTTTTACGCCTTTTGCATAACTTTGATATACAGGATTTGCCTCTGGGTGCTTTATCTTGTGCTCTTGTCTCCTTTACATTATACATATTTTAATTGTTTATTTTAGCTTCACTTATATAGCACTTTGGTTAAATTTAGGGTGTTTTAAATGTAGTTTCACTTGACTTGAATGACACAGTAACTCAGTGAGTTGGAAGAGGCATAAAGTTGGCACAATAAATGACATTACTCTACACTTACTGAGAATTGTGGGGCAGGTGTTGTCTCTGTTAAGGCATTGCTTAGGGTGGCTATACACCTTGATATGGCATGACTGGGACATGTGCTTAGAGCACTGCAAATAACAAGCAGCTTATCGCACAGCTGAATGTGCCACCAGATACAGTCAGTGACACGCATGCATGGCAGCAGAAAATGATGACAAAGTACGTACTGTGCTATGTCGCGGTGACAGCTGCTACATGTTCATCCATGTCAAAGCTAGTAAATAAAACAGAAGTCACTAGATAAAAATGAACTGAAATTCAGTTTCAAAGGTTTTATGTGTTCATTAATTTGTAAAATTGCTTTAAATAGTAACTGCCACAACACAAGACCCATCTTTATTTGTAATTATTGTGTAGCATGCTTGGGTTATGAGATGATGTTTGCTTTATGAAGTTCATAGAATTGAATACGGTAAAGTTGCTAATATGAATTAAAATACATTTATTGAAATGAGTTTCCACAGTGTGTAAAATATGAAGTATAACTAAAATACATCAAGGAAGACAAAACATTTATAAAGAAACTTTCAAGAAATGTGTGCTTAGAGGGCCTGAAGTTTCCTTGGATGTATCGATGAGCTCAATGATATTGAGTCTGTTTCAAACTCCACCCATCTAGGGGAGGGGTCTGTTGCATCGTCATGTGCTTGACTGGCCTTCAGGAGGTGCCACACATGTAATGAAAATCTCCCTTTGAGTTGTTGTTCTATTCGCTTTGTTCTGAGCTGAGGTCTTGTTTTATTTAGTGAAAATTACATAGAAAATTGGCTTTCATCTGCAGCTCTTGATCAATTTGTAAATAAATACAGAGGGAGCTCAGAGGTGCAGATTTGTAAATGAAAAAGAACTCTGTGCTTGACTGATTTGTCAATGGCCTGACTAATCAATTCCAACCTAAATTTAGCAGCCAGCTTTGATTAGTGCAGTTTAATAACAAAAAAAGAGCTCAAGGCTTTAACACTTTAGTGGACCTCTTCATGTTCTGCATCAGACTGTCAATAAGATTAACAGTAATTAATAATAAAATAAGACCTGGCCTTGGGGTGAAAAATGATGTACATAAATCTTTGAGATTCAGAAATAGTAATGCATTTAGAAAAATCTTTTGAGATAGAAAATATGAAAACATGTATTTTGACAGGACGCCCGGTTGACACAGAATTGCCAAATGGAATGGCTGCAAGGCAGGGGCCTTGGCAGTGGGACCTAGTAGCCTTGATAAACCTTAGTATGGGCAAAAGGCCAGAAGGTTGGGTACTCCTATTTTAGAAAAAGAAACAAGACTACTTAATTATTAAAGGCTACAGGGAAGATCAAATTGGTGAATTTATTCATTAGCCGCCAACCAATTAGAATTAGCTTAAGAGAGGTGTAAAAACATAAAATGATGTAATTGAACAAAATGTATGTGTGTAAGTACAGAAAATAGAACAGAATGATCAAACTTGTTTGTGTTTTGCGTACGTGACAAAAAGCATGTATACTTTCTGGAAGTTTTCTTTCAATGATGTGTGTGACAAGAAAATATACCTTTAGGGTAAGGACTTTACCAATTGGAATAATACAAAATGAGTCAGGACGCTATTTTTATTGCTTACGTGGTCAACGATCAGGAGACTAGAAAGCTATAAAAGAGCAAGGATATCTGCGCTCGAGGCAGATGAAGTACGGTGTCCTAGGACTGTATTTCTCTGTCATTTTACCCTTGTCTGGTATGTATCAATAAAAGGTTTTTACTAATATTAATTTTCTTCTCTGTCTTCAGTCACAAAAAGTGTCCACAGTTTTTTGGCGCCCGGACGTGGGGCAAGAGACGGCCGGTCGACTCCTCCGGCGAGACCATTTCAGTGATCCGTCTTACCAGCGGACTGCCGTCAACTTGAGCGCTCCGGCAGCAGAGCATGCAGCTCCGGCAAAAGTTAGGACTGCCCTGTCCTGAAACAGTTCTTGTGTGAGGAGCCCCTGGTCTCCTCTTTGCTACATCCACGGTGACTGAACGGATTTCCAGACAGAGCTTGCACACTTCCAGGCTGGGATAAGCACCGGGGAATTTCCGAACATTTTTTATTTTCTAAATTACGGGAGGGCGAGTTTCCTGTTGACCGTCTAGTCATATTCATATCTCAACGGGTTGCTTAAGGTGATGGAGACTTGACCCAAGCAGTTTGACGCATACGAAAGGTCTGACGAAAGGATACTGGCCTCACCCATATCCTAGACTCGGCTGGACGTATTGATGTAGTATTCTGCTGAACCGAATCGGACACGAAGTCACCTGAGCTGGAATCCGGGGATGTGAGCGGACAGGCTAACGGGACGAGTAACGGGGTGGTATATATATATATGGAAACATAAACAGAAAAAGAGCACAGATTGCAGGATTGCTGTTAGGACGGAATAAATAAATCTACATACTAATAGGAATACCGTGTTCTCCTGGGAACTGGGACAGGACCGATAGTTAGGTGTCTCCCCTTGGGACTAAAGAAGGGAACAGTAAGGGAACAGTGAGTGGCACACTTAATACCTCGCTGATTCATACGTACAAGGGATTAGGCGAATCAGTATATAGTTGGAAAATTAAATACAGGACCCGGGAGGGCAAGGGGACATAATGGGAACTTATAACAGTAAGCCTGTTAATCGCCGCACTGGGGGATCAAAATCATTAATGCTGGAAAAATTATTTTCGGAGGATCAACAGACGCCCCGTAAAAATGGGTCTCCTAGGAAATTTATAGAAAAGAAGACAGGTTTAGATTTCAAGAAGGCATGTAAGAAATGGAATAGACAGAGTGGTGGACGTTGGCCGATAGAGGGGACAGGAGATGTAAGTGAAATACAGGAAACTAGGAAGATCCTGTGTAGGAATAAGCAGGGTTGTTATAATAGTGGACCGTATCGAATGGATATGTTCGATAGATGGGAATTAGTAATAAAAGACAGAAATTTAGAAGCAGTACAGAAACAGAATGAATTGTTGCGGGCAAATGAGGGAAAGGCTAAAAAGGAGAAAGAGGAATTACTAATTACATTACAGAAAGTTCAGACAGGCACTGAACCACAGGCAGACGGGAGGAAAAGTAAGAATAATCCAAATAAAGACCCCCTTTATCCTATTATTTGTTCCTCTCCTCAGTACCAACCTCAGGCACCTCCATTATCCCCTCCTCTATCCCCCATTCCGACTGCCCCCCCTACACTGCAACTGGCAGAAGTTTCCCCCGATGATCCCCCAGGCACAGATCACTATGACCCACCCTGTACTAGACAAACCCCCGTCTCCAAATGCACTCGAAGTCAAACCTCCACTCACAAACCAGCTCCAACTTTTTTCTCTTCTGATCCTTCACCTTTACTTACTTGCCCTTTAATAGAAGTTCCCAATCCTCATTATAACCCTGCCCATCCAGCCGGACCCCAAAATCCCACAACAGTTATGATAAATCGGAACTGGGACATCCAAGAACTAAAGGATGTCGTGAATGCACTTCCAGATCCAAAGGAAGTAGGAGGACTAAAATTTGTTTAACAACTTGATCAGTTAGATAGCATGTATAAGCCTAACGCTGCTGAATGGACCCAGGTACTTCGTCGAAAGCTTGGGACCACATGGGCCACTGTTAGCAGGGGTGTCCGCAATGACGTTCCATGGGTATGGAACCCAGCTTTAACTCGAGGACAGGGGATTGGTGGAGAAGGCGAATTTAACCCACAATGGGAGGCGTTGAGACAAAATATTGCAGAAAAATATAAAAAAGGAACGGACTGGTCCCTTATTTCTGCTGCAAAACAAAAGAGAGACGAGACGGTTGATGAATGGGCACATAGGATTCAAGACCTTATGGCTAATCACTCGGGCTTGGAAAATGTTGATGACCGCACCCGAGCTGCAGTTCCACCTTTTGTTTCCGGTTTGCGCCTTGATATACAAAACAAGGTCCGCACTTCCTGTATTGAGTGGGAAAGTGCCGCGTTTGATGAAGTCAAACGACATGCTGAACATGACGAAAAACAAACTAAGCAGAAGGAATCGGACTCTCATGCCAAATTATTGGCAGCACAGATGAACTATTATACCAGGAATACTCCTGACCGAGGCCGAGGATATGGCATTAGAGGAAGGGGACGAGGACGAGGAAGAGGACGAGGTGGTTTTAGAGCTCCTCCTGTTGACCACAATAAGAATCCTTTTATTCCCTCTCCCTTTAATCCCAATGTTAATTCCTACTCTTGCTACGCCTGTGGTGAAACTGGACATTTTCGTCGGGAGTGCCCTCACAGACAGCAACAGCCCCCACCTCCCCCTATTCCACCTGTTTTTTCTGACACCCCTGACCAACAATACTGGCTATAGGAAAACGCAGGGACCTCCAGCCACTCTTTTCAACTACCTTTGCTCACCCATAATTCAGAGACTGATCCTTTACTGACATTGTTCGTTGATGGCACTGAGACTATTTTCTTAATCGACACTGGTGCCACTCGATCTACCCTCTCGCTGGCAAAGGTCCCTGCCTCGAACGAGACTGTTACTGTGCTTACTGCTTCTGGACAACCTCACCTTCTTCAAGTATCAAAACCTCTTCAAGTCCAGTCACGTCCTGGCGGACATACCTTACTGCATCGTTTTCTTTTAAATCAGCTCTGTCCAGTTAACCTTTTAGGAAGAGATCTCATGACAAAACTTTCTCTTTCTATTTCTATGACTGACAAAGGTTTTTTCTGTTCTACCCCCAAGTTGTTGTGTCAAATTGCCCCTTACCCCAAACCCTCTTTTGCAGCTTGGACTTTAGATATTTCCCCACACACCATTCTCCTCAAAGCCCTACACTCTTTTTCCCCTTGTCTCTTTCCCAATTTACAGGCCCCTGACATTTTACACTGTACTGCCCAATACTTCCCTATAGAAGTAGACACCCCCTGGCTAGAATCTTTCCTTACTTCTGGTACTCGCCCCGAAACCCTTCACATCTCCTGTGTTTTTATTTCATCCACAAAGGCAGCTGCTTCTGTTCATCTTACATGCTCACAGCATATATATTATCTTGGCGGCTCATTGCCTCATATTTCCTTAGCTAAATCACGCACTGTTAAATGGGGGGAAATAGGACCATGGGTAGAAAAATGCCTTGAAAGAACAGACTGGTTACAAGTTACTCCGGGTATTTTTGATACTCCTGACCGTTTAATAACTAAAGTGGTGTTTCAAACTGATTTTTTAGTACATCGCGCTTTGTGCCGTCCTTCCTCTTTTGCTTGTTCATTGCAAACCACTTTCCCTTCTTGGCTCTCTATGCTCCCTGATTCACTATGGTCCCAGGGAAAGAATGATTATGGAAGGATAGCCCATTGTGAGCCTTTGGTGATCCACCCGAAATCCTCCTTCCGCCCGCACCGTGCCCAATATCCTCTGTCTCCCGAAGCAGAGGCTGGCATCTCCGCCGTACATTCCGATCTCGTCAAACGCGGTACCGCCGTTGGACATGGACCGTCATGCCTCAGGGATACACTGAAGCCCCTTGTGTATATGAACAAGCTCTTGCCCAAAATTTTAGAAGGCTTTTGGCCGGACGGGATACAGTATGTAGATGATATGTAGCGCTACGGAAGATGATTGTACAAAAGATACCCAGAAATTGTTGCTGTTTTTGGGGGACAATGGCCATAAAGTTTCTAAAGTTAAGCTGCAGCTAATCAAAACAACTGTAAAATATCTAGGTCATGACATTACGTATGGAACAAGAGCTCTCTCTAGCGATCGCATTACAGCCATCCAAAATCTTCCTAGACCGGTCACAAAACAACAGGTTATGTCTGTTTTAGGTATTCTGGGCTACTGCAGACAGTTGGTTCTAAATTTTACTGAAAGAGCACAGCCGTTGCAACAATTGGCTAATACTCCTGGCATCCCCCTTTCTGGCCAGGTCCAATGGAATGAACAGGCTGAGAAGGCTCTCTGTGACCTCAAAACTGCTCTTCTATCTGCGCCCGCGCTTGGTTTGCCTGATCATTCTCGTCCATTCACTTTGTTCGTGGACGAAAAGCAGGGATTTATGAATGCAGTACTGACGCAACAACATGGAGATAAACAAAGACCGGTGGCTTATTTTTCTAAAAAACTGGATCCAGTGGCCGCAGCACTTCCTCCGTGTCTTCGTGCTGTGGCTGCAACAACAGAAGCTGTATTAGCAAGCACGGATGTAGTTCTCATGAGCCCCCTAACAGTTAAAGTGCCTCACGCTGTACATTCTATCCTAGTACAAGCCAAAACTTCACATCTCAACCAGTTACGCAGTGGTCCAAGGGGACCGCCTGCTGGAAGCAAATCGAATTTCATCAAGCTTGAGTGCACAAGCAGCTGAACTCGTAGCACTCACTCGAGCATGTCAGCTGTCCGAAGGGAAGATCGTAACAATTTATACGGATTCCAGGTATGCTTTTGGAGTCTGCCATGATCATGGAGCACTATGGAAACTAAGGGGATTTAAGACCAGTACTGGCAAACCCATCCAACTTCAGAAATTGATCGAATCCCTTTTAGAAGCTATAACCAAACCATCGAAGCTAGCGATTGTTAAATGTCAAGCTCACACAGGAAAACAGGATCCTGTTAGCAAAGGAAATGAATTAGCTGACCACTTTGCTAAAGAGGCTGCATATAATAACACACCAATTTCTTTATTCCAACAGAGAAATGACCAGGACCCTGATAATCAAATTATTTCTTTACAGAGTGCAGCCACGGATATCGAAAGGAGAAAATGGTCCAAAGAAGGGTCCCTCTCTGATGGAGTCTGGACTCATAAACACACTAACAAACCTTTTCTCCCAAAAGCCTCTTTCCCAGGAATGGCAAAAATCGCCCATGGCCTCGATCACGCAGGTAGAGATACCACGGTTCGAGATGTTGAAAAACATTGGGAAGCTGTAGGTTTCTCTACATATGCAGAGCAATTTTGCAGACGCTGTGCAATATGTCAAAAGTTTAATGTGGGAAAAGGTACCCAGTTAAGTCCCGCCGTTACCCCTAATCCAATGGGTCCGTTTGAACACCTCCAAATGGATTTCATTGAACTAACCCCGTCTAAAGGGTACCGATATTGTCTTGTGATTGTCGATGTGTTCTCCCGATGGGTAGAGGCTTTCCCTTCAAAACACAACGATGCCAAAACAGTAGCTAAAGCACTAATTAAAGAGATTATTCCAAGATGGGGTATCCCTCAAAAGTTACAAACAGATAATGGCACTCATTTTGTGAACTCCGTTATAAATGAATTAACCACCTGGCTCCAAATTAATGTGCACCATTATTGTAAATACCATCCCCAAAGCGGAGGCATCGTAGAACGATGCGATGGCACTTTAAAAGCTAAACTCGCAAAAATTTGTGAACAAACTAATTTATCATGGCCGGATGCACTACCCTTAGCTTTAATGGGACTAAGGGGACGGACACACCGACAACTGGGACTATCGCCGTTTGAGATTCTGACCGGACATCCCATGCCCATTGGCATGGTTGTAGAAAATGTGAATTTGCATACTGTGGACAATGATCTTCTCTCTAGTCTTGCAGGTCTGCGAACCTCGTTGAAGGAAATCCACCAGCAGGTTAATCAAGCCTGGAGGACCAGCCCCCTTTCTAAGGATTTACCAATTCCCTTGAGCACCTGGATCCTGGTTCGAGATACTCGGAGGAAACACTGACATCAGCCTAGGTGGAGAGGACCATTCCAAATTCTTCTATCCACACCACATGCCGTGAAAGTTGAAGGACTGCCTGCCTGGATCCACGCATCGCATTGCAAGAAATGGCTATCTTAAAAATACTTTTTCTGTTGACTGTTACCCACACCCTCTCAGGCTACCCAAGGATGGGTGGTGATCTATATCTAAGTACTTTACCGCCTCTATGGAAAGGGCATATATGCTACATGAGGAGCACATGTCTCGTATAGCTTCTTCCATTTTCTCCTCCCCATCCCCTTTCCCCCCCCCTTCCCCTTCATCAACCATTTCAATTTAATCATATTGCCCACATCATTTTGTTCAAAAAGGGAGGAGTGTAAAAACATAAAATGATGTAATTGAACAAAATGTATGTGTGTAAGTACAGAAAATAGAACAGAATGATCAAACTTGTTTGTGTTTTGCGTACGTGACAAAAAGCATGTATACTTTCTGGAAGTTTTCTTTCAATGATATGTGTGACAAGAAAATATACCTTTAGGGTAAGGACTTTACCAATTGGAATAATACAAAATGAGTCAGGACGCTATTTTTATTGCTTACGTGGTCAACGATCAGGAGACTAGAAAGCTATAAAAGAGCAAGGATATCTGCGCTTGAGGCAGATGAAGTACGGTGTCCTAGGACTGTATTTCTCTGTCATTTTACCCTTGTCTGGTATGTATCAATAAAAGGTTTTTACTAATATTAATTTTCTTCTCTGTCTTCAGTCACAAAAAGTGTCCACAGAGGCAGCAATAGTTTAGTTTTATTCTTATTTGCATTTCTTTTAATAATGCCACAAAGAGCAGGACACTATTCTACAGTATTCAGCTAAGAAGGTTCTATGAAAGCCTTTCTTAAATATGCAAAGACAACCATGATAATTTTGACCTCACTTTCTATTGAAAGTATTGGAAGGGTACTTCACAAAGGATTGTACTTTTTCACTGCTGCATACAATCTGAGACAATTGAATAGGAGCAGAAATCTTCCATCCAGTAACCCCCCATCTAGGAGGGAATACTGTATGTGTGCTTCCTGACTGTATAATTAAGGGACAATCTGCCCGTTTTTGCACCATACATTTTTTTTTAACCTTTGTCACTTAGCTGAATGATTTTGTAATATAAAAGGGAGCATTTGCCTCTAGTTAGTTGTTTCTTTTAATTTCAGAGTTTCTAGATTACTAGAATATCTTTGCATTATGTTATAAATTCCTCTAACCACTTGCTACTTGAAAAGTGATTAAATAGGAGGTCTGAGTGACCTACAGATCCTTTATTCACCGCCATATTTCAGACGTCAGCACTTTAGTTTAGATACTGCAAAAAAGCATCTATTACTCTTTTACTCTTTTGTAACAAGATCTTAACAAAGCCTTCTTTTGGTCTTCATAACACTTATAAAACATCAGTACATATGTTATTCATCTGTGTGGAGTGTGGCATATTGACATTATGGTAATATTACTTGTTAACAGGAAGGATTCTCAGGTCTTTTACTAAATATGCAATATCAAGAGAAATGTGTCTCAGTGAAGCCACCTTAGATCATTACAAAGTGAAGTTTTGTTAGTAAGTCACATTGCGGAGATGAATAAACACAGTGAATAAATTTAGCCTCAGACACACAAAAAGGTTTGGGGCAGCCACCCATACAGTATATTATATCTGGCTGCAAAGGTTTAAATTAGCACTGAAGTGGGCAGCTCAAGTTCTCAAGTTGAACTGATTTTTTAAGACAAAATGGCGTCTTTATAGACCATGTCCCAAAAGTGATGTCATCTTGGAAGCCGAGACCGGAAGTGATATTTCAAGATGGTGCCGGAACTGGAAGTGACGTCTTTGGGGCCGCCGAAACCAGAAGTGACGTCTTTGAAGAAAAAATCAGGCAGGTTTTCCTGTATTTGTTCTGCAGAGTGAAGAGAGGAAAGTTTAGTGCACCCCACCACCTCCTGGCCTGGCGTGGAATTACCTTCTTTTGGTCCACTCAGCTTCCACCTATTCGTATATGTATGACAACATTTTACTTATGCTTTTTAAGTGAAATGAAGACTCAAGGATGTGTACGTTAAGGTCTTGTTAAATAAAAGTAAATGAGTAATGAATGTTAAAACCGTTTAAATTATTTTTGCCGTCATTAAAGAACACTCAATGCCACAGAATCTACAAAGCATTAAAAGGATTTTAGTTTTTTTATATTTTTTTCCAAATTTATTAAACATAAAAAAAACCTGAACTATCACATTAACACAAGTATTCAGGTCCTTTTCTCTGACACTTGAATTTGGCCAAGGTGCATTCCATTCTATTGATCATCATTGAAATGCTACCGCACCTTGGAATCCACCTGTGGTCAGTTCCATTAATTTCACATGTTTAGGAATGGCACACACCTGCTTTCATAAGGTCCCACAGGTGACAATGTTTATGAAAACAAAAACCAAGCCATGAGGAGAAAGGAATTATCAGCAGAGCTTACAGATAGGATTGTGTCAAGACACACGTCTTGGGAAGGCTACAAAAAGTTTTGCAGCATTAAAGGTTCCCAAGTACCACTTCAATAAGTGGTGTCCATAGCTGACCTATATTTTTGATAACAAACTCCATAACATAAGAGGATATATATTTTTGTACCACTTATCATGCATGTGCGATAGGGGATCACCTTCCAGGCTCAAATGAGGTTAGTGATACCACACTGTCACTAACAGTATTGTCGACTTTTCCCGAAGATGCAAAGTGAGTTCCCTTAACCCTGACTGTGATGCTCAGAGCAAGCCCCACCATTTTTAGTCAGGGCACCATAAAAAAGTGATGGGCTCAGAACACTACATCTCATTCATGGTCTTGGAGGTTAATCGATTACTATTTAACGGCAAAGGACTACATTTCACCTGTCTTTTTCTTTGTGCTATCATGCACTGTTTTGTTTTTTGTTTTCTGTAAGCTAAATGAGATTACCAGGGTGGTACCCCAACATATCTTGCTGTCTCACAGTGGTTCCCTCCCACCAGTCTCACATTATACATTCAATAACATTAAAGGATATATATTTTTCTTCTATTATAAACACAATAACAAAAGGGTATATACAGTATATTGTGCACCATTACATGTAAACAAAGATGACAGCTTGCACAAAAGATTAAAAATAATAGGGTATAGAAGTAAACTACTGTAGATCCAACGTTACACTTAATGTAAGCACATCTGTGAACATTTTCCAAAAAAATAGATGTTCATATTTTGCAGATCACAACCGAATAATTCAAGAAAACATATTCTTTTGTTTTCCTCAAGGGTAAAAAACTGACTTACTAATATTACAGTTCTTTCTTATAATCTGGAAATCTAGGTTGATTGGATAGTTTTAAAAGTGGCAATTTGTATAGTGAATTTATTTGATTGTGTTGTAATCAGCAAAGTAAAGGAGAGGGGTGTGTTAACATTTTGAAAGGGGGCACACAGTCAAAGCTTAATCTACAGCTCCCTGATTGTAGAATATGCTTGACTAAAAAAAGGCAGAGGAAGTCAGGTTCTATGCAACTAGAAGTGTTAAATATTGTTTTTTGCTTTTAATTTAAAATTATTCTTGGTTTGCTTTATGGGTATGAATACTCATTCACATTGTTCTTTTTTTACCCTGATTGATCCACTACAGATAGTCAAGAAACACATATAAATTCTTTTTTGCTGAAGAATCTGTTGGAAAAAGTGACATAGTCTACACCAAACTGTAGTTCTGCAGAAGAAAAAGTTGCCACTTAACAGAAAACAAAATGACATTATAATGAGAGGTTCTGAGCTTTACTTTACACTGCCTAAAAATTTAAAATACTTCATTTTCAAAACACACTCAGAACATCGGCAGCTGTGCTATTTCTTTCTACTCATTGCCATAGGCAGAAATTCCCCAAGAAATGAGATCAGAAAATTACAGGGGAAACTGATCAATACCCATCAGTCACCTGCAATAGCTCTTACCACTTGGACACACCGTGTCTATGCCTAAAGGCCACACAATGTGTACTTGGTCAATCTAAACATGCAGCTAAAATAAGGAGACATGGCAGCATGCTTCCCTATGGCGATTTCATCTTATGCATTTGGTACACACTTCCAAAGACTGTTTTTAGAGACAGTTCCAGATATATTATTATGGGAAAAATAGGTGAAATAAATAAACAGGCAAAAAAGAAAATTCAGTTCATGAGCCCCCATGAGAGATGGGCTTAAAGTGGAGTAAATAAAGAAGATATGCAGACAAGAGAGTGGTAGACAAATGGGAACTAAGCTAGAGGAGTTGAAGAATGTGGAAGGCAAGAGATAGAGAGTGAGGTTTAAGGGACAGACAGAGGTTCAGTGCCGGGGGACTGTGAAGGGCAAATTCAATAATAATTTAGTCTTTTCTTTCTGAGAAAACAAAAACAGCTTGATCATGGGGAGGGCAATGTACTAAAATAGACACTGATGGTAGGACTCCTAAAATGATCTGATAATGATCTGATTCAGCCATATAAAATACAGGACACTTTCTGCATGAAATTTAACAAAATTACATTTTTGGACATGCCTGAGATTTGTTATATAGTACTACAGGGATAGTTACAATGGTCCTTGAGGGAATGTAGGCTGAAATGTTAAGAGAGCTGGGGATAAGACATTCTTGAAATGTTGATCAGAGTTAGGTAGTTATAACCAGGCTATATTTATACACCATGAAATATAAGACTGTTACGGCATAAATGGAAGATAAGGACAATGGATATTTGAATGGATTTGATGGAAAGTCTCCTGATAAACTGATTAAGGGCCGTGTCTACTGTGTAATGAAAAAATGCCCTTAGTGCTTTACTATCAAAATAAGTGTAATCCCCAAAGAAGATAGAAAAGAAAAAATGTATAATATCTGTGGGACAATAGATTTCAAGGTTCAAAGTTTTTATTTAGTTATGTTTACTCAAGAAAACATGAATTTTGCCCTCTCAGTTACATCTAGTAACAGACAGAAATGAAAGTCAACAAACAGTCTCAAGACAAAAACAGAAGTTTTTAGTCCTTAAAATTCTAATCATAGTGGCGGAGGCAGCCATAAGTTCTGGGACTGTCAAATGATTATGTATTTTAATTGAGACTAATCGCAACATGTTCCACAATTACATGTTTAACCAAAGTGATTTAGCGATATCTAGTAGTCCCCTGTGAATGTGACTAGTCTACAACTTGCTAGGTGCTCAAACGACCTACTGTCCTTCATATAAATCCTTGATATATGACACAATTGTTCCATGTAAAGGTACTGTGTAAGAATCATCATAACTCACTGAAAGATGTCTCTCAGCTCAGTATCTTCAGTATCGTCTGCAGTCTACTGTGATCCATTTCGCAATAAATAGTGGGACCTAATGCTTTAGCTTTTGTTTCATTCATTGACTTAAGTCATGTTTTTCATTCATGGACTATAGTCTGTCGCAGATTTTGCTACCTAGCACTAGAGTTTTTAACAGCACCATTTGGGTGGAGTGGTGGCTCTGAGGCTAAGGATATGCACTGGTATCTGGAAGGTTCCAGGTTCGAATTCCTGTTACTGCCAAAGGGGATCCTGCTCAGCTGGGCCCTTGAGCAAGGCCCTTAACCTGCAATTGCTCAGGGGTGAAGTATTGGAATTGGGTGAGAAAATAAGCACTAACCTTTCACAGAAGTCAATCGGCCTTGGTGTGTGGTGTGGAAATGATAGAGATCTTCTCTCATTTGGAGCCAACATGAGCTGTGAAGGAGTTCAATGGATGGCCCTGTGCTCTAACCCTAAGGGGTATGCACAAACTATGAACTTCCTAATGCAAGAAATTGTATAAGGTGAAATATACAATAAAAAAACGTGTGTTTTGCTTTTATCTGATAAGCCAAGGACATTATACAGTCGACCCTTGATATACGACCGGCCTGACATGCGAACAACTTGGTTTACGACCAAAATTTTTGTTTTGAATTACGACCAATGTCTTGCGTTATGACCCGAATGCGGTCACGTGTATCCGCTTGTGCGATTGTAAACAAACAGCCGAGAGTGTTTGTAAGCATCAGTCGGAGCCCAGATACATGTGATTGTGGACGTAATTTCTGTCAGTGCAGTGATTTAAATGATTTATTTCGATAATCACTAAGGAAGGAAGAGAAGGTAACGAAGGTAAAGAAAGCGATCACAATCGAAACGAAGAAGGAAATTGTGTGGAAATATGAGAGTGGCGTTCGTGTGAATGATCTCGCTAATATGTACAGCATGTCGAAATCCACCATCTCGGCAATTTTACAATGAAAAGATTTCTATAAGGAAACTCCTTCCAAACAATAACCACCTTCCATTTCATTCTCCTCCTCCTTCCTTCCTGCAAGCCAAAGATGTCAACTTAAATGGTGAGTACAGTATGAAATTGTTGTTTCTGGTAGGCTAGGCACTTTTTATAAGTTTTTGGTTAGTACATTAGAAAAATTATTGGTGTTTTTGGTAAATTATGCACATTATACAACCCTTTTTTATTAAAAAAAATTAAGTAAGTGTTGCTGTGGGAGGTTCGGAACATATTAAGGGCATTTCCATTATTTCTTATGGGAAAAATAGTCTTGACTTACAACCAACTTAAGTTACAACGAGCCCTCGCAAACGAATTGAGTTTGTAAGTTAAGGGTCCACTGTACATTTGTGATATTTAAGTTTTTCCGCACTACGTTTTCAGGTATCAACAGTTTTGTCCTTTGAACCGCCTTGGAGTGTTTTAAATCATAAACAAGCATCATAAATTTCATCTTGCTCATCTTTGTTAATGGAAAAAATTAGATCAGGGATTAACAAACTTTAAGTCAAGACATCCCCAAAATGTTATACCATTTGTTCAGGGTCCCCACTAATATAAATAAAATGTGATGAAGCAGACCATGATCTTACATCTTGATTACTGCTAATTGTAGTGATACTGCATGATTTTGTGTAATAGTAGACCCACTAATCAAAGCAAATGCTTAATTACAGCACACTATTGACACATATGTGATTAAATGTCAAGTGATATCTCTAGGCCATGCATTTTAAGCCAATTATCTTGGTGTACCACCTACATGAATTGAAATATTTACAAATATAACCAAAAGGTGGATATCTTAACTCCCACTCATGCCCCTAATATTGCATATGGGGATTTTAAGAATTGATTATAGAGAGTTTTTTTGTGTGGCTGTGTGTGTCTTTTCAATTTTTCTTATACACATCAAAAAAAGTTTTAATGAAATATTTTTTAATGTAAGAACAGTCGCATGGTTTCATAAGGAAATTAAATTAGAAAGCCTAAAATTGATATATTTTTAATTCACAAAAAATATACAGTTACATATGAATCCAGATCAAAAGTAGCAGATCAATAACTCAAGTTTCATATAACTCCAGGTCAAAAAAAAAAGGAAAATGACTTAAAGTCAGTTGTGAAGGTTAAGTATGTTTTTGTTTTATAGGGTCATTATTGTCCTCATGTTTGATAAGGTCATTATTGTCAACGTCGGGTTCAATTTTTTGATGACTTTTAGCACAATTCTGCTTGTAACATCAGCCTAAATCTGTATTTATTTTTAAAGGATGGATAAAGTTTACCTAATATTGGCAACTCTGTCCTGTGGGTGAGGTGGCGGGAGCGGGTGAGAAAATAAGCACTCACCTGAGGTTCTCACTTTAACAGAAATCAATCAGTCTTGGTGAGTGGTGTGGAAATGATAGGGAGCTTTTCTCATTTGAAGCCAACGTGAGCTGTGAAGGACTTCGATTTGGAAGAACAAGAGTGGATTGTCACAGCAGGAACACCATGAGATGGGGAAGTGGAACTGAACCACAGATTAGTGTGGAGATCCGTGTTCTGCCACCGTGTGCCCCTTTAAGTCCCACTTTTTAACCCTCTTTTTTTGTTACTTCATGTACCACCTGACAGTTGTTTGTGTGCCAGTCTGTTCTCTGGTAAAGCTACATTCATGTATGATTACTTTTATGTAAAAACATTTCAGTTAACTGTATATTTACTTAAAAACTAGGCTGTTTAAAGACAATCTTTAATGCAAAAGCAAAAGTTTTTTTTAATAATGTTAACCTCACCAGGGCCACAGCCATCAGTTTAAAAAACCACTGGCTTAGAGAACAAGGGGTGTGATTAACACCATTAAGGAAAAATAACATATCATACCTTTCAAAATGAATTGCATGCGTTAACACATTAAATTTGACAGCCCTAGTTTTAAAACTTTTGCAAGTGACTGCTGAAATAGAAAACATCATTAGTACAATTATTGATATACTGGATATCTTATATAGTTTTATAGAGTACAAAGGCTAAACAGGATGAAATAAAATGCTATCAGAAGTTGTACTTTTTTGACTCAGACTATCAAAACCTGTAAAAACTAAATATGAATGTCGCTGACAGGCCCCTGCCTAATTGAATCTCATATTTTGCTATGCTAAAACCTTATTAATTTTTTCTTGCTTCACATAGTTTTGGCTACTCAGTAGTGCCTAACTCTCTAACAGGAAGATTTGGAGTAATACCTGAAAAGTTTCCATAACTTAATAGACAATTTACTGTGGTAATTTATATTACATTGCCAATATGCCAATTTATTTTGCTCAACTAGAAGAGTTTTAACTAACAGCATAATATAATGAGAAAGGGTATCCTACTTGACTTAAAATTAGGAAAAATCTAATTTCGCTAAACTCCAACTCCCATGGAGCCCGGGTGGGATAAAGCCCTGTGCATACTCTCTCCCCCAGTCCTTCCATTATACAAGGGACCCGGCTGTCTGTCACACCAATCACACCAAAGTCAAACCGACCAATCAGATTATCTCAGTGGGACTGGACACGCCGAAATAGTGTTTTATTAGATAATAGATTCATCATAACACACATCTTTTAAACAATTAAAGTGAGATAATTGACAGCAATGACGTATATAAGAAAGGGGGAGGAGAGGAGAGAATGAAAGATGAGTTTGTGAGGTGAAGGGACTACAATACTAGTTTCAAATGTCAAAATGAAATGTCGACATTTCAGGCAATAACTGTTCACCAAATTCTTCATCAAGATTTATTATATCACCTGTATAAAATACAACTACTGCATACATTTTAGGAATAATTTAGCCGTGAGATTCAAACTTTTGCTCTCTATTTAGTTAAATGAAAACTGGGATATACTGAACAACTTGTGAATTCATTTATAAGAATGTATTGCTTTTTCAAAAAAGTTATTTAAAAAATACTGTTATTTAAAACAAGGATAATTAATAGCATCGATTAATTATTTTTTGTCTTCTTTTCTTATCTGACACCATGAGTCAAGTGATCATTCATGCTGTCTTTTCAACATTTATCTTATCCTTGTGGCACACCTGTTATGAAGAAAAATGTATCTCTCTCAGGTTAACTAAACTTGACACTAAGCATTTATACGGCAGTGATATACATCTGGAATCTATTCACTGTTTTGAATGATAATTATTGTTTTCCTAACAATATGTTTCCTTTCCATTTTTCTCTTTTAGTAATATTTATCTGAGAAATGTGTTTGAATTGAAACAACTAGGTTTACAGTTTTTTTTTATTCTGTTCCCATTGTTGTTTCTCTATGCATGACTGTGCTGCCATTATAGTAGTAATCCTCTTCTTGGGGCCTAGTATGCTACTGATTTTGTTTTTTGCGTGCTCAGATTATAAATTTAAGAACCCCTGCTCTGAAATAATACAAATATCTACCAATTAGAAACTGCAAGTATGAACACTAAATGTCCAATAATTAAGAATTAACTAATATCAGCAAAATTGAATTCAGCAGTTAAAATAGTAAAATATATCACTTTTATTACCTCTGTGCCATTTCAAACATAAGAGGACTCTGTGTTTCTCCCATCTTGGTGCTCTTTATACTTTTAAAAAGACACGTGGTGATCAAAAGAAAGCATTTACATTTTTAATTAACATCTTATGTTTAGTAAACGTTAAGGTAAAGATTCAGTTAACTTGCTTTGTACACAGACGTCTGATCCATTTGCACAGGAACATTAAAGAGATGTGATGGATAAAAAATCGAAATGCATGTTAGGATGTACAGCTGCTTGTATACTTGTAGCATTTTAATTTAATTGACTATCAAAGTCCTTTTGACTACGTAAATCTAATTCCTTATGAGTGCTTTAATCAAGAGAGTGTGCGTCATGATGAACAAACCATTAATACAGCGATCATACCTTTAATTATAAAAGTTCTTGGAGACACACCACTGTTCACTTCACTCTGCCTCCCTTAAACTAAATTTAATCTTCTCTGTTAATGATATTGTTTCAATGCATTGTAAAACTGAAAAGCTGTTAGCTTTTAAAGTAAAACTCAAAATCTTCATTTCTTAGTGAAGTCAAAATCAACTTCAATAAAATCTTGATGTAAAACAAGTTATCATATAATTCTGTAAAACAGTACATTTCCAGTAAGAATCTGAGAGCCACTCCATCTGATGCTGTTCCTTTACTAATCTTCTTTCTCCAACCTCACAATTTTTCTCCTCTTCCATATCCACCTTCATCACCAATTCAGAGTTTCCGTTTGCTCTGAGGCAATATTTGTCTCACTACCCAACTCAGTGAGCCAAACCATGCCAGGATCCCACCTAAGACTCAATGAGAACAACATGACAAGAAAAATGGATTACATTGGAAAAAACTCTCATCTAAGTGCTTTGTCTAAACAAGAAAGTGCCCCCTTTATAATACCCCTACGTCTCACTCTGAAGGGCTCATTATATTGCAGATTTCTCTACATGGCTCAGCACCTTTCTAACAGGCCACGTTACCAGAGTCCGTCTCACTCATATCCAGCTGCATACCATATAATCTACAATATAATAAAATGCTAAGGTCTGTAGGTCTAGTCCCTCAAAGCAATCTGATTGGTCAGTTCGACTTTGGTGTGATTAGTCAGTTTGGCTTTGTAGACGCAATTGAAAGAGGAAGTGCAAGTGTGAGACCAACAAGGAAGTGTAAAGGTATAGGAGGCAAACTGAAAGAGAGTCTTCTTCAAGAATAGAAAGTATAAAACTACATAGGAAGTGAAAAAGGTGCCTCGAAAATAATAACAGAGTCTGAGAAGCAGGCTTTACAGGAGCATGCTTAAGAATGGGAGTACTGGTGACATGAAATTAGTAAAGACATAGGAGGTATGCTGAGAGTCGCCTTCATAGACTGAAAGTATAAGACCAGACAGAAGATGAGAAAGGTGGCTCAGAAATAATGAAGGGTGTCTGAGAAGTAGGCTTTATTGGAATGCACTACAGAGTGGGAGTGCCAGTAAAGAAAAGTTAGTAAAGGTGTAGGAGGCATGCTGAGAGGCTCACCTTCAAAGATGGAAATTTTAGGCCGGGCAGGCGGTTGAGAAACGTGCCTCGAAAACAAGTACACTTTAAGGGAACATGCATGAGAGGGTGAGCACCAGTCAAGAGATGTTAGTAAAGGCGTTGAGAAAGAGTTGTCTTCAAAATTAACAAGTGCAAAGCCAGACAGGAGGTCAGAAAGGGGTCTCAAAAATAAGCAGGCTTTCTGGGAACACACTTGAGAGAGGGAGTGCCGGTGAAGATATGTTCAAACACACGTGGATACCAAGGAAAGGAGCTTAAAGTACATGTAAAACAAAAGGCAGACTAAAACAGCAATGATTTGAGCACACAGTCACCTTGTCACTGGTTGATTTTCTTTACGTTTGGTGAATTTGTTGAGTACAGGTAGGCATAATGCCGCTGTAGGTATCAGACTGTCCCCTAAAACACTAGCATGCCGATTCATTTCCTGCATCAGCCTCACTGAGCAGGCCATTTAACCTGCCTGTACTGAGATGGAAACAAAAAATCAGCAATACTGTATATCTTGATCATTAAGTACTAGAAAAAGACATCATGAGTGTGGCCACTCTGCTGCCCTCATGGTGCCAAAAGAAAAATAAATACAGGAAAGGATGGTATTAGAAAATTAGAAGCGTGACATCTGTCAGGTTCCTGTATAGCCCAGATGTTACTGATGAGGAAGCATAACCCCACCACCTGATTCCACCCATTGGCACATCTACTGTATAAAACTGGTTCCTTAATAAACAAATGACAGTTTGATTACAATTAAGAAAAAAAGAACAGGCTGAAGAGTACAAAGAAAAAAGACCGGCATTATGCTGTGATGGTGGTTGCAGAGAGTTTATGCATGTTAAAGAAGACTGTCGTCAACTAAGTAAATGTAAATTTTTACACTTGAGACTCTAACATTGTGTCTTGTTTCCTGTGCTTATTTTATAAAATACAAATTAAAATTAAAAAAAAAATCGTACCTTCATTTTTTATTTCTGAACCCACTAAATATATACAGGTCACACTCACACACACCCACACACAATTCAGAGATATCACTTAACTGAAATTGATTAAAGGCCATATTTATAAAACAAAACTAATATGCTTATTGGAATTAAAGATTTTATCACAGAAACTCACTGTGAATCACTGACAACAAGCTATAATATGCTTTATATTAATGTTAGAAATCATTTTAGAAACACATTGTGAACATATTCATTGATTTATGTTTTGGTTATATTTTTACATATCTTAGCTATTGCCATCATGTTGCTATGTAGGATATAGTAGCTAGGATTAAACATGTTTGCAGTGGAGATGGGAAAACTAATAATATAAATATTTGCATGAAAAGGGTGAGGACAACTGGCATGCTACATGTGTTTGTAAAAAATAAGCATCGGGGGGAATAATGGTAGACACCTCCCCACACATAAATATATTCAACATACCCAGTTTATCTTCTGGCTTTAGAAACATAAGAATTTAATTCTTCAATATTTTTTAGCAACCTACATTTCCTATCAAACATCATCATAGGTTGTAAAAAATATATATATATTGTAGCCTGCAAGGAAATAACATCGAATATATGCATTTATTAATGTACCGTATATACTCATGTATAAGTTGGGTCTTGAAACCCGAAAAATCGATCATAAAATCAGACCCCGACTTATATGCATGTTCAAAATTATGAAACAATTTTTTTTTTTTTTACAACTTCTTGCTTCCTCCAATCTCACACCAGTTTCTCAGATACATCAACTTTTGTTGCAGCAGCACAACAACAACTTTTAATTTAAAACCAGCTTCATATTTTCTTCTGATTGAACGCTCCATCATAGATAAGGGATGCTCTTATGATAAAGGTGTATGAGGGTGTGAGATACAAAAAACACAAAACAGTGCAAACATCGCTTTAGAATAGTTTGTGTGGTCATGTAGGCACAATACATAGAAAAAAAAGGAAGTATGCTCCGTAGTTACTCTCTCAGGTGGGCGTTAGTATATCATAATTTCTTGGACCAATAGCGTGAGTTTTCAGCATTCAACTTATACGACCGACATCATAAAATACCGGAAATTCAAAATCAAGCCCCAACTTATCCGTGGGAGACCTTAAACGAAAGTATATACGGTAGGTGCCACAGCACCATCTGTTGACATGCAATGGAACTACAAATAGGAGTTAGTCTATCTTGGGGCTTAAGTATCTTTTTGTCTATAAATTAATTTTAGAAACTTAAGATGACTTTCAAGATTGCAATATACAACATGTCATGTCAATAGGCAAAAGAAGAAAAAAAATTACATGTAGCTAGTCCTCAGATGCTTATTAAGTGAAAGTGATTTTTTTTGGTGAAATGCTAATTACTCACCCTTACAGAAAAGAAACTACCAGAAATGCTACAATATAGCCTACAAAGACTTGCTTCACCTCTTATGCAATCCCTGTAAGGTTAGTAAAAAATTAATAAAATTAAAAGATATCATCAAGTACAATCAAGATCAAACAGAACAATGACAGAAACACAAAAGGAAAATGAGTAGCACAAAAAAACAAAATTTTGAACTAAAATTATATTAAACTTTCTAGTACACAAGGAAAAAAACATAATGAAAGTGTTTTTCGCAGTGAGTTTGCTGGGTTTGCCAGTGACCTTTTTCACTGAACTTTTCCCTGATAATTTGCTATGCAGACAACTTAGACAAATTTTTTTTTCCCAGCATCCCATGATGCTTTGCGAAGTCAGTGTGATATCATAGAGCTATGGATCTTCTAATTGAGGTCTGTTTATAATTCTGAGAGCCAAGCTTAAAAGAAGTGGTGAGGCAGCACCTTAAATCTGGATTACTTTACTGATAGAAATTCACCAGGCTAATACTGTGGAACATTAAAAAAAAAAAAAAACCTGCTAAAATCGATTATTTTAACTTGGCTTAGTCACAGCTACATTTTAGTTTTACTCTTACAGTAACAAATTATATGTATAGAATTACTATCATATTCTTCAGGGATTGCAATCTTTACTAATCTGAATTTTTCTCTGCTCTCTTTTCAGTTTCTTCTGTGGTGGCGTTTTTCACCACCACCACCTGATCAAAGTAGCAGGAAGTCTCCTGTCATGATGGAATGCATATGGGCACTGTAAAAGTCCACAAGACCAATTTCATCAAAAATCTCTCAGACCTTACCTGGAAACAAAGAGGAATGATTTAAGCACAACTATGTGAGTTAGAATGTCCAGTGGAGACTGGGCAGTCTTTTGGCCTTGGAACCCCTGTAGACTTTTTTTCTCCAGCTTAACTGGGATGTTTTTTAGTTTTTTCTGTCCTCTCAGCCATCTGACCTGAACTCTAGAATCATCTTTACAGACTTACATCATGATTTTGTATATAAGGGCACTACTCTTCTACTAATTATTTTCTGTGTTATTCATTCATTAATATTCTTCCTTAATCTTATTTGTTTTTCTTTTCTTGTAACTTTATCTTTGACATCTTGTAAAGCACTTTGGGCAATATTGTTTGAATGACAATGTGCTATATAAATAAATGTTGTTGTTCTAGCAGCTATTTTGGATGGGGATGTCACTACCTGATCTGTGCCATAGATATACACACATAGATGTTGCCATATATATTTATGCTTTACAGTGCTGCATTATATATCTCTCTATTATAACAAATATCTTGGAAGGCTTGAAAGGAGACGAGACATGATTTTCTCGGAGACACTTTAACGACCTGCAAGACAAGGCAGTGAGACAAAAGGACAGCTGCTGTACAGACTTTTAAATGTTCAAAGTGCTGCGTGACATGCAGATCACGCAGCACGGCAGCAGCAGCAAGCCAGCAGCTGATCAAGCAAAGAGGTGGTAAAAAATGTATTTGTTTCCCATTGTATCACTGTTTAAAAGGGGGTTTCAGAGAAGCAATTGTATCTCCTTAGCGTGCATTCAGCCCCACTATTCACAATGCAGAGACATGAAGTGGCTGGCGTGTAGTGCGCCCCAGGAGGGGGGAGGGGGAATAACTCATTCACTACAGCTTTATTACTGGCAAATATCAAGAAATAAAAAATGAAAGAAAATGAATGAAATGAAAATAACAATCTCTTTAAATTATATATCCGGTTAACCAAACCTGGGGGTGGACGTGCGAAGCGAGCAGGGGGCCGAGCCCCCTAGTCTATTGTAAAGATACTTTTTTGTTCTGCTTAGATTCATTGCATGTTATTGTAATGGCCAACCCCTAACCCAGACTGGCAGCTACACAACCAAGACCTGTGGTCTGGCTAAAACTGAGGAATCCAAAGACAACAGCAAGCTGTACCCCTTACAAGCAGTCTTTTCCTCCCAATCGACGATTAAACAGGCAAAGCAAGTCAGAGTGTAAAATTAAGTGCAGATATATTAAAAGTGATAATATATAAATACATATATATATACATATAATTTCCCCACCATCCCAAAGGCACAAGTGAAAGACGCTATATATACACATATATATATATATATATATATATATATATATATATATATATATATATATATACAGTGATCCCTCGCTATATCGCGCTTCGCCTTTCGCGGCTTCACTCTATTGCGGATTTTATATGTAAGCATATTTAAATATATATCGCGGATTTTTTGCTGGTTCGCGGATTTCTGAGGACAATGGGTCTTTTAATTTCTGGTACATGTTCCCTCAGTTGGTTTGCCCAGTTGATTTCATACAAGGGACGCTATTGGCAGATGGCTGAGAAGCTACCCAGCTTACTTTTCTTTCTCTCTCTCTCTTGCGCTGACTATCTGTGATCCTGACGTAGGGGGTGTGAGCAGGGGGATGTTCGCACACCTAGACGATACGGACGCTCGTCTAAAATTGCTGAAAGATTATCTTCACGTTGCTACCTTCTGTGTGCAGCTTTTAAATATGCTGCACGGTGCTTCGCATACTTAAAAGCTCAAAGGGCACGTATTGATTTTTGACTTTGTTTCTCTCTCTCTCTCTCTCTGCTCCTGACGGAGGGGGTGTGAGCTGCCGTCTTCAACAGCTTTGTACCGGCGGTGCTTCGCATACTTAAGCTAAACAGCCCTACTGATTTGTTTGCTTTCCTCTCTGTTTCCTTTGAAGAGGAAGATATGTTTGCATTGTTTTAATTGTGAGACAGAACTGTCATCTCTGTCTTGTCATGGAGCACAGTTTAAACTTTTGAAAAAGAGACAAATGTTTGTTTGCAGTGTTTGAATAACGTTCCTGTCTCTCTACAACCTCCTGTGTTTCTGCGCAAATCTGTGACCCAAGCATGACAATATAAAAATAACCATATAAACATATGGTTTCTACTTCGCGGATTTTCTTATTTCGCGGGTGGTTCTGGAACGCAACCCCCGCGATGGAGGAGGGATTACTGTATATATATATATATATATATATATATATATATATATATATATATATATATATATACTGTTGACAGCAAGCACACAAATATAAAGCAATCAAAACAATACAAAGCCCTCCCTTGTCCCTAAACAATAAATAAGTAAACACAGATCAAAAACCAACTGCAATGAATGGATGAAATAGAATGAGTCCAAAGTAATGAATGTCTTGAATTAAATGAAGTACTGTTCAATATGATATGTTTGCTTCTTCCCAAAATAAATCAAAACAATCTCACCGTGTGAGTCCTCGGCAGTGGTTGAAATAAATCCAAACCCCGGGGTTTCTCCAAACTGGCTCACGTACTGATGATCCGGTCAATGAAAAAAGCAGACAGTAAGGTTGCGCAATGAGAAGTAAACGATGATTTTGTGAAATGAATGCAAAATGGCTCCTCTCGGTCTCTTCTTGATCCTGGTGTGTCAACAGGAAATACCAGCATTGGGGTCGCTGCCTCCCTGCATCATCCTTCCCCGTTTGTTTCCTGGAGACAACATTTCCATAGACACATAACTGACTTAAAATAGATGATGCAAAAAGACGTGTCTCAGCAAAAGACACACATAAAATATCTACAATCATGTAGCTCTGCCACATTATGTCTTCACTGCTGGATTGAGAATGTTATGCTCCTTGCTATGTAGCTCAGATCTGGTAGTGACAGGTACAGCCACCAATATCATAATGCTGATTCCTTAAATCACAGGCTCTGAGGGTGTTAGTTAGTTGTGTGGCCAGATTAATTGGTCCCTAGACCTCAGGCACATTTACAAGACCATTGTACCATTAGAAGCCACTCAAAACTAATTCATTTACTCCTTCCCCATTGACTTCAATGTGTAAATATTTAAGTGAATTCAGCAGGTTTCACTCATCACTAATGAAGACTGTACCAAGGAGTTTAAAAGGTTCAGAGAACTGGCAACTTAAAATCAGCATTTTAAGTCCTTAAAAAGAAAGGTCAACCACTGAAACACCACATTGCCACACATGAACTCTGCTAGGTGTGTGTCCTTTTGTAAGCTGATGTGCCATAATATCATACAGTAAGTAGTTGTGCAACAAACAAAAAACAAAACCACAGATAGCAACAGGAGAGCATCAGCTAAGAAAAGATTAAAAAAATGGACAGCATAAAACCCATCAGGAAATTTTTTAATTAATCATAATTAATCATTATGTTTGAAGGTAACAGGCTCAGTAAACCTGATGAAGTTAACAAAACTAGGGGTGGGAAGTAAAAATTAAAAAAAAAATAATATGCAAAAAATAAAAAGAAATTAGCCAGGTTATGTGCGTACTTCCCTTATAAATTATTATCTGGACAATAACTGCCAGCAGAAGCTAAAGCAAAATAACCACAGAAAACGTATTGCTGAAGAAATTGTTTCCAGATTTATTTATGCACTAGTTCTGCATTTCATATACAGTATTTTCGCTTGCGCTGTCGTCATCTAAAGGTCTAATTCATTTTGCAATGTTCTCTGAAGACTATACATATACACAGTTCATCCACATTTGGATTTTTCTATAGAATGCAAAATAGAGTAACAGATACTAAAAAGATCATTTTTGAATGTAAGCAATCTAGATAAATGATATCTGCCTCCCATGATTTATTTGGTTTTAGCCTTTTTAAATCTAATCCATCACAGTTTCCCTGGGTAAGTGTCAGTCTTAGAATAAAAACAAGCAAACTATTTTATTGACATATTTGATCCACAACCAAGTCAAAAGTGGCGTGAAATTGAGATTTTTGTTCAAGATCCATATAGCAAGTTGCAACAGACAGTCCTGAGAAATACAGGAGTGAGTATTTGCATGGTTTCCAAAATAACTGAGTCCTGGACATCCTGCCAGGTTAAGGCCCCTTCTCTAATGTCTTGTTCCTGCTGTCCCTGACTGTGATACTACCTGTCAATCACACCTGCTAAATACTGACAATCTGGGAGTCGACGTGATTGGCCTAGCATGAATAGCTAATCAGGACAAACTATGGAGTTGTAGGACTACATTTGGTTTGCAAGCATGTGTTCTTGTCCCTTGTGTTTTGGCTCTGTATAGTTTTCATTTTTAACCTTGTACTTACTGTATGTGTCTAGAGCTTTACTTCCCCTTTTGTTTTTATCCTTTGCTTTATTTGTGTACAGGACCCTGATTGTTTTCTGACATTATTTCTTTTTTTTGGACATTAGCCATGATTGTAATTTCCCTGAATTCTTGTCTTCTGAATCTGCTCTCACCTTGGTCTGAGTTCTCAGCTGTGAATGCGCCCTCTCCCTAGGTAACGTGCAACCAGCTTTGCTTTGTTGATCTCTTTTTAAAGAAATGAAACAATTGTTTTCAGTGTGGAATTTCTGCATCAAAAGTCTGTAAACTCTCAGGAACATTCAAGCAAGTGCACTTTACAACATAAGCTGGCATTCATTCCAATAAGATCTTACAGATTTGTACAGATACTTTTCTTTGCCATCTGTCTTCTACTTATCATGCAGTGTGGAGTAAAAGCAAGAGCGAGCTGCTATGAATTATAAGTGCCTAAAGGGCAGACTTACAGAAATAAGGGCTTTGTGAAAAACACAAAGGGGGTGTCTGCTTAGTTAACAATGGGAAATTTAAAAGAGTAAGTGTATGTAAGCAATAAAACTGCAGCCATAAGCACATGTCAACAACACATAAAGGCTACACTATGAACACGACAGCATGGCTTAGATTCTGTTTCAGCAAAGTACAATATTAGGCTACACGGCTCTATGTTCAATTAGATGTTATTCTATTAACATGGCACGAAGGACATTGTTTTAAACAGAGGATTAAAGAAACAAAGAATGCTCAAAGCCTTTTATTTATCTTAACACCCAGCCAATTACTAAATTATTTTTAATTTCATAGTGTTTCTTTCATGCTGCTCCTCCTTAACAAAATGATTTACTAACTAAACACATTACAGTAACAAACATATTCTATTTTAAGGACAAATAGTAATAATACAGTGTAATAACTGTAGGGTTTTAACCTCCTTAGCGTTAACCCCGAGTAACTCTTGGGCTCAGAATTCAAAGTAAATATGGTTATTCCCAAGTCTTACTTGAGTTAATCTGTTTTGATGGGGTACTCAGTGTTAAGCCCAAATAACACTCATGACAGTATACTACTGCCAACTTATGGATGAAATAACATACTGTAAAAGAAAACACATTTTACTGCACATTCTCCCAGTCTATGGTAACTTATTAATATAAAGATTGGGACAGGACCTTCAAGAAAAAACACACAAAACCTGTAAAACCAAACTTGGAACAAGCTGAAACAGGATCATTAGTTGAATCGAGTAATAACGATGACATTGTGAATCGGTCATTAGACATTGACAAGAAGAGTAAAACTAATGCATGATATGGCACTGCACAACTGAACCACCATAATATGCTTGGTGAATTTGGTTACTTGAAGATTCAGTATAGTGCAAGTACTGTAGCTGCATGGCAAAAAGACAAAATGTTTGCGATTGAGTAGAAGGATAAAAAAGACATTAGCTCCCTAAGCTGTGATCACAATGCTGCAAACGTCATTGTACGTGTCAGGGGAAATCTCGAAGCCAGAAAGCCTTGGATTTTGGTACCCTAAAATAACACAATGGGTATGTCAATCATGTCGATGTGTTACATATGCAACCTCAGAGGTTCTGTGCTATTACTTAGTATGTGTTTCAGTATAAAACCTCAGAGTCTAGGCAGTGTAACTTAGTGTGTGTTACATTTACTTTACATATACGGTACATAATTCACTATAAAATACCAAACAATATGAATATTCAGACTGCAAACCTCAGAGGCTGAGTCCCAGTGTGCATCCACAGGTAAAATTAGCTATACATTTTCAGAATTAATTACAACAATAACAGGAAAATATAGTAATTTGCAATTTATTGGTATTGAATTCATAATTATATACAGTAACAAAATGTAAAGTTATACAAACAGTGAAATAAGGAATAAAAGAAATGAACAACATGCATTCTGGAAGACAGAAATATTCATCTTGCCTTCGATATCTGAAACCTATCCTTATATATTCTGAGAACCTGAAACAAGTCAGAGGTCAATCCTTATCAAGATGGAACAATACCTAGCTTTACAGTCTTCAAAAGCATTAATACCAGTTCCAGTTAATCACAAGAAATACAAAGAAAAGGGAAACAGACCAGTACTTCACACCTTATATAAACCCACAGCTTTACCCTGAGAAAGCATAGCTGGGATCTGCTTCATTAATATATATAATTATAGAAATACTTTTCACACATATAATAAAAGAAACATGCCCTTCTGGAAATGGCCAAAAAAATTCACCATAACATTAGCATTAATTGAAGACCAGACCATACCATTGAAGATTGTACACATCGTAGAAAATTCCTAAATTAATTTTAATGAACTATGAAAACATAAAACTGGTTGAATGTCCACTTGATTAACTGCTGAGAGACTTTCAACAGCTGCGATCTCGGGAAGAAAGTCTATCTTATCTGGATGTAAAACAGTTTTTTGCAAGATTAAAGGTATTCTTAGTGTATTGCTGAAGCTGATGTAATTTTCTTATAGCACATGCTCCAATTTCTTACAAACCATCT
Organism: Erpetoichthys calabaricus; assembly: GCF_900747795.2. Lineage (NCBI taxonomy): Eukaryota > Metazoa > Chordata > Cladistia > Polypteriformes > Polypteridae > Erpetoichthys > Erpetoichthys calabaricus. The sequence continues at coordinate 119,810,096 of NC_041404.2, forward strand.
CACAAAAGAATCTGAAAACGGTACCCATTTGTTGGATGTGAATAAAAAGGTGGCACACCAGGAGGATCTTTGTACTCCACTATTCAAGTTTGTCCCATTTTTCCAGGATAGTGAAATCACATCATGGAACCTGGTAGAAAAAGAACATCCCTATGCCATAAGTAGTAGTGCACTATAATGAATAAATAAGAGGAGATGACAGGCCCAGGAATGATATATAGCTTTTTTTTTCAGAAACACAGCTTGGCTTCTAGAAGATGCCAATATATGAACTGACAAGAAACGTTGTTGAAATTGCAGCAAAAAGTAAGATATTACTGTAATCTAATTGCATTTACAAGTAACGACGTTGTGTCACACTTTATAATCTCGTAATCATGTTACAGTTACTGACTTAACCAGAATTTTGCTAGTTCCATTACACTTATATTATGTTTCTAAACAAATAATATGTAAATGTTGAAGACGTCTTGATGGTCAAACATTTTATCTCACATAATCTTTGAGCTTGAGAGTGTGCATTCTTCATTTGGAATGCACTGCATGTGCACATTATTTTCACTCAGCCATTATAATATTGTCAGATCTGTATTAGAGATATGTGTTATTTTATAGCATTATGATATCTCATTGTGCTTCAGGATTGGATTGAGGTTAACTTTATTTATATTGTTCAACGCTGACAAGTTGCATCCTCCTGGGAATGAGACACCAAATGAATGAGCTGGAATGCCATCATGCAAACAAGCAGATTTAGAACCAGCAGTCCTTCTGACATCAGTGAGCTACCTAAAACAGCAAGAATCCATTGACATTCAGCACCAGCACTACAATATTAAGAAAAATAGGTTTTGAGTTTTACATTCAAGTCTAGCTTAAGGGAGACTGAGGAATATGAACTGTAGTGTGTAAATGGGAGCTGTTATGATAAAACATTAGGTGAGGTATTATTTTTGTTCATTGTGATGTACAGGAATGATCAAAAAGCTCATAAGCAATTTTATTTACAGAAGCAAAACAGTCTTCAATATCCAATTTAAGCATCATGTGTCCTAAAATACAGTGGTGCATTCAGACATGCATACTGATTTTTCCAATTACAGCTCTTTAACGTGTACACAAGTATGGAGGGGATGTCTGTGCAATAGGTAAGTCAACTCCGCCTTTACTAGAATTTTTAGTGAATGTAATATAGCTAATTACAAAATATATATACTTTCTCTTTGAATAATATCTGCCTATTGATAGTGTAAAGATCAACAAGATGGGAGAGACACAGAGACACGGGTGTACTGATTATGTTATGCAATAAACACTAAAGACGGTAAAGAGCAACAGATTAAGAACTCTTTTATTTACAGACCTATAAGCATTTTGAATTCTGTTCCTTGTATGGATGTGGCTAAATGCTACATTCTGAATTGTTTTTTTGTGTACTGTGTGAGACTAGCCCGGACACCACCAGATGAAGACCACATCTTTATCAAAACCATGTTTATTTTCACAGTTCTCCAACACACAACTGTCCTGCACAACACACTATGCCTCTAGCCCCAGTCACCTTTCTCCTGGGCCTTTCTCTCACTGTCCCTGGGCCTCCTTTTCCTCTCTCTCCAGGAGCTTCATCCTGCTCCTGCTCCCGACTCCAGTTCCCCGATTGGAGGAAGGCGGCCCCTTTTATTCCTACCCGGATGAGCTCCAGGTGCTCTGCCTGACGTCACTTCCGGGTGAGGCGGAAGCATCAGGAGAGCACCCGGAAGCACTCCGAGTGACCCTGGAAGGATCAGCGTCCATGGGTGTGGCGGAAGTAAATATGTCCCGGTCTCCATGAGGTTCGGGGTGCCACCTGGTGGTGACCAGAGGCCCCAACGGTCTTGAGTCTCCCTGCTCCCCTTCCGTGGGCCTTTTCTAATCCAGGGCGGTTGCCCCCTCGTGGCCCGGAGGATAAACACGCCACAACCCAGTCCTTCCAGGCGTCCTGGCCGGGTCTGACCCCCAGCCTCATACGACAACTGTTAAAGATAAAAATTCTTCTTTGTACTAGTTGTGAGAGTGTGTTTTTATGATAACACTAGTTGTCAGGTGTTGTGCCTTGGCTTATTTTCTTGAATCTGTTTAACAATGTCTTCTGTTTTTGTACTTTCCGGCTGCCAGCAAATTTTCCTCTGGGAATAATAAAGTCCACCCAAATCTAACCTAACCTAACAGGACCACCTAATCAATAAGAGCTTTTGTCAGCTAGCCTGTATATTGGCAATAATTTCAAAGCTTACCAACCTCATGTTTGCCAGTTTTCGAGTGGTTAAGACCATTTTATTTTTAATTTTTTTTGTTTTGCTTTACAGTTTTTTTACTGACTAAAAGCCTCTGCTTGCTGGCACATATATTGAAAATGACACAGTGCTATGGATCTATTATATAGTGCCTTTCACATCTATTTATTATATATTGCCTTTCATATCTATCTATTTATCTATTTGTCTATCTAGGCATTCCACATGCTCTCGTGGTCCTCATCATTGTGCACATCTTGGCCTGTCCAGTACCAGACCCGTAGGACAAATCCAGGCTGAAATGTATTATACCCTTTCCACCATGCTGCCCAATCTGATGCCAGCTTTCCCATTTCTACTGTGCTCCAAAACTGTGGCAACTGTGCGCCTCCTTTCCAAAGGAGCTGGGCTGAATAATGCACTGCGGTTTTCTGATTTCTTTATTTCTTTTACATAATTTTTATTTTCTTCCAGTTTCTTCTTTTTATATTCAATGTATGAATCAATAGACTCCATCTTTTTAAAATTGGCTTCATGTAACCTCTTGAAGTTTGGAGTGGTTGGTTTGGTGGTTGATTTCTGCATAGTATTTAAAAGCCTTGCATTACGGGGATCTTTCCAGAGAAGCTCACAACAGATTTTTCACCTTTGTTTTCTTTTTCCACAGCCTTATCAAGAGTCATAATGTCAGCATTCACTTCATTATTCTGTATTACATGGGCTTCATTGGTTTCCATTTTAAAACTATTTGTTGAAAATTGAACTTCTGAAGTTTGCTGTCCCTTTTGCTCTTCTATAACAACCTGCATATCTTCTTTTTTAATACCACTGAATTTAATTGTTCCAGTGGTACGGCCACGTCCACGCCTTTTAGTGACAAAGGTCTGAATAACTGGTTCTTCCTTACCAAACTCATTATCATCCTTGTTGGCTGAAGTCAGTTGATCTGATTGGTGTTCTTGTTTCTGTTCATGTGAAGGGCCATTTTGCAGCTGAAAGTGTTGCTTGAGTGCTTTAAGAAGTTTATCAGCCTTCATATTCGCCTTCAAGCCTACATCCTTCGCGAGCTGCTGTAGCTACGCATATTTTAAAGATTCTAAATCCAGATTCATTTCTGTCAAATCAACAAATCAGTCACAGAAAGCAAATGACAAAAACTCTTGACGTTTCCTTGCAAGGTCTGCACAATCAAATCTGCGCGCTGGGCCGTTAAGCAAAACAATTTGAAATTTGCGTTCTTAAGGCAGGTTTGTCCAGTCTAAGCTGCTTTCTCTTCTTTTGTTCTTCAAGTGAACGATTTATGGAGGGTATTTCATTAAAGAATTAACTGAATTTTTTTGGATTTCTGAAGTTGCCATTTCCATAAAGTTGTGCTTGCTCATCTATAGTTACATTAATGGTATTTGTGAACTGTGAACCATTGAATGAACTTTGACGATTGTCCAGTCACTAGTGATGAGTAAACACTGCTGAGTTCGCTTTACTGTGAGTTCCCCAAAATCACAGAAATGTTGCAATATTTGCTGAACTTGACAATTTGCGTTAAAGTCAATGGGGAAGTACTAACTGAGCTAGATTTGACTGGATTATAATGGTGCAGTCATCTTTAAAGTGCCCCTGAGGGCTAGGGAAACATCTGCCAACTATACTGGACCAATTATTGTGGCCGAAAAGGTGACCTGAGCTGTGGGGTAGCAGTGCCGACCACTGTACCACCATGCCTCCATTAGATCAAAGAAGAAAGAAACATGTTGTAGATAGTAATAAACCTTTTGTTATTATTAATATTTCAAAGATTCTCCTGTGTTTGGGGGGGGGGGGGGGGGGGGATATCAGGATCCTTCAACGTGTGTTTTTTGTCTGCACATGGCTAATTATTATGCATGCATAAGTCATGCACCTCCTTCTCTTATACTGAAGTGGCACTCAAAGATCGACCCACACATTGGCAAAACCCTTTGAACAAACTTTCTGGTTAATGACTCATAACATTCCATTTATCAACTTGAGTTATGGTTTTAGCATCATGGTTCTGATAATAACTTGTATTTGCTTAATGGATTTTAATATTTCTTACTCAGACTGTTTTACTGTCTAGTATTTGATAATGTCGGGCCCGTTTAAAACCATCTTCACAGTTGTTCACAAACACTGTTGACGGCTTGCAATTCAAAGATATCAAGTGCATTAAAAAAATAGGTGGATTCACTTTATGCAGCACATCAGTTTATTCAATTTTGCAGCCAGGAAATAATATATGGGTGGTTGCCCCAAACTTTGCTATGGCTCTTTGTCGAGTTTGTGACAATAGTTACTTTCAGATTAAACAGAGCAAATCATAAACAGGAATTATTTAAAAATACATGCAGAACACTTCATCATAAACTGGTAAAAGCCTTATGGGAGTCACTTTTTGAATTGAAGACAGGCCTCTTAACCAATGAATGAGGGAGGAGCAGGATCCCCATGTGACCTTAGTTTGTTGTTTAATGCTCTGTCCAGCATTAAACCAGTGTCAGGTATATCAAGTTTAAGCTAGCTCTCCGTAAATACAAATTCCCCTGTGCTGTTCACCCTGTTCATCCATCTTATTTGACAGCAATCGAACATTGCCATTACAAAGGATGGCAGACTAGTTCTAAAACATTTTTGCCTTTCTTTTACTCTCATGCCATGTCGCCATCTCTGTCTGTGGGTAAACAGCTCCTGCAGCAAAGTGAAACTGAGCTAATTAGGTGCTCGTGCCATAACTAGCTGATTATGGGATTGTTTAATGCACCCAATTTTTGTTTTCACAGTGTCTCTTAAATTTCCAGGTGATGCAGGAATCTCGTCGTAACTCATCCAGCTTTGCAACCTGTTTGCAGTGCAGTCAAGACAAGCCAGCACCTGGGTTTGCATGCGTTGCAATTCATCTGTAAATTTAAAATCCATTTATTTGATTTCTAGAGGCTACTATCAGTGACAAGCCAGAAGCCAGATCAAATCTAATGTTAAATAAGACTAATAACTAGTAAAACAAGTTCAGAAACAAAAAGAAAAAGAGTGAGAAATGCAGAGCTTCTGTAAAAGACTGCTGCTTGCACAGCTCCCGGAAGTTTGAAAAAAATATGACTTTAAAAAATATTTCTCAGCCAAAACTTTGAACTATATGGGGTAAGTGACATATAAAAAATATAATTTCCAGGATGCGTATATGATAAATAATGAACTCTATCAAGAAACATAAAAAATGTGAAGAGATGTATTAGGAAGCAGCAAGTTTTATTACCAACAGTTAAACATGTAAAGAAACTGTTAATTACTTAATTTTCACCAGTAACATGACTAAAAGTATCAATATGAATGAGAGTACTAGAAGCCTGACTTTGTGCACAGTGCAGGCTTTGAAGCATGTGTGCTGTAAATCTAACGCATTTCTTTGCGCAGTCCACTCTTATTGCACACAACACATTCGGTAGTTGGTGACTTTCTGTGCTCAGTGGGCAACAGAATGTCCATGTAGCTCTGTCCTGACGGTTGAAATGAGTCGGACACCTTGTGATGAAGGAATGCCTTTGGGGCAGCTGTCCTCATCAGAGCCAGAGCCTACAGGTTCCACATTATCCAAATGATTGTCACTATCTCGATCACTGTCATTATCATCAAAATATTCATCTTAAAAAAATGTAATTTTTTCAAAACATCAGCGGCTTTAAATCTTTTTCGCTATGATATAACTACGGACTATCTGTTTATAGCACTGTTTTCCACAAGCTGCTGCATCTAAAAAAATCAGTAGATGGCAGCACTGTAGTAGATAACTGAGACTCGACAGCAAGCTGAATATGACTCTAGTGACTGTATACTGAGATACGAGTTATATCATACATCATGCCAAGACAAGCTCAATGAGATACAACTTAGCTTGTACCTTGTGTTCAAAGTATTAAGTATTCTCAGATTACAAAGTGCTATTGTTAAAATACGTCTAGTGTTAGTGATAAAAAAGTAGAAGCAGTATGTATTGTATACAGTATATCCATGGTGAAAATTATGAAATTAGGAGATTTACGAAATGTGCTGCATGTATTTTTAATTACCAACCAACTGGCATTCCTTCATATGAAAAGTTTAATCTTTTCTTTTTAATTATGTATATTTATTTTTTTCATAAAAATTGTACAGAATATTTAATTTTTAAAGTTATTTTGAAAATTTCATACTACAGTATTTTGGTAACATCATTCCACAACCGTTTTGTTTTATACAATCAGCACCATTTTGTCATTTGGATTCATTCACTACCATCTTGTTTATGATTTCAGGGCCGTTGCCAATTTTATGACAGGATGTTGCATCATCACAATGTCTTGTCATTTCCTGATAACAGATGACAGAGCAAGGGCTTTTTGTTTGGGAAACGCTCTTTTAATTGAAGATTTTGACTTCTTAGCCTTGTTTTTACAGCTTTTTTTGGCTTTAAGTCATTGGCTTATTTGATCTTCTGGCTCTGACCTCTGCTTGTAAAAATGACAATTCATTTGGTCTCTGCTCTTTTTTTTAAATTATTCATATTCTGAGCCTTTTGCTCTTGGTCATTTGGTCTGACCAATTTTTGGTCCAATTTAACCATAATAAAAAGAACATGTCAAAAATTTAAATCACACAAATAAATTAATAAAGTAGCATAGCATATTGTTTGATATGTGAGCTTGACTAATCTTAAATAATTTAGTTGGTGGGATGTCTCTGGAGTGATGCCTTCATAAATATCACTACTGCTTTCTCCTTAGATATACTGCAGACACGCCCAAAGTTGTTACTCTGATACTCCTCACATCTCTGCTGTACAAGCACTTTGTCTGGTGTCCATTACGCTTATTACTTATTTAAAGAAGACCAGCATATCAAATGCTACAATCTGCAATGTCTGACAAAGCTAAGGTCAGTTGATTAGTGGACAGCCTGTTAAAGTTATTGGATCACAACATACACTATGATGTAGAATCCCAAAGTATTATTTTTTTGCCATTATGATGTGTAGAGTATGATAATAAATGTAGTCTTGATTGTACTCAATCCTAATACTGTATAATGCATTTGTAAGACGCTGTTTGTTCCTGGGGAGAAAATTCACAACGTCGCAATCACCACAGTTAAAGGTGCCATAGTAAATCAATTGATTTCTAAATAAGGGGTGAAGATTATATGAGTCTCACTCCTAGGCAAGAGTAACAGAGCCTTTTGGCCTAACAGAGTTATTATATTTAGAGCTAACAGTGTCTTCTGCTTTTCTTCATTTCATAACTGTCCTTGTTCACACCAATGCCAAATGCCACAAACAGCTCTGCTTTCTTTACCTTACATTTTTATGTTTTTAATACCTAAACATTCATTCTAATTGAGAGGTTAGGGCAGTGTAGGGTTCGCTCATACATACAGGCTGTCTATCCTCTGTCGGTGTGGAATATGCAGGAACAACACAGGAATAGAGACAACTGTGTAGCCTTTGACTATGAATGAGTTAGTTTGCTGTTTTTGTTTTCTTTTTGTAACTTATGAATAAGTCTTTTGATTTTGATATGTAATTGTACAATTTTTGCAAATGAAAAATTTGGAAATTTTAGGTTTTCTTTTTTTTCCTTTTCAAACCACACTACTGTTCTTACATTAAGAAAAAATAAAAAGCATTTGCCTTGCATAAGAAAAATGAAAAGACTCACCCACTGAAAAACTATCAGTTAATCATTTGTTAAAATCCCAAAATGCAGTATTTGGGATGAGGGATTGAAGAAACATCACTTTTAGTTTTTTGTGCCTAAAAGTTTAATACATAATAATGTAAGATGAATAAATTTTGGTATTTCAAAACCAGTGGCGACTGCTAGTATTTGAAACAGGGGAAGCTCATATCAGGCCTTCATCATAAAATTCATTATGTTATTTGTACGTAAATTCTGCCCTCCGTTCCTTTTGCAGAAAATGGTCTGTGACCCTGTCGTACCAATTGGCCGTCTTTTCCAGGGACTTAACCAGTTTCCTCTCAATGGTCAGGAGAACAAGGTTGCTCAAACGATCTTGGCCCATCGTGTTGCGGGTGTATGACTTGACCCGTTTTAAATAGGAGAAGCTCCTCTCTACACCTGCTGATGTAGCGCCAATTGTTGCCACTAACGACAACAGCTTGTATAGCTGAGGCATTGCACTATCCAACTCCATGTCTTTTTAAAAAACACCAAGAAATCACACAGCTTACCCCTGCTCCCCTGTAAGTCATAATCTGAATATAGTACTTGAAGTTCAGATCTCAGTCTCCCTGAGTCAAAGAAATGGCCATAACTTTTCAGCACACTTTCAAATGCCTCCTCTGGAAACACTTGTCTCATTTCATCAAATTTCCCTGGATTGACTAATTCTAAGAAGCTCATGCTCTCCAAATTTGAAAAACGCTGAGAAATCTGCTCCATGAGATTGTCTAGGATGGCCATGTACAAATTTCTGTAGCGGTCCTGGGGATCCTGTAATTGTGACAGACGGCGCTTTCTAATAGGTTCATCTCGAGGGTCTGATGTGAGATTTGCTGCTTTTGCATAAACTGCTTGATAAGCCTCCTCTGACCTCTTCTCCTTGACAAAAGCAAGGAGAGACCCAATTCTTTTTTTGCAGTAAAGAACATCCATAGCCCTTTGCTGGACAATATCAAAGACAACATCTGTCTCAGACAATATTTGTTCATATGTGTACAACATGAACACAAACTCAAAATCCTTCAGTTATGAAGCCTTTGGCAGCATCTAATGTGTCATCATCCATGCTCTCATCCTGGGTAATCTTGTCAAAAGTCTGCAGGAGGCCATCATAATTGTTTGCCACAGTGTTCACTATCACTAGGAGCGTTTCTGGGCAATCTTGAAGACCCTGCAGACTCAAGAAAAGACATCCTTTTTGTGGACTTTGAAAAAAAATGTGGTGAACCCAGAGAGAGATGCAAAAAATATTCTTGACTCAGGCAAGCATTTAGCACCCTGGGACAACACCAGGTTCAGTCTGTGTGCATAGCAATGCACAAACGCTGCACTAGGGGCTATTACTTTAACTTTGGCCTGTAGGCCATTGAGAGATGAAGCAAAGACAGCAGCCCCATCGTAGGTTTGTGCCACAAGTTTTTCTCTAAAACTGTAGCCCTGCATGTTCTCGTTTAAAACTTCAAACACAGACTGAGCATCTCGACCCCCTGACACATCCAAAAATCCAATGAAGCACTCTTGAATTTTACCTGCACTATCCACATATCTAACAATGACAGACAGTTGGGCATGGCAAGATATGTCAGTTGCATCATCCACCTGCCATGCAAAAAAAGGAGCAGTCTGAATTTCACCTTTTATATGATCAGCAACAGTGGCTGCGAGAGCAGAGATCAAGTCATTTTGGATTGAGTAGGACATACCAGAAAACACAGCTGATGACTGAAATTGTGTGGCCAAGACAGAGTCATATTTAGCTAATGTTTCTGTAAATTCCCTGTAATTCCCCTTATTTGCTGATTCACTACTCTCATCATGCCCCCTGAATGCCAGCTCCTGACGGCCAAGCAAGGAAGTCACATCAATTAGACGGTTTAGGAAGGCCCTGTTTTTTTTAACTGTTTCATTATGTTTTGCCACCTGAATGCGAAGACCTTCATTGATTGCATGTTCAACCCTGACCCTGCCCAGACAACTTAACCTTGCACATGAACTCACATGTTCTTTGCACTTTTCATGCCTTTTGTATGCCTGTCAAAGTTACCCAGATCCCCAAAACCCACGTTTGACCAAACACATCCCATTCCCTGAGAAGGTTTCCTCAAGAGGCATGGCCAACAGTACATTTTCTTTGTCACAGCACTTCCAGTCAGTCAGTTCACCTTGTCATACCAGGAGAGCTGAAAAGACCTGTTATTTTTTCCTGATTTTTGCACCAGATCAATCTTGGGCATTGGTCTGCCCTGCCGTTTAATTCTGAGTCTCTCCTCGTAAGGAAGACTACTAAATGGTTTTGCCAAAAGCAGGTCAACAATATTAGCACCGTCTGCGTCTGCCATTATGCACAGCTTGCTAGCTGGCTAGTTTCTCCTTCCACGAGCTACTTTAATTATATGAACAAACTAACTTTACAATGCTGAAACAAGGAGCAAAGTCAAGAACGCGTTAATATGTTTTTTTTTTATTATTTAAAGAATGATTTGTACAAACAAAAATGGTTTATATCACCAGCAAACAATACAGAGTGCAGCAGTTTGTCGTACAACTTCACCTGCAAATCCGCATGGGACTGAACTCGAATCTCTCTAGTGCTGATGTATACTTAAGACATGCTGTCAATCAAAAAAGGGGTTCCGCCCTTTAAACAGCTCCTCCAATCATCATGCAGCAGCCCAGCGTCCTGGCCCGCCCACTGCTCCATTCACTCCCAGAGAAGCTGAGCTTCCCTGGAAGTGACGATTTTGGTGCATTTATCCAATTACCATCCAGCTTTTCTGCAGTGAAAAAAGCTCCTCTGTGCTTGCCCATAGAGCTCCAGTGAAGCTGGGCTTCAGGAGGGTTTAACGCGCTGTGCTGCACGGAAATGTATGACAAGAAAATTGCGTCAAACAATCTACAATAAATACCTGATTCTGAACGAGCTAGTCATGAAGTTGGACACGTTCTAGCGCACTTTTATTAAAACCAATATAAATACGACCCTAACCTCCAATTCCTGATGGGGGTATGCCAAGAAAAAAGACTGAGAATCCCTTGTCTAGGGATATCACACAACATTTAATCATATTAGTGTCAATAGACTGCTGTAGTTAAGGATTTACTTTGATTAATAGGTTTACTATTATACAGAGATGTACTGTGTGACTACTGTTAGTTATTTACAAACTGTTACTAACCCTTCCCTATTCTGTTTCTCTTCTCGATATCCTCTTGTGGCACTTGGTTCCATTACTTCACTTCCAAGTTGTTTGCATGTCTATGAAAAAGTCATCTCCTCTCATCATGTTGGCTGGCCCAGCGCTGACTCAGATGTAGAATGGCCGGTAAGGAGGAGGCAGCTAGTTGGCCGAGGTCTCCAGGGCTCTGACTGTGTCTGGCTTGTCTGACTCCTTTTCTACAATCTGGCCGTGGTTATGCAATTAACTGATGGGCAGATATTGTTGTTTTCTATTTATGTTAATTAATTTCTACTTTGTATTTGATATATCTAACAAACCTGTATCCTTATATGTGATAGTTCTGTATTTGCTGAGTGGAATAATCTGTTCCAAAGTTCCAAAATCTGAACAAAGTCGTTTCTACTACTGTATTGTATTTCTGAGGTGGCAATGATAGATGGGCCATCTAGCTCTGTCAAGAGGATTACTTGCATTCTGTTTTGTGTGTGTTGTATTTATCCCAATTTTTCACACCCATTGCACACCCGACCTACTTGGAAGAGGGTCTCTCTCTGAATTGCCCTTCCCAAGATTTCTTCCATTTTCTCTCTACAAAGGTTTGTTTTTTGTGGGGGGGAATTTTTTCTTATCTTGTTAGGGAGTTGAGGCTGGGGAGGTCTGTCAAAAACAGAGCCTGTTAAAGTCCATTGAGGCATTCCTTGTGTGATTTTGAGCTATGAAAAAATCAATTGATGTTGCTGTTGTACTGTTAGCAGTAACCAAGAATCCAACATTGGTGACATTGGATTTATATTAGCGGGGGTGCCCTGATTAGGTATAGGCAAAGGCAAATACTGCATATATCTGCATACATAAAGCATTGATAGTTCACAAGGGAATGATACTTATGAATGCTTTTTTTTTCTTTATTTTTATAGCATCTTTTACAGACAGAGTCGCAAAGCACTGAACACCATAGAAAACAATTAAAACAAATAGCTGTAAACAGTTAAAAATAAAATTAAACTAACATTTTCACAAATAAACCATAAACAGAAGAGCCAAAGCTTCTACCCATATGCTAGACTAAAAAGGTGCCTCTTTAATTTTTTTTTTAATGTATCAGTTGTATCTGCAGCCCATAAAGCAAAAGGAAGGCTATTCCACCATTTCGGTGCAATGGACTGACAAGCCCGACCCCCATGAAGCTTTAGCAAGCACGTGGAAAAATAAGAAGGTCCTTGGGCCTCATGTATAAACAGTGCATACACACAAAAATATTGTGTAAGCCCATTTCCACACTCAAATTGTGATGTATAAAACCTAAACTTGGCGTAAATCATGCACATTTTCATGCTAGCTCAAACCATTGCGTACAAAAGTTCTCCGCTCAGTTTTGCAAACTGGGGGCACCCAGCCTCAAAGCACAGCTTTTGTTTCAGTGTGGTTTCCCTTTCTTTTTTAGATCCACATCCTGACGTGGCTTTATCAAATACATTGAAATTAACCGCATATTGTTTATTAATTTAAGGCATGATTGTAATTAACCTGTAACAATGGTCCATGGAATGGCCAAACTATTCCAAATACCATAGCTGCTTTAGCGTTGTTACTCTTAAGTATTTATCCCACTGTATCTGAGTGTGGAATCACAGCTCTACAGCAGCTGATCAGAAAGAGAATTATCAGTATACAACATCAAGCACGCGCTGCCTCGGCCATGCTGCCTATTTGAACTGCTCTCATGCAACAAACACTTCAGAGCCTTTCCTGTAGGGACATCGCGGTTCAAAAACAGTTTCATCCCAAGAACTATAAATGCACTCAATCAGTCCATCAAGTGCTCCTTGAAGAACTGTTTGTACTTATAAGTACAATTATAATAATAATAATAATGCATTTTATTTATACCTCACTGTAAATTTGTGATACAGTTATAATATTGCACAACCTGAGCCACTTTATAAAGCGCGTATTTACATATGATGACGACATCATTTTTAAGATGAAATGCAGCAAAATATGTTTATTACATTATACAGATAAAATGTTAACATTCTTTAAATAATCTATTTTGCTAATAATTAAACATGTGTAGACAGTGTCGCAGCGTTAGCGACAAGCTGGTGCCCATTCAGGTATTGTTCCTGCCTCGCGCTGTATTCTTTCTGGGACTGGCACAACACTGGAAGGATAGATGGATAGAATAATTAAACATGTACTACGAAGATATTTCAATGTTCCTTAAAAGTTTTGAAGAATCTGCGTTCTAAGCCTACAGATGGCTTGACATCTATTACAGAGTCTATTGTATGGCGATTGGTTACTTGGAGAAAGAAAAGGAAGGACAGGAATTGGTTAGTACGTTTGAAAGAGACAGTACTGCTGCAGTAAATTATTTCATCGAAAGTCGCGCACGGCACAGCAAGCATCTTGCATGAGGAAGGAACAATCTTTGGACGTGGTTCCAGCTCGTCACTATCACTGTGCCACCGTGTTCCCATGTTAATTAACATGCTTTAATTCTTATCATCATGAAAATGATATCAAGTATACATCTCATGTATTTAAATTATTCAGAGAGCTGTAATGTCATGAATGTAATGGATTCTGTGTCCTGTCAGAGGAAGAGAAAGCCCGTTTAAGAAGCCCGTAGTGATTCACACACATAGAGCACATGGAAGAACAAATACAATACAAAGCATTTAATGTACTACTTTAGTTATGATGGCATTTGAGAAACTAGTAAATTAAAGATTTTAAGATGAAGTTTATGATGTTCTACTTTAATGACAAAATAAACTACATGATTAAAGTGGGAATTTCAAGATTAAAGTTCAGTGCTTTTTTTCCCACTGTGTGCCTATTTTTTTCTTTCTCTGTACCCTAATAAGGTTCCATATGACATTCAGACAGTGGGCTACGACACGTCTTTTCACAGCGACTTTGATATCTGACAACTTCTTTTTTATTTCGGGTACTTTGCGACTTTGTGAACTTGAGCTTTCGAGTTTCATGTGTCATTCGATCAACTTCCTTTTGTTGTTTATACCACTTTTTAAACCAACAAATAGTATGTTTTTCCTTGCCTCCACTTGGTATTTGCTGAAATTCTTCTATTTTCCCCCGTGCTTTTGCCATTGCCTTTTCACAGAATGCTGAGCTTAAGGGCTATTTATATTGCTTTGCATATTTAAAGAGGTGTAATTCTGGAAGGAGTTGGGGAGTGGCAGCTGGCGCTTGCGCAGGCATTACTTTTCATGCTGACTGGGATTTATGGAGCGGAAGAACATGGAAGTTGGCATTCGCACAGATTTATGCATCTGGATTTTTTTGTGCATACACACATTTCCGCTTTTGTCCGTATGCCATGTTTTAGTGTGAATTCTACGCACGGCATTATGCATGAGGCCTCTGGTGAGATGACCTAAGTTTGCGACTGGTAGTATAATGTAAAAAATCTGAAATACATTGCAGTGTTTGACCATGCAGAGCTCTATAGGTGACTATTAAAATTTTAAAATGGATTCTAGATTTCACTGAGAGCCAATGAAGAGAAGAGAAAATCAGAGTAATATGAGACCTGGAGTGGGTTAACAACCTAGTAGCAGCATTTTGAATGGACTGAAGACGCAGTAGCGCCATCTTCTTCAGATGATGAACGTATCAGATGCAGAGTTGTCTGACATGAAGCCTTGGTTATTACAATTTAAAGATTTGTATTTAATTTGTGAAAACATGCTAAGACTCACAGCACTGTAGTTCATGAAAAAGAGGAGCTTTGAGTGATATTACAAGTTCTAAGATTTAGAAGCACACAGAGAAGCATAGCTGCTAGATCCAAAATGAATATAATGACTTCATGTAACATTCTTGATCAATCATAAATGATCAGCATGAAAAAAATACATTTAAATCATGCATTATTACAGCTTTATATTGATTATTCAGCTTTGTGCGTGGAGAGCAGCTGTGAGAAGTATAAATAAACCATAAGTGAATTGCTCAAGGTCACACAATGTGTCAGTGGTGGATATTCATCTACTACCCTTGTGCTTTACAATCCATCATTGTAGCCTGTAGGCCACACTTCCTCCTTCCAGACCTTCATGTCTAAGTGGTGCCATATATACACAGTGGAACCTCGGTTTGCGAGCATAATTCGTTCCGGAAATGTGCTCGTAGTCCAAAGCACTCGTATATCAAAGTGAATTTCCCCATAAGAAATAATGGAAACTCAGATGATTTGTTCCACAACCCAAAACTATTCATATAAAAATGATTAATACAAAATATAAAGTAAAAATACATAAAACAAATTAACCTGCACTTTACCTTTGAAAAGAATCATGGCTGGTGTGAATGAGTTTCTAAACTCTTGTGGGATTGCACCCAACGGGATGACACGCGGAAGAGCGTCCCAAAGCAATCGCAGTCTCCCAGCGCTGTAGCAGTTCGCCATAAAAGTGAATCCGAAAAGATCGCGGACATGCTATAAGCGCCTGCTGTCGATGGGTGATACAAGGAACAAGAACATTATAAATGCACAGGGCCCTGCCTGACTGCTGTGTCTGTTTCAAGCTGAATAAAGCTGGTGTTGCTGAAGTACTGAGACTCAGCTTTGTGTTTTAGCGTGCAAGACGGGGACTCGCACATTACAGCACACAAGCGCATGCACGAGCACACACACACATGAGCGCGCGTGCACACACACATACACACACGCGCGCGCACACACAGTGACATTGCTAATGCTGCAGTAAACAGTATACGCTCATACGGATGTTTACTATGAGTGAAGCACGCTGACTCAGACGGAAAATAGGAGACGATTGCCCTCAATCCCGCAGCGAGAGAGAGAAGAACCATCAGCTCAGTTGTGATCACATGACACTCAGCAGACAAATAGTATACATACTGCTCGTACTGCAAGACCTCGCTCGTTTATCAAGTCAAAATTTATTAAAAATTTTTGCTTGTCTTGCAAAACACTCGTAAACCAAGTTACTCGCAAACCGAGGTTCCACTGTAATCCATAAATGAGAAAATTATAATGTAATCAACCAAAAAGCTAGCTGATTAAACTATGTGTATTCCATCATGACATCTATATTTATGTGTAGAGGCAGTATGGCAAGCTGTCAAAGTAGTTTCTGCTGCTTCCTCACAGGTCCTGGGTTTAAAACCTGGTTACATCAGTGGAGTCTTTTTGCATTTTTTTACATATTTGTGGATGTTTTATCTTGATACACTGATTTATATCTCACTGTGCTTCTTAAACTTTTTTTTTCTCATAACACAATCTTGCCCTTCTTAATGTCTTCAAGACCCAGTCCATGACGACTATCTGATTTTGGGGTCCCCTTTGCAAATCACTGTCAACAGTCATAGCAGAGCAATGTTAATTGCTTAAACTGCCACTGTAACCCATCACAAGGTACTCCGCAAACCATATGTGACCTTTCCATCTGAATACAACTGTGAGTCACAAACCTGCATGACCCAAATGGCGGCAACTCACAATACAACCCATAGTTTAAGGAAATATAACAAACTATAAAGTCTGCCTATGAAAAGTATTCCCCCCTTAATAATAATTAATAACTACATTTATGTAGTGCTTTCTCACTACTCAAAGCGTTCTTCATGCAGGGAGGTCCCAAAAAGCAAACCCACAATCTCCTTACTGTAAAGCAGCAGCTCCACCACTACCACACCTGCGTGGTTTTGAAAGTTTTCATATTTTATTGTTATATGGCATTAAATGTCACTGACACCACTCAACAGACAAAGTGATAACATATATCTGCAAAGTGCTCTAAATTAATTACAAATATAAAACACAAAATGGTTCCCTCTGTGGGGGATCCAATTTCCTCCCACAGTCCAAAGACATGCAGGTTAGGTGACTTGGTGATTCTAAATTGGCCCTAGTGTGTGCTTGGGGAGTGTGTGCATGTGTGTGTGTGTTCAACTTGCGATGGACTGGCACCCCATCCAGGGTTCGTTCCTGCCTTGTGCCCTTTGCTAGCTGGCATAGGCTCCATCAGACCCCTGTAACCCTGTTCAGGATAAGCGGGTTAGCAAATGACTGATAAAGCACCAAAGAATTGAACAGATAAGCATTCACTTCC
Source organism: Erpetoichthys calabaricus (assembly GCF_900747795.2). Classification (NCBI taxonomy): domain Eukaryota; kingdom Metazoa; phylum Chordata; class Cladistia; order Polypteriformes; family Polypteridae; genus Erpetoichthys; species Erpetoichthys calabaricus. The sequence continues at coordinate 119,827,390 of NC_041404.2, forward strand.
TCTAATATGACACACCTAAATTATCACTGGTGCAGCCAAATGGTTTTAGAAGTCACAGAATTAGTTCAATGGAGATTGTAGTATAAATGTATGTGGAAGGTCCAGCTTGTGTTGAGTCAGTATGGTGACCTAACTTACACAATGAAGACAACAGAACACTCCAAGCAACTCTGTGAAAAGGTGATTGAAAAGCATAAGTAAGGGGATGCATACAAGTAAATGTCCAGAATGTCAATGAATATCCTTTGACGTCCAGTTAAATCAACCATTAAGAAATGGAGTACGGTAAAACTGTAAATTAACTTAGAGCAGGCTGTCCACAAACCTGAGTGATTATACGGTACAAGAAGATGACTAATGATGGAGGCCACCAAGAGACCTATAAGAACTCTAAAGGAGTCACAAGCTGCAGTGGTTAGAGAAACGGTGCGTAAAACAAGTGGTACCCTTGAAGGCTTCACCAGTTGCAGCTTTATGGGAGAGTAGTAAAGAGAAAGACACAATTAAATAAAATGTGTCTCAGAAGGCACATGGGAGACTCAGCAGTCAGGTGGAAGACGTTTCTATCGTCTGATGGGACCAAAATTGAACTTTTTGGCCATCAGACAAAACACAATTTTTGGTATATGCCAAACACTACACTTTATCAAAAAGACATCATTCCCACCTAGTGGTGACAGTATCATGCTGTGGAGATGCTTCTATGCCTTGGAAGGCTTGTGGAGTGTAAAATAAATGCAGCCAAATTGCTGGTAAATCCTGAAGGAAAATCTGATGAAGTCTACAAGAAACCCATGCCTTGTGAGAAGATTTGTTTTTCAGCAAGACAAGCCTAAGATACACACTAATGGCTTAAAAACAACAATGTTAATGTCTTGTAGTGGCTGTGGCAGATCCAGATCCCAATCCAATTGAGGATTTGTGGATGGACTTGAAAATGGCTGTTCACTCTTGACCTCCATACGGCTTGACAGAGGTTGAGCAGTTTTGCACAGACGAATGGGAATAAACTGTATGTGAATGGGGTTAATACTTATTTAATTAATTATATTGTGTTTTATATTTGGGATGAATTTAGGACACCATTCTGAGATTGTATTTCACTTAGAATGCTTTTCTGTTGGTCAGTGTCAAAAAAGACAAATTAAATCCACTGTAATTCAGTTTTGTATTACAATAAAATGTTAAAAACCTCAAAAAGGTGTGAATACTTTTTATAGCTGCCATATGCTGGGGTAATTGGAAACTCTAAGCTGGCCCAGTGTGTGTAGTTTTTGAGTCCTCCTTGCCATGTACTGTAGTGCCACCCAGTCCAGGTTTGGATCCCACCTCCTTGTGCCTACTGTTAGAAGAGTAGACACCACAATCCTGAAGTGTATAAGTGATTCAGAAGCTGGGTGGATGTTTTCAGTGTGTGGACTGTGTCTGTACCAACCTTTGCATGTATTTGTAAGCTACTGTCTGATCTCAGGACTAAAATCTCAAATTCCACTGGAGCTACACTGAGTGTATTACCAAGGTATAACCCACTGGTCTTGAATATTATAATCGTGTAAAAGATAACCCTACATAGCCAGCAGTCTCAAAGTCCAGAATGCTACTGGTGTGCTTAAAGTTATTTGTGAAGATTTACTAAGGTGCCAGATGCAGGGGGGTGGGTATAGGGGGTCTCATTTTCAGCTCCATCTCAAGCAATCAGTTGATTGGTAATCAAGTACTTTTGAGACCATTATTCGCTCAATTGCCTTATCTTTAATGCATGTCTCCAATCTGGGAGAGCTTTTCTTTGAAAGTGAGTTCAGTCTACCGTATTTGGGTTTTCAAAACCTATCTGTGCGCTTCTCTCAAAGTGTTAATTGCAAAACCCACAGTATGCTATTTTAATGTAAATACTTTGCACAATTACAAGAGAGTAATTATAAATATGTACAAATTGTCTTCTAAATTGGCTGCTACTTAAAGAGGCAGGGTAATGGCAGTTTTCAAATTAAAATATAATTAGCACTCTAAGGTAGGATTGCACTGATTTCCATAAAGCACATTCTCCTTTCATCAAGCAGTGTTCTACAGAGAAGGCTTGCAACATGGCTCTCTTCACTTCTTAGCTTGGACATCAGCTTGACCTTCCTGCAGGACAGCTTATTCTTATTGGTGGACAAAACTAGCCCCACCTCCTCCAATTACACACCTTCTGGCCATGTGTTGCTGTTCTATGAGTCATCAAGCCACTCCTCCTCCACAGTGTCTCTTTTGATCATGCCTGACTGACAGTGATGTTGAGGAGCATACTCTCATAGTGAGCTTTTCACTATTCACCACAAGTGTTAGAGATGCCCTGGAAAAATAAAGTTCTGACTTGGGAGAGGAGACTGAGGAGACAAAGAAAGAGACAAAAAGCCATCTTATTGTTTAGATGCAGTAGTTGCAGTGCGTGTGATTTTAAACCTTTGTCCCCTCGACTAATCTAACTGCAACATCTGACTGGTGTGGTTTGGTTCAAAGGTAGCACCGAGGCTAGCAGGAAGAAAATGCTGGAAGGAGTCAAAAAAACAGAGTGAATTATGAAGCCGCTACACCTTATTTTAAGTGAGACTGAAATGTTTTTCACAAATTAAACAGAATTTTTTTTTGGACCCAGGATTGTTACACATTTATTCATTGGAATAATTGGTTTGCTGTTGGTGCTGTTTAACAGAAAGGGTATGGGACAGTAACAGTGTACTGCATTTCAATCATTGACGGCAATGGTCTGTATTTATTGTCTGGGGAAGTGTTCACCATGATTTTGGAAAAGCCACCATTTTCAATTCAACATATGATAAATATGTCGGCACATTGGGTCTTTAGTTGAGGATTTTTATTTATTTAGTTTTAAAGAACTTGGGCCTTGTAGTGTTCATTGCTTGTTATAAATATTACATGTGGGGGTAAATCAAAAAGTAAAGGAGGTAGAGGGGGAGGTTGGGTGCACACTACAAGTAAAGGTAATTTGAAAATTACACGGTAACTGCAACAGATGGAAACTGATGCAATGCAACAAGTTCGTGATGACTTATGGATAGTTCAAACATGCACAGGACAACGCTATGCTTTTGGTCTAGTTAAAGCCAATGCCAAATGAACATGGACAGTCCGCTGCGGGATTGCACAATTGTTGAACAATGCACCGTAGTGAGATTTCTTTAGGCAAAGGGAGTAAAACCTCCTGAAATTCACCAAAGGGTGATTGATAGATGATAGATAGATAGATAGATAGATAGATAGATAGATAGATAGATAGATAGATAGATAGATAGATAGATAGATAGATAGATACTTTATTAATCCCCAAGGGGAAATTCACATACTCCAGCAGCAGCATACTGATAAAAAAACATTATTAAATTAAAGAGTGATAAAAATGCAGGTATAACAGACAGTAACATTGTATAATGTTAACGTTTACTCCCCCAGGTGAAATTGAAGAGTCGCATAGTATGGGGGAGGAACAATCTTCTCAGTCTGTCAGTGGAGCAGGACAGTGACAGCAGTCTGTCACTGAACCTGCTCCTCTGTCTGGAGATGACACTGTTTAGTGGATGCAGTGGATTCTCCATGATTGACAGGAGCCTGCTGAGCACCCGTCGCTCTGCTACAGATGTCAAACTGTCCAACTCCGTGCCTACAATAGAGCCTGCCTTCCTCACCAGTTTGTCCAGGCGTGAGGCGTCCCTCTTCTTTATGCTGCCTCCCCAGCACACCACCGCGTAGAAGAAGGCACTCGCCACAACCGTCTGATAGAACATCTGCAGCATCTTAACTAACTAACTAACGAGTAGGATTCAAGGGAAAGTTTAAGAATGGGTAAAAAGGCTTAACGCAGGCAGAACAAGTATAACAAACAAAGCTTCATTTAGTCGACCATCAATATCGCCCACAAAAGCCCACATCAACATGGCGAATGCCTTCATCAGGGAAAACCTACAGATTACGTTGTCCACTGTTGCTGCACATTTGGATATCAAGAATGGATCTGCACATGCCATATTACGTGAGGACTTGAGGAACCATAAAATTTGTGCAAGATGAATACCCTAACACCTTACAGATCTGCACAAGCCACCATCCTTTGGGGAATTTAAGCAGGTTTCACTCCCTCTGCCCAAAGAAATCTCACTAAGACATGTTGTTCATCAATGGTGAAATTCTTTAGTGGAGTGTCCATGTTCATTTGACTTTGGCTTCAACTTGAATAATGGTAGAGTGCTGTGCTGTGCGTGTTCAAACTACCCATAAGCCATCATGACTGTGTTGTTTTGCATCAGGTTACTGTTTAATTTACAAATTGCTTTACTTTTTTTAGATATATATTTGTATATTTCTTTTATATGTCTGATGAAGGCAACATGGCCAAAATATGGAGTCTCTTGCGTTCTTTTCCTTTCAGGCTGGAAGTAGCACATTACTTTTTATTTCTATTATACTCATATAGACAACTTAAATGGATTGCCTGATTACACTATATGGCCAAAATCATGTGGACATCTCTCCAGATTATTGAGTTTAGGTATTTCACACAGACCCATTGTTTACAGGTGCATAAATTCCGCTCATAGCCATGCACTCTCCATTGACAAACATTGGCAGTAGAATGGGTCACACTGAAGAGCTCAATGACTTTAAACATGGCAATGTCATAGTATACCACCTTTTCTACAAGTCAGTATATGAAATTTCTGCTTTGCTAAAACTGCAAGAGCTACTGTTGTGAAGTGGGAGTGTCTAAGAGCCAAAACAGCTCATCCACAAAGTGGTAGACCATGCAAACACACAGAATCGGGCCACCGAGTACTGAAGCGCATAGGGCATAAAAATCACCATACCTCTGTTGCACCACTCACAACAGAGTTCCAAACTGCCTCTGGAAGCAATATTAACACTAGAACTGTACAAGGAGAGCTTCATGAAATGGATTTCTATAGCTAAGCAGTTGCACATAAGCCTAAGATCATGATGTGCAATGTAAAACTTCAGCTGGTTGCTGTAAAGCACCCGCCATTGGACTCTGGAGAAGTGGCAACAAGTTCTTTGGAGTGATGACTCAGAGATCTCTATCAGACAATTTGATGGATAAATGTGGGTTTGGCTAATGCCACTAGAATGCTACGTTTTGAACTGCATAGTGAATACTATAAAGCTTAGTGGAGGAGGGATAATAGTCTGAGGCTATTTTTTACAGTTTGGGCTAGGATTCTAGGTTCTCGTGAAGGTTACTGCTAATGCTGCCACATACAAAGACATTTTAGACAATTGGGTGTTTCCAACTTTGTGGCCACAGTTTGTGGTAGGCCCTTTTCTCTTCCAGCATAACTATGCTACTGTGCACAAAGCCAGGCACATACAGACATGGAGGAGGTCGAGTGGCCTGCACTGAGCCCTGCTCTCAACCAATGTTGAACACCTTTGGAGTGAATTAAAACACTGATTCTGAGACACTTCTCATCCAGTATCAAATACCTTACCTCAAAAATTTTCACTTGGCTGAATGTGCACAAATTTCTACAGGCACACTCCAAAATCTTGTGGAGCGGAGGCTGCTATACCTTCAAATAGGAGCTAACTCCGCATTAATGCTCAGGATTTTGGAACTGGATATCCAACAAGCCCATATCAAATCAATTCAGTTTTTATTTGTCACATAAAATATGTAGTGAAATATTTACTTGCTCAACTCTAATGACTGTGCCTTTAAGAAGAATATAAAAGGATCATAACAATAACACTTGACTTTATAAATATTCAATAATAATTAATATAATTAGGCATACAGTATTTGATTAAATCATAAATACTAACTAAATGAATAACTTAATAACTTAAACAACTTAAATGTAAGAGTGTTAGCAATGGGGAATCATGTAGTTCTAGACACCTTCCTCATTCAAGATGTGGATGGACTAAGGCTTAAAGCATCTCCTCACTCCCTGTGAACTGGACTTTAGGCAGTGGCAGCATTTACCTGACTGCAGCACAGACAAGAGGCTGTTGTTGGAATGGCTGGTGCCAAGGATATTTTTCTTTGCTGTGGTCCGACATGGTGTAAATGTCCTGGAAGTTAACCCAATTATTTACCCTGTTCAGAGACCTAGGAAGCCCCTTACTCCTCAGTGGAGGAATAAAAAAAAACAGCAGTGCAAATGTGGAAGAAATAAGAGATTAGAAATAAATAACTAAATCTAATGAGGCAGTGGATTGTAAGGGTATTAGAGATGGACAGACAGACAAAAACATATTTTTAGACATATGACACAATCTGGGCGGCACGGTGGCACAGTGGGTAGCGCTGCTGCTTTGCAGTAAGGGGACCTGGGTTCACTTCCATAGGTCCTCCCTGCATGGAGTTTGCATGTTCATGGGTTTCCTCCGGGTACTCCGGTTTCCTCCCACAGTCCAAAGACATGCAGGTTAGGTGCACTGGAAGTCCTAAATTGTCCCTAGTGTGTGCTTGGTGTGTGGATGTGTGTGTGTGTGTGCACGTCCTGTGGTGGGCTGGCAGCCTGCCCGGGGTTTGCTTCCTGCTTTGCGCCCTGTGTTGGCTGGGATTGGCTCCAGCAACCCCCCCCGTGACCCTGTAGTTAGGATATAGCGGGTTGGATAATGGATGGATGGATGGATGGATGGATGACACAATCTGTTTCATCAGTGTGGTCAAACTCATTCTCTCCACAATGTTGTTCACTTATCGCAATTCCATCCTAGACTGCTGAAACAATAAACTGTCATTGAACTCTGAGGTCATCTATCTCAAACTCCCTTCTTCTTTATAGGATGACTGAAGAACCAATGAACAGAAGGTTGCACAAATGAATAAGAAAGATATACTTTAAGAGAAAATAGGTTGATATTCCACGGCCTTCAAATAGAGCCACTCGTGCAGTCTCAATCCATGTACCTAAAGGAGCTCACAGGTAGACAACTAGATGACCTTTCAACTCACCCCTGAATTGCCAAACTAGAGTGCCACCACCTGCTACTACCTACACTGCCACTGAATGCTGCCCAGTGTGTTATACAGTATTTCAACCAGGGTTCCTCTTCTAGCTGGGTTTCAAATCCTTCTTTTACTGTATGTCCTCTTTGTTCACTTTTGAGTCTTTATGTTAATGTTACTTTTGTTTATTATTTTTTGTATTGTCTATGCCTGTTTCTTTGTGTTTTGTGAGTGGTCCCCGAGGTGCGGTGTCATCTGTCCATCACTGCAAGGGACTGGCCTCTGCCTTTTAAATATGGAAGCAACCCACAGTTCTTTTTGGTTTATCTGAATGTGTTTGTGGTGTGGTTAGTTGTCGGGTGTTGTTTTGAACCTGTGCTGTATTTTTGATTTTGCTTTGTATTTTGTATTGGGACTCTATTCAGTCAGAATAGCCTTTGCTTTTTTAGGCAATTTCTTTTTGCCTTTTGTGCTCCACAGAGCTTCTTGTTATTACAGAGCATTTTTGTATTAATAAATTTTTTATTTATAAAGATTCTTTGTGGCCCTTTATGTGTTTAGCAAGGGTATTTGACAATGTTTGCCCCTCTAGTGGGCAATTTTGGAACTATTCAGAACTTATGTGCTTTGGGACCTTCAAGCACATAACACAGCGGCACTGTTGCAGCATTTGTCAAATCCTTTTCCAAACCATGTCATCAACATACAGAAAGCACAGGTGAGTTTTTAGTTTATTTTTAACTTAATTAATTAAAAAATTGTAATGAAAGTATTAAGTGAAAATGCTATGATTTCACAACTATATGCAGAACAAAGAACACCATGGTGGCTCATTTCTATGTCTTTGTGTGTTAGGAGATCATTGGGGTTCTTAATACATATCACCTAGAAAGAAAGAAAGAAAGAAAGAAAGAAAGAAAGAAAGAAAGAAAGAAAGAAAGAAAGAAAGAAAGAAAGAAAGAAAGGTTGCTTATTATCAAAGACAATTTGAAAATTGTGTTTGTTAAATTTGGAGATTTGGAAAAGCATGAGTAAACAAGCTGAAGAAATGCAGAGCTGGTGAATACCTGTAGCAGAAAGGAAAAAAAAGAAAAATAACAAAATAAGCACACACCACGAGTATTGAACATTGACAGAGCTTGCATAGTCTTTTCCTTTTTAGATTTACCCTTCTGTGTATATGTGTGTGTTTTTACCTTTTTTATGTGTTATTATCGCAATTTAATATTATTTAGCCTGCAGCTTACATTCACAATTAAAAATGTATCACATTTGAACTTATTTTGCAAGCCATTTTTTCTACTTTATTTCTTGCAAGTGAAACTTTTTAATTAGGTGTCAAGGGAATAAAAAATAAAGGGTCTCTGCACTGTGGTCTGAGCCATCCAGGAGGTAAATAAGCACAAGGCCATTCCCTTTCATTGTATCACCTGCTCTCTCACACACACATGCACACACACACCCACCCACACACACACACATGCACGCTGTGTGTTTCTATGCTGTATACAGAGTACAGACTGTGTATCCTGCTCACATAAGTGTTTGCACAGCAACGCTTCAGACTTCCTTTGTGGCTGAAATTCCCAAATGGTATTTTTACAGAAATAACTTGTTCTTTTTAAAATAGTTCTCACTAATGTGATAATGTCATAAAGCTGAAAGGAATAGTTATCTTGCTGTTGCTGATTATTCTTAACGATCGCATGGTTGTGTAATGATTAATTACTCATCATTTTAATAAACAGATACACAGCTGATGTAATATTTAATTCACAGGCCAGTTGTTTTACTTGTTAGTTAATTGGTTGGTTGGCTAATGAATAATGTTGAGAAGTTACCTGGTTGGTTGATGACTCGATTGTGTTGTCATTTTTCTGGGTGAATTGTTAATTGGATGATTAGTTGGTTTGTTAATAATTGGCTTGCTTAGTAATTGATTAACTGGACCTGCCTGTTACTGTATGTAAAATGATTGGTTAATTGTTGGTTTCTAACTGATTTAATAATTATCCAGTTTGTTTTGTTGGAATTAAACTTGATTGATTGGTTTGTTTAAGAGATAATTACTAATTAATTTATTGATTATGTATATCACTGGCTTATTAAAATCAATTGGCCAATGATAAGTTACAGACTGATTTTCTCTAATTAGTTTATGGTTTGTAAGGCTACATCCACATTGTTTTTAAATGTAATTACATCCATCCACACTAGCGTTTTCACGTCATTTGCAAAAGTATCTCTGTCAACACTAAATGCATATGACATAACCATTCGCATACACTTGGCATGCGCATATCAGTGGAAACAGGAAGAACTGTCCTTTTTGATGGGATGCTTACACTGCCATCCATAGAATTTAGCATGAAACAGTAGAATCTGGTCAATTATTTTTCTTCTGTGCAAAAGTATGCAGAGTTCAGACTATACAAAACACAATTTAGATGTATACAATGCGAATGCCAAGCAATACTCTGCAATCCTATTTGCTCAGACCTTACAGACCAGGGGCCTCATGTATAAATGGTGCGTACGCTCAAAAATGTTCCGTAAGCCCGTTTTCATGCACAAATTGCGATGTATAAAACCTAAACTTGCCATAAAGCCACGCATATTTTCATGGTAGCTCCAACCCTGGCATATGCACGTTCTCCGCTCGGTTTTGCAAACTGGCGGCACCCAGTGTCAAAGCAGTGCTACTGTTCTAGTGTGGTGTCCCTTTCTTTTTTAGATCCACATCCCTGACGCGGTTTTATAAATACACTGAAATTAACTACATATTGTTTATTAGTTTAATGCATCTGATTGTAATTAACCTGTACAAATATAATGGTCCACAGAATGGTCAAACTATTCTGAATACCATAGCTGCTTTAGCGTTGTTACTTTCACTGCACCTTCTTCTTCTTCTTCTTCTTCTTCTTCTTCTTCTTCTTCTTCTTCTTCTTCTTTCAGCTGCTCCAGTTAGGGGTTGCCACAGCGGATCATCTTTTTCCATATTACTCTGCACCACTCTGAATTATTATATCACTGTATCTGAGTGGGGAATCACAGATCTACAGCAGCTAATCGGAAAGAGATTATCGGTATACAACATCAAGCACATGCTGCCTCAGCCATGCTATCTATTAAACTGCTCTCATACGGCAAACGCTTCAGAGCCTTTCCTCACTGTTCAGAAACTGTTTCATCCCAAGAACTATAAACGCACTCAATCAGTCCATCAAGTGCTCCGTGTAGAACTGTTTGTACTTATAAGTACAATTACCTCACTATAAACTTGTGATACAGTTATAATATTGCACAACCTGAGCCACTTTATAAATCACGTATTTACATATGATGACGATATCATTCTTAAGATGAAATGCAGGAAAATATGTTTATTATATTATACAGATAAAATGTTAACATCATTTAAATAATCCATATTGTTAATAATTAAACAAATGTTCGCGGATTGTTTCTGCCTTGCGCTGTATTCTTGTTGGGGCTGGCGCGACACTGGAAGGATAAATGGATAAAATAATTAAACATGTACTACGAAGATATTTCAATGTTCCTTAAAAGTTTTGAAGAATCTGCATTCTAAGCTTAAAGATGGCTTAACGTCTATTACAGAGCTGATTGTGTGGCAATTGGGTATTTGGAGAAAGAAAAGTAAGGACAGGAATTGGGGGTTAGTACATTTGAAAGAGACAGTACTGCTACAATAAAGTATTTCATCGAAGGTCGCACATGGCGCAGCAAGCATCTTGCATGAGACATGAACAATCACTGTGCCACCATATTCCCATGTTTAATAACATGCTTTAACTCCTATCATCATGAAAATGATATCATGTATACATCTCAGTATTTTAATTATTCTGAGAGCTGTAATATTAAGAATGTAATGGATTCTATGTCCTGTCGGAGGAAGAGAAAGCCCAGAAGCACATAGTGATTCACACACATAGAGCACATAGAAGATCAAATACAAAACAAAGCATGTAACGTACTACTTTAGATACGATGGGTTTTGAGAAACTAATAAATTAAACAATTTTAAGATGAAGTTTATGATGTTCTACTTTAATAACAAAATAAACTACGTGATTAAAGTTGACATTTTGAGCTTTTTTCCCACTGTATGCCTATTTTTTTTCTCTGTAGCCTAATAAGCTTTCATATGACACTCAGATGGTGGGCTACGACTCGCCTTTTCACGGCGACTTTGATATCTAACAACTTCTTTTTTATTTTGGGCACTGTGCAACTTTGTAAACTTGAACTTTCGAGATTCTCCGACACTCTATGTCACTTGATCAACTTCCTTTTGTTGATTATACTGTTTAAACCAACAAATAGGAAGTGTTTCCTTGCCTCCACTTGGTATTCGCTGAAATTCTTCTGTTTTCCCCCATGCTTTTGCCGTTGTCTTTTCACAGAAGGCTGAGCTTAAGGGCTATTTATATTGATTTGCATATTCAAAGAGGCATAATTCTGGGAGGAGTTGTGGCAGGACAGCAGGCGCTTTTCACGCTGACCAGGAGTTATGTAGCAGAAGAATGTGGAAGTTGGCGAACGCACAGATTTATGCATCTGGATTTTTTTTGTGCATACGAACATTTCCGCTTTTGTCCGTACACCATGTTATAGTGTAAATTCTATGCACGGCGTTATGCATGAAGCCCCAGGAGCTTAGGAGAGATTTCACTAGACGAGAATACACTCCCAAAACAACAGACACTCAGATCAAAAGAGCTAACTGCCATACCCAGAAACAGCCTTCTGGGTATGAGAACTGCATCCTCTTTGTTGTCACATATAACCCTGATCTGGAAGTATTTTACAAAATTATAAAAGAACTTCAGCCCAAACTAAATAAGGATGACAAGTGGAGAGATATATTCCCAGAACCTACCCTTCTGGCATACAGACAACCACCCAACCTGCAGCAACTAATTGTCTTAACTCCCTCTGTAAAAAAAAACTGAAGGTACATATCCCTGCCTATGGAAAAGATAAGAAGCTTATGCTCAAATTTGGCCAACAAGAACATCAGATAAAGGGATCATTTTACTGCAGATCATCTAATGTGGTCTTCCTAATTCTGTGCATGAAATGTGCCAACAATGGACTCAATGTGGTAGGAACTGGACAAACACTGCATCAAAGAATGAATATACATCAGTTTCATATTAAGCACAGTGACAGAGATGTTCCTATAGGAGCTCACCTCAGCAGCCATGGACACTGCATGAGTGATTTTAAAGTCACAGTGCTTATGGGCAACTTCAAGACAACAACAACAACAACATTTATTTATATAGCACATTTTCATACAAACAATGTAGCTCAAAGTGCTTTACATGATGAAGAAAGAGAATAAAGACAAAATAAATAAGAAATAAAATAAGGGAACACTAATTATCATAGAATAAAGGTAAGGTCCGATGGCCAGGGAGGACAGAAAAAACAAAAAAACTCCAGACAGCTGGAGAAAAAAAATAAAATCTGCAGAGATTCCAGGCCACAACAGGACACAACAGGAGAGACAGGAATGGAAAGTTAATCTGATGCAAAAATTGAACACATTACAACATGGTTAGGAATGGAGACAAGTTCAGTTACGTCCATAAATATTTGGACAGAGACAACTTTTTTCTAATTTTGGTTCTGCACATTACCACAATGAATTTTAAATAAAACAACTCAGATGCAGTTGAAGTGCAGACTTTCAGCTTTAATTCAGTGGGGTGAAAAAAAAAATTGCATAAGAATGTGAGGCAACTAAAGCATTTTTTGAACACAATCCCTTCATTTCAGGGGCTCAAAAATAATTGGACAAATTAAATAACTGGAAATAAAATGTTCATTTCTAATACTTGGTTGAAAACACTTTGCTGGCAATTACAGCCTGAAGTCTTGAACTCATGGACATCACCAGATGCTGGGTTTCCTCCTTTTTAATGCTCTGCCAGGCCTTTACTGCAGCAGCTTTCAGTTGTTGTTTGTTTGTGGGCCTTTCTGTCCGAAGTTTAGTCTTCAACAAATGAACTGCATGCTCAATTGAGTTAAGATCAGGTGACTGACTTGGCCATTCAAGAATTTTCCACTTCTTTGCTTTAATAAACTCCTGGGTTGCTTTGGCTGTATGTTTTGGATCATTGTCCATCTGTATCATGAAACGCCACCCAATCAATTTGACTGCATTTAGCTGGATTTGTCTCTGAACACCTCAGAATTCATTCGGCTGCTTCTGTCCTGTGTCACATCATCAATAAACACTAGTGTCCCAGTGCCACTGGCAGCCATGCACGCCCAAGCCATCACACTGCCTCCACTGTGTTTTACAGATGATGTGGTATGCTTTGGATAATGAGCTGTTCCACGCCTTCTCCATACTTTTTTCTTGCCATCATTCTGGTAGAGGTTGATCTGTCCAAAAAATGTTTTTCCAGAACAGTGCTGGCTTTTTTAGATATTCTTTAGCAAAGTCCAATCTAGCCTTTCTATTCTTGAGGCTTATGAGTGGCTTGCACCTTGCAGTGCAACTTCTGTATTTACTTTCATGCAGTCTTCTCTTTATGGTACATTTACTGTAGATATCGATACGCCTACCCCCTGGGGAATGTTGTTCACTTGGTTGACTGTTGTGAAGGGGTTTCACTTCACCATGGAAATGATTCTGCGATCATCCACCACTGTTGTCTTCCGTGGACGTCCAGGTCTTTTAGTGTTGCTGAGTTCACCAGTGCTTGCTTTCTTTCTCAGGATGTACCAAACTGTAGATTTTGCCACTCGTAATATTGTAGCAATTTCTCGGATGGGTTTTTTTCACAGCTTAAGGATGACTTCTTTCACCTGCATGGAGAGCTCCTTTAACCGCATGTTGTCTGTTCACAGCAAAATCTTCCACATGCAAGCACCACACCTCAAATCAACTCCAGGCCTTTTATCTGCTTAATTGATAATGACATAATGATGGATTTGCCCACAATTGCCCATGAAATAGCCTTTGAGTCAATTGTCCAATTACTTTTGAGTCCCTGGAATGAAGGGATTGTGTTAAAAAATGCTTTAGTTGCCTCACATTTTTATGCAATCGTTTTGTTCACCCCACTGAATTAAAGCTGAAAGTCTGCACTTCAACTGCATCTGAGTTGTTTCATTTTAAATTCATTGTGGTAATGTACAGAACCAAAATTAGAAAAAAGTTGTCTCTGTCCAAATATTTATGGACCTAACCACTGACTAATCCAGGAGATTTGATTATAGATCCATATTGTAAGGAAAACTGATCCAAAATTTCAAAACACTTTGTTGTGTAGTCATCTTATCAGAAGATTTCTTTTTTTTAACATTTTATTAATTTTATTAAAATCAAATAACATTCCATACAAGCAAGTCAAGTTTAACAAAACTAGGTTCGAAACAAATCCACCCTCACCCATGAGAAAGAGAGCTAGGCCAGCAGAGTAAAACTTTAATAATAGTAAAAATATGTAAATAAATACCATATATACTCGCGGATAAGTCGGGACTTGATTTTACTGTATAATGTCTGGTAGTATTTTATGTCGGTTGTATAAGTCGAGTGCAGAAAACTCAATGCACATCCTCATACACCTTTATCGTAAGAGCATCCCTTATCTATGATGGAGCATTCGATCAGAAGAAAATATGAAGCTGGTTTAAAATTAAACGTCATTGAAGTAGCGAAAGAAATTGGTAATTGTGCTGCTGCAACAAAATTCAATGCGTCTGAGAAACTAATGCGAGATTGGAGGAGGCAAGAAGATGTAAAAAAAAAATAAATTTAAGTGTTGCATTTTTGAATTGACGTATAAGTCGGGGTCTAATTTTATGATCGATTTTTCAGGTTTCAAGACCCGACTTATACATGAGTATATATGGTAAATGAATCAAAATAAATAGATCAAAAAAGAGGGGAGAGAATCTGCTTCCTCAATTTAAATGCTTTTTCTAAAATGTTATTGATTAGATCCTGCTAAGTCTTGAAAAAAGTTTGTACAGATCCTCTAAGTGAGAATTTGATTTTTTCCAATTTTAGATAATATATTCCTGCCTTGTGCCTTGTGTTGACTGGGATTGGCTCCAGCAGACCCCCGTGACCCTGTGTTCAGATTCAGCAGGTTGGAAAATGGATGGATGGATGGATGGATGGATGGATGGATGGATGGATGGATGGATGGAAAATGGATGGATGGATAGATAATATATAACATTAGTTACCCACTGCCTTAAAAGTGGTGAGTTAGGATTCTACCAGTTGAGCAAGATAAGTCTACGTGCAAATAGTGAAGTCAAGGCAATTACAATTTGTTTGTCCTTCTCCACTTTAATCCCATCTGGAAGTACACAAAACACAGCTGTTAATGAATTAGGAGAGATTCTGACACCAAGGCTGTGTGATAGACATTTAAAGATTTTGTCCCAAAATCATGTTAATTTGGTACATGCCCAAAACATAAGGCCCAATGAGGCTGGAACTTGATTACAACGTTCGCAGGTTGTATCTTGCACTGGAAACAAGTCAGAAGATTTATTTCATACATTATTGTTCCCTCTTGTCAGATAAATCTTAGGTTGGAGAGGACTGTTAATACTTAACACTAAGGATGTCTCACATAAGGGTTTTAGAATCTTGTTTCTTTCCTATTGTGCCTGTAAACAGAGGTAACTCTTGTTTCTGTATTACACCTTGCCCAAAGAAAGGGCCTCAGCTGCCACGAAAGCTTGCACATTGTAATCTGCCCACTTGTCATTTTGCTTCACTTCTCATTGCATCCATAAATGGCTAATATGGTACATTACTCCTCTTTTTCAGCTGTGTTGGCATATGCTTTTTTTCCATGAAGGGTGACCAATAAAAGAAGAAGATAATATAATGAGCAAGAACTTCAAAGTTCTGTGTTTTCATCTGTCCATACTGAAATGCTAAGCTGGCATTTTCAGAAATATGTGGCCCTGGATAGTATTTTCATGAATCTCTGTGTGAGTGTAAGGCAAAAATGGTAACTGGTGTCTGCAAAGCACAGTAGTGTGGATGAATATTAAGGTGATAAATGTTTTGGCCAATTGTCTGAAATGCTCTCAGTGGTCACTCAAAATGAGGATGACACCTGTCAAGCTTATCTTAGTGTTCTTGGTTGTTTGAGAAGTCCAGTCTTCACGCTGCAGATCTTGGACAGCACCGCTTCATGGTTGTTTGTTTAGTTACTGAATAATTGATTTTCTGTTTAATTGCCTGACCAGTTACTTGATTGATTTCTCAGCTGTTTGATGATTTGCAAGTTTGTAGACAAGAGAAGAGAGACTTAACTTTGCCATGATATGTGTGAGATGGGCAGCTAACAAAGGATGCTGATATGAATTAATTAAATATTTTTAATAAAACAACTAGGGGGCAGCATACTGGCATAGTGGCAATACAGCTGCCTGACAAAAGGAGAATGGGGTTTGTGTCAGCAGTGCTACTGGCCTGAAATTTGCATGTTTTCCATATGTGGGTTTTCTCCTGGTCCTCCGGTTTTGTCCCACAGTCCAAAGTTATGGAGATTAAATGGATTGGTAATGCTAAATTAACTCTGGTGTATGTGAGTGTGTGTTCATCCTGCAAGTGGCTGGTGCCCTGTCGAGGGATTGTTCCTGCCTTGCTCCCAATGCTTGCTGGGATAGGTTCCAGCTTCGCTTTGACCCTGCTCATGATCAGTGGGTTTTGGAAAATGGATGGATGGAAAAAGACTACTTTTTTTTTTAACTCAAGTTCTGCTCTGTAAGAAAGCAATTTTAGTTAGCCTAGCAGTTAAGGTAAGAATCAGGTTAGCCTGTCACATTTTCTAATCAGCCTAACGTGTGCATTGTTGACAAGCTGCTGAAATGATGTACTTTATAGTCCCGTGACATTTAGCTGCCATCATCATTCTCCTCATGTTCTCCTGTATTGCCATATTTAGTTTTCTGTGTTCTTCTATAACATCTTTAGTATTCCACACATCGCCTGTTACAATGCATTTATAGTTACTTTATCTTTCAGCTGCTTTGTTATAGTAAATTCTGACCCATCCATAATTTATATGTCATGTTAATTTTGCTGTCCTTTGGGTCTTAGAATAAATCAGACTAGTTTTTCATGTCAGGCAAGACATTATCTCACAAACTAACTTTTATTAATATGGATGACAGTATGACCCTCTCCTACACATAAATAATTAAATGCTGAGGTAATAACACAGATACATTCCACGATCGTTATTTTTAAACACATATCCATCCATCCATGCTGTAAACTCACTTTATCTAGTGCAGGGTCATCAGAGATTTTTAGACACAATATTTATCTCTGGACTATGGAGTGTTTTTTTAAGAGATAAGCAACCATCACATCATTACGAGGAAACTAATGTTATCTCTGTTTAAATGAGCAAATGTTTTAGAAAATAATGATAAATTATGCATTCTATTGTAGACGTTTTTAAAGCTTTATCCACCTTTAACCAATATTGATTTTATATAGCAATACTAAGTAATAAGTAAGCAGCATCACTAAAACAGAGCTTTACAAAGTAAATGAAAATGTAAAAAAACTAATTCTGATTTTCCAGATTCCAGCTAAGGGGGTTATTTTTTTGCTTTTCCTCTTAGCTCTTTCATGTTATGTTCCTCTTACTTATCTACCCCATGGTTGCCTATCTGTGAATTAAGTTGGTTATAAGAGCCCTTCAGTTTAGTTTAGTTTAGTTCCTTCTGCGCAACTGGACGCATTAAGTAATAAGCGCTGTTCAATGATTTCAGCCAACAGCTGTGGTTTCCTGTTTTCCCATGTAACATTTATGATCTTCAGATTGTCTTGGAATGTGCTTCACCAGGTTGTTGGAGGCATGCCAGCTTTCCTTCTTCCCCCTAGGGGGCAACCATCAGATCGCAGTCTTAGGCTGTCTGGCATCCATAGGACCCGCCTCTCAAATCGCATCCCGCACTGCGTGATAGTGTCTTTTCCAGACCTCAGGAGTTGGCTTTTCTTATAATTTTAACGTTGGTGATATGGTCACAGTAGGTGACACCCACAATTCTTCTCAGGCGTCTCTGCTGGAATACACTGAGCCTGTCGGCCATCCCCTCATTCTTTGACCAGAAGTGCTTGAGTCATGCAGAACTTTCTGTATGTCTTTCTTTGTGCCACCAGATGTTTTCACTGGGATCTGTTCTAAGGAGATTTCCTGCATGGAGCCCCATACCTCTCCTGTTGCTGACTTTCTCCTGTGACCACGGGGGCATTGCAGCACACCAAACCCCACACACAACCTCACTCGCACAAGTCCCAATAAAAATAAAAGGTTTATTAGTAAGAATACCTTGTACAAAGGTTTCAAAAGCGACATAAACCAAATATAATTCTTCTTTGTCTTTTTCCTTCTCTCCTTCTGATACTCCAGGCAAGCTTCATTCTCTTCCACACGACTCTGACTTGCCTGGATGAGGTCAGACGGTCTCTTTTATCCTGGACCTGGATGTACTTCCCATGTTAGGGCATAGCCTGATGGAATACTTCCAGGTCAATTCCAGGTAGGTACTGTGAATCCCACAGAACCCAATGGGGCTGCCCCACAGGACTACAAGTCCCAGTGTGCCCTGAGGGAATCCATGTGGGAATCCTAATCCAGGGAGGTTACCACCTAGCATATTGGAGGAGAAAATATTTATTAGTGCTCATCTTTGCAAGTTTTTCCATTGCACTGGCTTCCCTGCTAGGTAAAGGTGCTTGGTTGGGAAGCCAGTCCCCGCATGCTGTTCATTACACTTCTTATTTCATAATATACACACAAACGTACATACACACATACATACACATTATATACAGTGTATATATAAAAATAAATATATATGGAATTATGGGCGATTTCTGGCCAGTACAGGAGGCCAGTATAGTGGAAGGACATGGGGAAAGAACCTGGCCAGACTACAATCTCCCCCACCAAGCTAGGTGGCAGCCTCCCTGGGTAATGGTACCTGTGCAGACACCTGCAAGGCACACTGGGTATTGTAGTCCAGTAGGGCAGCCTTGTCGGGTTCCGAGGGTGCTGCCAGAGGTGCTGCAGAGGAATCCATCATCCCTACTTTGTAGGACTTCTGTTTCGAGAGATCTTGTAAGGCCTGTCCTGACTGTCAAATAGTTTCCGCTCACAGACACCCCTTGTACCGATACCTATTTTAGACGTCCCCTTTGAGTGGGTGGGATTAGATATTGTTGGCCCACTTCCCAGGAGTAAAAGTGGCTTTCAGTATATGCTTGTGTTCATTGATTACGCCACAAGATACCTAGAAGTAGCAGACGCCCGAACTATTGCAAAAGCACTCGAATATGTTCACATGTATTTTATCCCTCATGATATTCTCACTGTTCAGGGCACACCCTTTATGTCTTGCATCATGAAGCAGCTATGCGAAAGTTTCGGAATTAAGCAGTTACACTCCATGGTCTATCATCCACAGACATATAGCCTGGATGAATGATTTAATGCAACCCTAAAACAGATAATTCGGCGGGTAGCCCATGACGATCCAACTTGTTGGGATACAGTTGTACCTTTCCTCTTGTTTTCTGTCCAGGAGGCCCCGCACGCGGGATGAGTCCCTCTGAACTATTATTTGGCTAGTGACCACATGGGGTGTTGGACATTTTTCGGGATGAATGGATGGGAACTCGAGAGACGTCCCTTGGGTGTCGTTTCGCCGCAAGAGCAGATTGCCAGATTGTCCTCTATTGCGGTGGAGCATCAGCAGCAAGTACAGGAGGCACAAAAACATCATTATGACAAGACGAGTAAACTCCATGAGTTTAAGAAGGTTGATTGTGTGTTGGTGTTGATCCCATCCGACCTACATAAATTTCAGGCCGAATAGCAAGAGCTGGCAGTGGTAGAAGAGCGTCTGTCCCCTGTGAATTATAAAGTCAGAATTCCCGGGTGGCAGAAACCTGTACAAATTTTGCATGTTAATCATTTAATGGAGTGACACGACTGTCACGAAGTCCTGGTCATGGCCACAGCTGCCCCCAGAATTGCTATCGCTGATCGAGGGGAATGCAGATGTCTTCTCAACTACGCCTGACCAGACGACGATTGCAGAACACAGGATTGTCACTCCACCCAGTGTTACTATACAGGTGCCCCCATATCACCTACCAGAGATAACAAGGAAAGTGATATAAGAGAGTCCAATAGATGCTCCAATTAGGCATTATTCGGCCAAGCAAAAGCAAATGGCAGAGCCCAATTGTACTTGTCTTGAAGTCTGACGGTTCAGTTCGATTCTGTATTGATTTTAGGCATTTGAATAAGATTTCAAGTTTGATGTGTACCCGATGCCGTGTGTGGCTGAGTTGTTGGAAAAGCTCAGGCAGGCTTCATATATCTCCACCCTTGATCTCACAAAGGTTTTTTTGTAGGTCCTCTTGGAGGAGTTTAGTTGCGAGAAAACTGTGTTCGCCACTCCGGACAGGTTGTTTGAATTTATGGCACTCCCTTTTGGTCTCCATGGTGCACCTCTGACCTTTCAGCGAATGATGGACCAGATCCTGTGTTCCCATTCTGCGTACGCAGGTGTCTATCTTGATAATGTGGTCATTTTCAGTAATAACTGGGAATCTCATCTAGTCCACCTTCGGTGCGGTGCTTGACAGTTTACGGCTGGCAGGGTTGACAGCCAATCCTAAGAAGTGCAAACTGGGTATGTCAGAAACCCATTATCTGGAATATTTCATCAGGAAGGGTTTTCTCAAGCCTTTAATGGACAAGGTGGGGGAGGTGTTTGCATATCCCTGTCCCGAAACACAGAGGCAGGTTGGGCTATTACAGACGGTTCATTCCCAATTTTGCGCATCCCCTCACTAAGTTGACAAAGGGAAGAAAGAATCGTAGTGTTGTTTGGACGGACACCTGTGAGAGAGCCTTTTGCGGACCTAAAACCCACTTTATAATTATTCCTGGTTCTGCACAATCCAGACTTTTCAAAGGAATTTATTCTGCAAACAAATGCTAGCACTTTCGGCTTAGGAGTGGTGCTCTCACAGTCTTTTGAGAGAGAAGAACACCCCATCATGTTTCTCAGCAGAAAGCTGCTACCCAGGGAGCGTAATTATTCAACAATTGAAAAGGAGTGCTTAGCGATTAAGTGGGCAGTGGAAGCGTATTTACTATTTCTGGGGATGATGGTTTATCCTGGTGACTGACCACGCTCCACAGCAATGGCTGTACAAACAGAAGGATTTGAATTCCCGGCTCACCTGGTGGTCTATCCAAGGGCTCCCAGCGCTGTAGCAGCTTGCAGCTAAAGTAGTTCCAAGTCGATCGTAGTCACGCTATAATCGCTTGCCATCAATGGGTGATGCAAGGAACATTATAAATGCAGGGAACAGGATTACTTGGCCATTAACCTGGCTACGACCCTGCCTGATTGCTGTGTCTGTGTATAGGAGAGTGGTAGATCCTGCTACAAATGGCCAACTCTAGGTGCCCAACAAGCTTCTTCTGGCAGCACTTCCAGGTGTGGCGGAAATAGGGCACTGTAAAAGTCCAAGACATGGGCCCCAGCAGGTTGAGCTTCCATGCTCACAACCCATGACCCCGCTGCAAGCCCAGGGCGCAGCCATCTGTTGGTCCAGGGAAGAAACAGCCTTGCAAATACTCTCTCCACTAGTCCTTCCATACTCAGGGCATCCCGGCCAGGTAATCATATGCAGCACAACAGTGGAAGTAGAGGTTTGATGGGATTTATTCTGGAATCTGGTAGTTCGGTAGATTTTTGGAGAACTGCATCATCTAGTTTACTTTGACTACAGTAAAGCAGACAACATGTTCATTTGTGGACAGTTAACCCATCACAGTGTTTCAGTACATAAAAAAGTAGAGGACAATAGTTTTTGCTATTAAACTGAATATTTTGATTCTCTACTCTTTTATGTAACCTGTTGTAAATAAATGTAATTTAGTTTTTATGATTTGGAAGTCTGTTTTGTCAATATTACTGTAAAGCACTTTGATCTACTTTTGTGTAGAAAATGTGCCATATAATGTTTTTGTTAGAGAAGAAGATGAAGGACAATTCCTCGGAAGTGGCAATGATGGGATATGCCAGAGACCTTGCACCCCTACATATGCTATACCAGGTTAACACCAAATATTTCCCATTTAATGGAGATCTGGATGGTGTGTGGCCTTAAAATCTTTTAAAGAACAGTTGAACATTTCAACATTTGTATTTCAATCATTTCGCAACTCAGGCAAATGTTTATTAATGCATCCTGAGCTTAGTGTTAATATGCATGCCGTGATTGTTTGTTGTTGCTGTCTCTGTATTTACTTGTAGCTCAAATTGTTTGCACTATGGATATTTTCCATTATACATACATCTGTGTTGCTGTGGTAAGCTTTTTAGGGCAGCAGAAATTCAAGAATGCAAAATTACTTTTGAATAGCAGATTAAGGTGCTCACTTATCTTTATTCAATTTAAGCTAGATTGTCAGAGACTGTTGTTTAGTAACCTGCTCAACCACCACAAAATTATTTTTACTACTACATTCCTCCCAATGGATGTATTGTGAGCATCAATAAAGAATTTTAAAATCAAAATTTTACAGTAGAGCAGAAGATGGAGGAAGGTGATATACATTGACCAGCCAGCAATAAACACTTGTCCTTTACAACATGCACTTCAGTTCAAGACCCTGTTTATTTATTTAGGACCAAATTATAAAATTCTTCACCATTGTGAAGAATGTGCTTATTCATACGAGCCCACCTGGACTGGCCAATAGAATCACAAGCAAGGGTTGTAAGAGAGGCCATAGGATTTACATATATCTCTACGTATTATGTAGTTCCAAAGATATCATCTCACCTCCATCATGGCATTCGCACTTCCAAAAGAAATGGAAGCTCAAATGACTAAATATGACTCATTTCCACAAGTCTATTACAATACTTAAATTCACCGATAATTAAACAGGGTTTTCCACCTGGACTCTCCTGCTTCTTGTGCTTTTGCTTTGCACCATACTTCAAGCAAAATTGGAGGCTACATATAAAAACCATCAATCATTGAAGTGATACAGACAGATGTATGGCAACAATTTATGTCTTTTAGGCTTTTTGAGAGGCACGTGTAGGTGACACTTGAAGACATACAACATTCACAGCAGAACAATGGCAGGTGAGAAATATTCTGAATATCATTCTAAGGAGGCAGGATCTGATTTACCAGTCCTGAATATTTGTATTTGATGTACTTATTGAACAATCTGTAGACCAGTTTGAGCAACAGGGTTTATCTTTAGTCTAAGTCATGATACAGTACATAATGTAATGCTTTTATTTTCTTTTATGTAGTTTATCTTCTGCTTTTGTACAAATCTCTTTATACTGCAGCAATATTTTAATATACTCGCCACAGGAGGAAGCTGTCTAGAAAAATGACTCTAACGGCTTATTAAATTATTGACTTTTCTTCCCTCCAATTTTTGTTCTGTTGAATAATCTTGTAAACATTATATTTATATTTCTGAAAATGTTTCAACACATAGAAGTAAAGGCAGCATTGCTTGTTTTGATGACCTGTAAAATATAGCTTAGCATATCTTAAGTAACATATAAAGCAACATGTTTTACTTTATATTGTTATACAAGATTAGACTGTGAAGAAAGAAAGAAAGAAAGAAAGAAAGAAAGAAAGAAAGAAAGAAAGAAAGAAAGAAAGAAAGAAAGAAAGAAAGAAAGAGTGCTCTCCCTGTAATTGTCTCTTCAAAGGGATGCTCAAAAGGATGGATACATTTTTCAAATTAGCTCAGCCACTGGTCTATACATTTGTAGAACCCTTCTGCCTTATCTTTTTTACCCTTTACCCATCATTTTTTCCCATTTGAAGGATTAGGGTGTTGTACCATATTAGCCATTGTGAATGTAGTGAGAAGTCAAGCAAAATGACACCTTTTATTGGCTAACTAAAAAGATTACAATATGCAAGCTTTCGAGGCAATTTATGCTGGTTCTTCAGGCAAGATATAATACAGAAATTGAAGTTTCCTGTGTTTATACTAGGACAGGTATAGCATTGGAAAAACTTTAAGTGAGACATCTTAAATGTAAAAAATTAATAGACCTCTCCAGGCTAAGATTCATTTAGCAAGAGCAGTGAACAATGTATAGTCAAGATCTTTGGATAAGATAACTGTCCAACAAAGTCTTTTGAAGCTTCTGATGAGTTTTTCAATACAATGTGGGTCTGTAGAAAGGTTGTTATTTAAACCATGTGTAATGTGTTAAACTAGGGGGCTCCGCCCCCTGCTCGCTTCGCTCGCCAACCCCTGGTGTTGGGAATGACAAAGAGCGTGATGTATGAATGAGATATAGAATAGTGTGAAGGTGTAGATGATGCAAATAGAAAGCAAACAATAAAGTGTGTGGCACAGTGTAAAGGTTTATTGGAAAATTTCTTTGTACACGCCGTTTAAGTGTAAAAGGTAATTCCAGCTCAGAACTTGTAAGGTCAATGAAGATGGTTATTGTCATGATCAGAGTCAACTTTGTCAGAGCTTAGAAAGAGTTGTGTCTCTCTAGGAAGTAATGCAATGACTTGGGTATTTATGTTTTCCACATTAATATTTTTTGGACATAATATAGTGCGTTGTGTTAAAAGAGGCATTTGGTCTAATGAGATTGCTGTTCCAAATCTGTCTGTAACTAAGTCGTCGCAGATAAAGGCTTGAGGAATTGTAATAATATCTGGGTGAAGTCTATCTGTATTGGTGAGTGTACCATCTCCCAGTTGTAATAACCAATTGTTATGATCTGGATCTGGACATCGCATGTTTTGTACTAACTGTATCTTTTGAAAGCAATGCCAATTGTCTGCGTATTTTAAGGTGCACTGAACAATAGCTGAGCGCATGGAATGTGGAACAATAGCTAAGCACTGTCTAAAATCTCCTCCTAATAAAAGTACCTTTCCTCCAAAGGGAATATTATCATTCATAAACGTTTGTAGAAGTTTATGAATGGTGTCGAGTAAGTGAGTGGATGCCATTGTACATTCATCAATAATTAACAGTTTTGCAAGACGGATGTCATGTGCAGTGCCACTGTTAATGTTCATAGTGGATACCGATTTGTAGGATCTAATGCAGTTCATAAAGATTTCACTTTCAGGTACATCATTAGTTAGAAGCTTCTGTAGATATTCAGGATATGAATGTAAAGGAGGCAGTCCAATTTGACCCTTTTGATAACAACGTGTAAATTCATTACTTGTATTGCCAGTTGTTTCTTCAGGGAAGTTAAGTGAATGACAATGATTGCAAATGACATTCATTAATCCCAATGAATTTTCCTGAATAGTGGACTCATTATTGAACGCGTTGTCAGCTAACTGGCGCAAGCGTTAAGCAGGTGTCTGTCGTTGATGTCTGTGACGTGTATCTTTTGCTTGTGTCGTTTGAGAGTCGCGTCGTTGTATGTCCATTATTTGGGACGTGTTGTTTTGGAGGTGTAATCAATTTGCCTGTGCTGTGTGAGAAGCCCGTTGTAGTTTACGGCGTGCATTGTTTGTACTGAGCCTTGCCCGTTTTTGTATGTTGGTCAGTTGAGCTTTCTCTTTTTGGAGCCTCACGTGCTTGTTTTCCGGCAGTCCAGATGTGCGGTGTAGACGTCTGCGTTTATTTATTTTGTCCCTTCGCTGCCGTTTCTGTATGTCTGAGACGGAAGGTGTTTAGTTTTGAACCCATGCCTGTTTCGATGCAGTACTGTGAGACGCGCGCTGCATGCGTCCATGTTCAGTGTGTCTGTCCATTTGGGTTCGTTTCTGTAACTGTGTTAGTTGAGCTTTGCGTTTTTGGAGCCGAGACATTTTTTTTCCAGAGTTTGAGAAGCGCGTTGGAGCCGATGTGTATTGTTTTTTTTCATGCGGGTTCGTGTGTTTGGTCCCGTTACTCGAGCCGTATCGTTTTGTACCCGTGATCGTGAATTCATGAATTGTTTGTTCTTCAGCGTTAGAAATATGGATTGTAGCATGAGTTTAACTTCCCATTCTTTTCTCTCTTTTGCTGTGTTCTGAAGTCGCCCATAAGCACTGGAAAACAGTTTGCCTGGGGAGTTTGCGGCTGCAGTCGCGTCCCAATCCGGGTAGTTCAACATGTGGTGGGTGCGGCAACACGCAATAATCAGCGCATGCTCCCAACCGCTAACCTCTACTTGTGATATTGTGTTCTGTTATAAGTGGCTTCAAAGTTACCAAGCTCAATTCCTGTACATGAAGTACTGGTGAATAAAAGTGACTTTGATTCTGATTATAATGAACTTATTTACATTGATCAGCTGCATTTTCTTGTTGGGCCAATTACTCAATGTGCAGCTTTGATGTAGACTAAACCAAACTGGAAGTTGGCTTCAAGAATGAAGAAGAATGTGGTGGGAAAAACAGGAGCAAAAATAGAGGAGCAGGTGGAACCATAAGAATGGGCAGAAAAGGAGTTGGGGTTGGTGTGGTTGGAGTGGGCAATGAAGACGTAAGGATGTCAGTACCAAACTGACACAGGAGCAGACACCTCTGGGATATAAATAATAAAAAAAAGATGCTCTAGTTTCTGAGAAACTAATTGGGACCCTTCCAACTGTATTTCTGAGAAGTAGATCCAGCCTCAGAAACAATTATTAGTTAACGTTAATAGTTAGCATTCAAATTAGACAGAGTGGTAAGTCCAATCAGAAATCATTTATTAAGGAATCTGACAGAGATGTTGAAATGTGTTTTTAGCAGTTTAGCAAGAGGTCTGTGAGACTCAAAGCAAGGGTCTGTTAATTGCAGCATTGTAGCTTGCTTAAACATTAGTCTCCAGTGGATCTTCACAATAAACGTCTTAAAGTTTCTTAATACTAGCAGCCATCTTAAACATCATGGGTCATGTGGCAGACTCATCACACGCCTAGAATCATATTGACCTAACACACAAAATAGTCGTACCTTTGAAATCTAAAAGTACACTTTAATTAAAAAGTTTTACCGTATTTTTTGCACCATAAGACGCACCTGACCATTAGACACACCTAGGTTTAGAGGATGAAAACAAGAAAAAAAATATTCTGAATCAAATGGTGCACTAATATGTTTAATAAAATATAGCAGAATAATATTTCAACCATGTAAATTCAACAGCGGTATTAAGAAACATCATCACTGTCATTAACAAATAAGGAGAGACTTTAAGGTTCAAGCACTCTTCTAGTTTTATGGAAACCCCAAGAACTCCTCATCGCTAGTGTCAGAATTTATTAAGCTCAGTTGCTCACAATCACTTTGCAGCATCACGAACCTATCATTACGCGACATAACCTGTCCAAAGCCACCAGGGGACAAAGCACGTTTGGACCAATGCTCCCTGAAGTTATATCGCCAGTCTAGTCCCATCTATATTCGTAATGCTACAAAGCCCTTCATCTCGTGTTTTGTTGTGGGTTTCCAGTTTGAAAAATGAGAATGCGGTGCAAGCACAGCCCTCGATTCAAAAAATTGCTCTGCATACCTGTTTGTCTCGTCTGACAGTAGCTGAAAGGCAGCTTCAGGAAAGAACAGCCTGAAGTAGTCCAGCAGCTGGTAATCTGTCGAGTCCAGAGTCCGACTCAGTGATAATGCGCAAAACATCGTCTGCTTTTTTTTGTTTTCTGCACTCGCTTCGCTCCCTCATGAGATGTAGATGCCATCTTGCCTTTGTTTACATTTCGCAACTCACGCACACGCAAGGATTAGGTGCCGAGTCAATGAGTCTAACATTCCTCCAAGCACAGAGGGAATGCCTGTAACGTAACAGTGAGTTTTGTCGCCCTCTACCCCTGGATGTCGACTTTTGTCAGGTAATACACATCATGGTCTGTGACGCAATATTCGCTCCATAAGACGCACAGACATTTCCAACCTTCTTTTGGGGAAAAAAAAGTGCGTCTTATGGTGCGAAAAATACGGTAATTTAAAAGTTACTTTAAAATGAGCTCATGAAGAACATGGGGACACAGTTGGAAACTTGTTAAGGATAAATTTTGCACTAACATTAGGAAGTTTTTCTTTACACAGAGATCCATGGACACTTGGGATAAGGTACCAAGTAGTGTGATAGACAGCAGGACTTTAGGGACTTTCATAACTAGAAGAATTAAGTACATAGGACTGGCAGGCTTTTTTGGGTGGAATGGCCCATCCTTGTCCAGAGAGTTGTAAAGTTCTAAAGTGGTGACACCAGTGAAAAACAAATATAGGTCAAATTCCATTAGAATGAATTCTGTTTTAATGAAATCTTCATTATAACTTTTTTTTGGTCCTGGCCAATTTCCTATAAAACTAATTTAAACAATCGCTTTACAGCAAAGTCCTGTTTATCTGCAAAACTCAATACAGTTTGTCATTTTTCATGAACAAAGCAACAAAACATGTCTGTTTCATCTGGACTTGACCCAAAAATCATGATTCATGATTGCATATTTATGTCAGTTGGTTTACTCCACATTCGTCAAACTCTTGTAGTGGAAAGGAGCTCAAAAAGGGTTATTGAAGACCGGAGACATTGTGAGTGGATCTAAGGATGGCATAACTATCAATCAAATTCAACTTCATTCAGCTCTACTTGAGGAGCTCTGAAGGTCTGTCACAGCAAGACTCTGTTGCTTATTTTCAGGTTCTTTGAGGTATGGTTTGACATGGCTCAGCACATCGACCAGATGGAGGATTCATTTTTGGCTAACCCTTCAGAAAAAGTGCTGACTGCTGAGCTTCCCTCATGTTTATGCTTCTCACCCAGTTTCCAACATGTTTCATAAATTTGCTGAGATTTTACTCTATGGCCTAGGCAGCTGCCTAGGTGGCCTTCCCCGGTGTGGTACCATTTTTGAAAGTTAAGGGGCATGTGCTCCAAATTACGTTACTCATGAGGCACGTGCTCCAGAAAGTCAATGATGGACCACCATTTGCATCTTTTGGTAATTAAAGGGGTGTGTGCTCCAGACACCAAGGGAGATCCCTGAGCCCACTTTATAGACCTTAAAGAAATAACACTGACTGCGGTCTATAGACATCGAGGGGCACCATTTATGTAACTCAAATTGAGCCACCCAAGCCCCCCAGCATTCATGATATGGACATCGAGGGACACCATTTGTCTAATTCAAGGGGCTCCGTATGGGCTTCGACCAACACTGAGTGCAGCAACTTACTCTACAGAAAAAGTTGAAACTTCTCACTGGTATTGATGCTGGCAAGTAGACAAAAAGAGGTTGCCATTAAGTTCAGCATTCTGTAGTCACCTTTGTTACATGCTGAAAGACTAAAGTGCTATGTTCCAATTCCATTACAACTAAGACCTTGTTATAACAGATTTTTTTTCAGTCCCATCTACTCCATTCTAATAGAATTTGACTTCTATACAAAATGGTGACATGTCAGTGAAAAGACGAAAGAATGAAAATGTATAACCATTAAGAAAAAAAAAGAATCAAACTGTTCTCTAACACTTTTCTAACAAAAACAATTGCAAGATTTGTTTCCTCAGCTTTAAGATATGATTTTGATAATATAGATTTAAAATGAGCATTCTGAGTCTCCAGGTTTGGTAAGTCTGACATGTCTAGAAATTGAACTATTTTGTTTTGATTTAAACATTTTGATGCATGGATTGTTAAATTGCTAAGCAATATTCTGGATGACTTTCAGGACAAATGCTGGGAGAGAAGACATAGCTAAACAATAAAAAAAAAAGAAAAACCCAGTGATTGACTAGAAAAATAACTTTTTGAATGTGTGATATTAGTTTACTAGTTAACATGGCAGCAAATATATCTACATAATTAGCCAGCTTAATAACATAACATATAACATAACATAGCATAGCATTCTGAAACCTGCTTAACTGAATTCAGTGTTCCTAATGGTCAGAGCCTACAATGGCATCACTAGATGTGAGAATGAAAAGAGTCCAAAGCTTCATTCATTCATTTTATAACCCACTTTTGTCCTAAGCAGGGTGACAGGGTGTGCTGGAGCCTATCCTAGCCACCAGAGAGCACAAGGCAGGAACAAACCCTGGACAGGGTGCCAGTCTAATGCAGGGCGAACACACACACACCCCAACCATTCACTAGGGCCAATTTAGCACCACCAATCTACCTGACATCCATGTGGGAGGAAACCGGATCATCCAGAGCAAGCCCACAGAAACACGGAGAGAACATGCAAACTCCACGCAGAGAGGACCTGGGATGTGAACCCTGGGGACTTTACTGCGAGGCAGTAGAACAGTCAAACAGACTTGAATCGCCCTTTCCTAATAACCATTGGTACAGTGTATGAAATTGGTGAAAACTGAAACATCTTAACATACTGTATTCTAACACTTTTCTAACATAAAGAGCTGAAAAATATTATTATTTTGTTTCTTCTGCTTTAGTATGATTTTATTGAGGTCTAGGAGCTTAATTAAAACAAAAATCTTCAATAATGTCACAAAGAAGATGTGCTATTGTAGCAATCCCTTTACATAGAATAATGACAAAGATTATGCTGTAATTAAGATTTCATTACAAAACTAAACCCATGAGAGGCATGAAAAAGGCTGGCTCATAAAGTAGCAATTGTAAAGCAACCTCTGCAGCACCTTGGCTTGGCTCACATAAACAGGCTGCATCCATACCCATCTGCTAGGATGGCTTACCTTCTTGTCTACCTCAGTCCACCACAGTGCATTCCCAGGCTCACCTCCCATCTGTCTGTCTGTTTCTCTCTCTTCCCTGTCTCTCTTTCTCATGTCAGTCAAGCCTTTGCCTCTGCTCACTTTCCAACTGAAGATTTAGTAAACCTTGTGGGGTTGATACAGCTTTATGCATTCTTGCTGCCTGACTTTTTAATAAGACCATTCAAGCCTAGCTCCCCCAGTCTGGAATTGGACTGTGTGCCATTCTCTACCAGCAACCAGATGTTTTAACCTTCCTTCAGTCATCTAGGTTTTCACCCATTCTGTCTATTTCTTTTTTGGAGGTTGCTTGCCCTGAGTTGTTATGGTCTGATGCCTTATGTATCTTTTCTCTGCCTGCTTCCAGGATTTTATACACAAGCCATAAGTGTAGAAATTCATTTTTAATGTTTATTTTCATTGAGTTACTTTCAATGAGGTAAAAAAGTAATCACGTTCTCCCATGTGTTTCAAGAGTGCTGACATTTTGGGTGTTTATTCTTTATGATGTGAGTATGAAACCTTTACCCAAAATGGAGGACTAAATATGGAAACAGTGGGAGAAAACTCCTAAAACTGGATATTTGTATCCCCCATCCACTAGATGGCAGAACCCCGGGACCATCATAGCCATATGGAACTCAGAGAGGCATGATGGGAATTGTAGTGCTAAGAGTCAGCCCTGCTGGATTTCTTGCAGGTTGCTAGGGGATACTGCAGGGATCTGTGATCCCTACTCTTGGTTCCGACATAATAGGAAGTCATCCAGCCTCCTCCGGCAAAACTCACTGGGGGGTGGTTTGGTGCTAGGTGGGTGTGATTGTGGGGATTTGGACGGAGAAGAGACAGAAGGAAAAAGAAGACTATATTGTTTATTTGTGCTTGTGTGAACAAGAACAGACCTGAGGTATTTTATATTAAACGCCTCTGCATTTCAACCTGAGACTGTCCATGTGTTAGTTGATTCTGGGATTCAGGGATCAGTGGCGCCCCCAATCTGTAACAATAGTCATTAAGATGTTGGTAAGCAGTGATGACTGGAAGTACATGAAACATGACATTATTATCACAATGATATAAAGATCAGCATTGTGCACTTCCAGATTGCCCAAAATTGTGGATTCACCAAAACGTATAGCAAACATTTCTTTGTTATTTTGGAAGTTCTTGTTCACAAATTACTGCTCTGTTTTCAGACTATGATTTAAAATTTCCATTTTGGCTCTGGTTATGTGGAAGAATAATTTTAGGGTAACATAGCATTCATCTGTAAGAAATAGCATAAATGGGTAATAAATGTTGAAAACAAGATAAAGGTCAAGTGAACAACAAAATATACACTGAAATATATGAATTGGTTTAAGAAAAATACTGAGATGGTCAAGTAAATAAAGAATGTACCAGAAGATAGGTTGATGTAATATACAAAATGTACTGAAGGATGACTAAGAGATGAATAAGAAATCAGCAGATGTCCTACAGTGCATCCGGAAAGTATTCACAGCGCATCACTTTTTCCACATTTTGCTATGTTACAGCCTTATTCCAAAATGATTAAATTCATTTTTTTCCTCAGAATTCTATACACAACACCCCATAATGACAACATGAAAAAAGTTTACTTGAGGTTTTTGCAAATTTATTAAAAATAAAAACATTGAGAAAGCACATGCACATAAGTATTCACAGCCTTTGCTGTGAAGCTCGAAATTGAGCTCAGGTGCATCCTGTTTCCCCTGATCATCCTTGAGATGTTTCTGCAGTTTAATTGGAGTCCACCTGTGGTAAATTCAGTTGACTGGACATGATTTGGAAAGGCACACACCTGTCTATATAAGGTCCCATGTTGACAGTTCATGTCAGAGCACAAACCAAGCATGAAGTCAAAGGAATTGTCTGTAGACCTGCGAGACAGGATTGTTTCGAGGCACATATTTGGGGAAGGTTACAGAAAAATTTTTGCTGCTTTGAAGGTCCCAATGAGCACAGTGGCCTCCATCATCCGTAAGTGGAAGAAGTTCGAAACCATCAGGACTCTTCCTAGAGCTGGCCGGCCATCTAAACTGAGCGATCGGGGGAGAAGGGCCTTAGTCAGGGAGGTGACCAAGAACCCGATGGTCACTCTGTCAGGGCTGCAGAGGTCCTCTGTGGAGAGAGGAGAACCTTCCAGAAGGACAACCATCTCTGCAGCAATCCACCAATCAGGCCTGTATGGTAGAGTGGCCAGACGGAAGCCACTCCTTAGTAAAAGGCACATGGCAGCCCGCCTGGAGTTTGCCAAAAGGCACCAGAAGGACTCTCAGACCATGAGAAAGAAAATTCTCTGGTCTGATGAGACAAAGATTGAACTCTTTGGTGTGAATGCCAGGCGTCACGTTTGGAGGAAACCTGGCACCATTACTACAGTGAAGTGTGGTGGTGGCAGCATCATGCTGTGGGGATGTTTTTCAGTGGCAGGAACTGGGAGACTAGTCAGGATAAAGGGAAAGATGACTGCAGCAATGTACAGACATATCCTGGATGAAAACCTGCTCCAGAGTGCTCTTGACCTCAGACTGGGGCGACGGTTCATCTTTCAGCAGGACAACGACCCTAAGCACACAGCCAAGATATCAAAGGAGTGGCTTCAGGACAACTCTGTGAATGTCCTTGAGTGGCCCAGCCAGAGCCCAGACTTGAATCCGATTGAACATCTCTGGAGAGATCTTAAAATGGCTGTGCACCGATGCTTCCCATCCAACCTGATGGAGCTTGAGAGGTGCTGCAAAGAGGAATGGGCAAACCTGGTCAAGGATAGGTGTGCCAAGCTTGTGGCATCATATTCAACAAGACTTGAGGCTGTAATTGTTGCCAAAGGTGCATCAACAAAGTATTGAGCAAAGGCTGTGAATACTTATGTTCATGGGATTTCTCAGTTTTTTTATTTTTAATAAATTTGCAAAAACCTCAAGTAAACTTTTTTCACGTTGTCATTATGGGGTGTTGTGTGCAGAATTCTGAGGAAAAAAATGAATTTAATCAATTTTGGAATAAGGCTGTAATATAACAAAATGTGGAAAAAGTGATGCACTGTGAATACTTTCTGGATGCACTGTATAAACTAGAGTGGACAATTGTTATATGCATAGAAAGTTCAAGGGTGGTGGCACAACTCAAAAGGTATAAGAAGAACCAGAATACAATATAATACACTTTTATCTTATATAAATCATTTGGGTGTGAACCAACCAAAGTAAAATGTATGCATTGATTGACACTGTATGTAAATTCAACAGTTTATAAAATGAACCTCTATTCTTTGTTTCTCTGACCATTCTGACCGTGCTGTAACAAACTGCATTTAAAGAATTGCTCCCTCTAAGGCATTTTGCCAAGAAGTAATTAAAAGATGCAATGAACAGATTTTCTTCTGCCTGATTACCGAATTGTCCTGTTAGAGGACATTTCTTTCTTTAATAAGATGTTACATTTCAACCACAGTTACTTGTTTACTGATTTCTCGATTATGATTCTCAGCTTGGTTTTTGACATCAATTCTCCTTTATTTCAATTTTACTTCTTCTGCTGCTGATATGACTAGGAAATCTATAGGCACATAAGTCAGAGAAAATTGCAAAAATGCCCAGTAGAGGGGGCTATACTGCCAAGCCCTGGCAAGATAAATGGGCAAAGACAGAAACTTTATAAAAGTAAAAAAAAGTTTTATTTCCACTAAAATGCTCCACATAAAGTTCTCAATGAACACAAAAGGCATAAAGGAGTTTGTGACGATGTGGGTTCTGCTCCATACTCCCATCGGCTGTTAGGGAGCCCTTGAACCCAACACCGTCGGTAATGTCACCGATGAGCTAGACAGTGAGGCAATAACATTTGAGCAAGGGGATGATGTATAAATGTGCAAACAGTGCTTTTATTCAAAATAAATCAAAAGTGCAACTGTGCAAAGTTCAATAAATAAATAATCCATAAAATGAAACGTGGAGGTTAAAATAGAAAAACACAATCCTTTAAAAATAATGAGGTACAAACACAATGCAGGAAGCTGTCCTTTTAAAATCCGATGCATCCTTCTACTACTGCTGGTGGCTCCCCTGTTTCACCCAAATGGGTCACGCAACAGAGGAGTCACCCTAGTTGCAGCTGACATGCAATGCCTACTTCGACTGTTCAGTTTTTGCCTTACCAATCCCTGCCTCCGGTAGGCTCCTCCAAACAGTGACTTGGGATTCCCCAACGACCAGGGCTCACACGCAGGGGAATCCACATCCCAAGTCCTGACTCCCGTTGCCATCCGCGGAGAGTCATCCGGCTTCTGGTCACTCCCGTCCTTCCTGAAACACACTGTGTGGGAGCGACCACTACTTCTGCTCCTCAGGTGTCAGCCAAGCACCCAAGCACCCTGCTCTGCTGCAACGCGAGCCTGCCTGCACTCGCTCGCTCGCTCACTCTTCTGCACCGTCTTTCTCTCTCTCTCTCTCTCTCTCCATTCCTGCAACCTCTGTCTTTCTTTCTTTATTTCTTTCTTTCACCTCATTCTCTTTTTCTTCCTTTCTTTTCTTTTACTTTTCTCCCCTCACCATCTCGGGCCTCTCTATATATGCCGAGAGGACATAGCAGCTGCAGCCCATTAGCCACAGGAACAATCACGGATGTGGGCAGTCTCTCACCTGTGCACTTAGGTGAGTAACACCCACACCGCAGATCGCCCTGCGGCTCGCTACAGCCACCACGCCCCCTCGCTAAGCCGCGAGCGCGGTGATTATTCATTTAAAACAAACTGGCCTTTGTTGGAAGAGCTGTGGACCCATAACACCACAGAGTTGCCTAAAACCATGAGGCAATCCAATGCAAATTTAGTCCAAAAACAGAATCCCAAGGTGAAGTCAAAAAAACAAAATGAACATTCAAAACAAACCACTGGGTACTATGGGAGACCCTCTGAATTTACAAGACAGAGGGCAGTTCCTGGCGGTGATTGGCAGGTGGCCCCAACTCTTCAGTGACCACCCACAAAACACATGGAACATAACCCAGGCAGCTTACATACACAGGCACAATCAAAAACAAGGAATAATACAAATGTCAACAAAAGTAACATTGACATAAATAAAACAATCAAAAATGAACAAAATTGATGTAATTTGAAGCTCAGCTGGAGTTGAACCCTGGCCGAAACACAACACTACCCTGTGTCTTGGGGAATATTGCACATTTCTTGTCAGGTCACCCTTTTCATCTTCTTACTGTGTGCATTCAGTGCAAATACAAAACATCCCATCTCAGTGGTGGAGACCACCATTTGGCACTCACTGGCTTGATGACATGTGTTCTTAAGCCTACTTCCATCAAGTTCCTAGGCCTTGGTAGGGCCCTTCCCTTGTCATATGGCACCCTTTTTTGCCTGCAGTCCCCTATTCCAGCAGGTCACCTGGTATTACAACTGTATTTTTTGGTAATTGGGGTCTCTGTGATCAGTATGGAGGTTTTATCGTTTAGTGCTTATGTTTCAATTCAAAGTTATTTCATATTTTATTTTAATAATATTATGTGGTGGTGTAGTGGTTGCACTTCTTCCTCTCCATTTAAACAGGCCTAGGCTCAAATCCCAGCCCTGCCTAGTATTCTCAGGATAACCTCTGACTTCCCACAAGTCCAAATTGGATTAAGAGGGTTAAAAATGGCTGATTTTGTTTAATTAATGTTGTAAGCTGTTAGACCTCCCATATAAAATGTGAATGGAGATTTACAGTACAATTAGCATTCAGGCACAGAACTACCTTAAAAATGTAATTGGTATAAAAGGCACTTTATGAGATTAACATTGACTCATTCATTGGCATTTATCCCGAGGAAAAGACTTCTCAAAAGTATTTATGCTTTAACATAAGGTCCTGACACATTCACACAGCGTGTGCACAAATAACATACTAATCTATTAAGTAGCTTCGTCTGATGCTGTTTACTAAATATTCTTGCCCTAGGCTTGGTATGAAGAATGCTATTAGTTGTGTGATTTGTAATTTATACATTTTAACACTTGTCCAGAAATCTAATTTGAATCTCATAATTAGGCCAATAAACGTTCCGAGCAAAACTGTATTTCCTACTTTCAGTCTATTAAAGATCCCTTCTTGAAAGTTTCCTTGAATAAATCTGCAACAGATGACAAAACAAAGAAGTAAAACATGTCCCAGAATGCTTCAGAGCCATCAATTATCCACATCACAAATGCATCAACACATTAAGCAATATTAAAATGAAGCGTGCATGTTCATGGGTATGTGCAATCAGCAAATAAAGCATCTGTGATATTTCCATAAATCTCGAATGGATTATTTTGTTTTAAGCACATTGACATATGCATTAAATATTTGCCTAATTTCAGAAATTAAAAGAAAAAAAAAAAACTTGACACAATCTCAGTAATTGAACGTGCTCAATAAAATGGAAATTTTCTACACTCTTGCTTCACTCGTTTGTCTAATTACTTACTGTTTGACATTAGCTGCTGCTTGTTTCAGAGTGAAGGTGTTAATTGTCAAGAACATGTTAATTTTAGTGCCGATGCAATGCTTATTCCCATCGAAGCTCAATTTAGGTCTTTAAGTCAAGGATGCTGTTTTTGGAGAATTCTGCACCCTGCAACCTACTAAATGAACATTCTCTACTTTTAATGATATGTGTAAGATGCAGTTGTTATGAGAATAGAGAGGGAGCACTGGCATCCAAGTCATTGTCATAATAATTCTCATCTAAGGTGTGTAAGGGGCCCTCTACTGGTTGCAGCATTTTATTCGAAGCATTTTCTCACTTCAAGTGGAGTCCGCTTTGTGTTTTCACTCTCAGTCTGTAGACATGGACATAACACAGAGCTGTGTGTCTTTCATTTAGGTTCACCTAAGCAAATATTTCAGCTCAGCCATCTTCTCACTCACTGGCTACTTAATGTCTGTAAATTCATTACTTTTTATATCTACTACACAAATTGTAATGTAATGTTACAGTTTTGCAGGTCTGAAGGTTTTCTCATTAGTCCATCATACTTACACATTCTCACATCCACTCTTACTCATTCTTGGCAAATTTTAGACCCATCAGTTAACCTAAAAAGCTCCTCTTTGGTGTGTTGCAGAAAAATCCAGTAAACCCAGAGAAATACTGTAGCTGCACAGAAAGTGATGAAGCTGAGGGCTCCTGGGAACTGAAATGCAACAGCATTATCCACTGGGCCATTTTGATTACTAAAAATCATAATTACTTATCTTTCTTGTATATATACTGCTGTTTTCAACCAGGAACATTAGGAACAGGAAATATATATTTGTATTGTTTGAAAAAATGTTCTCCTTTATGTGTTAATTTTGTTTCAGCTTGCTTGTTTTTATTTCCTTAATCAGAGTGATTGATTGCCATTGATGAATCTATCTATATATATAGAAGTCAATGTGTGTATGTATGTATGTTCCAGCATCACTTCCGAACGGCTGACAGTTTTCACGTTAATTCATTTGACTTCATCGTTTCTCGGTGCTAGGATTGCCCGTGTACTCATTGATAACCCTTGGGGATGAAACTCTTCAATAAGATTTGGACATAATAAGTCTTCTTTTATTGGGAACTTAAAGTGAGGAAAATGTAAAACTTTATAAGAGCTGAGAGCGCAGAACTGTGTCTGACAAAAGCATTCACACAAATGAGAGGTGAGAGGACTGTGGGTGTGGTTGAATATGGTTGAAAGGAGGGAGTGACTTAAAAAAATCTCTTGGCAATAGTCACATCTCATCTCAAGATTTTCTTTTATAATAGAGAGATGTTTTTCTCAAACAATTAAAAAAAAAACACTTTATTTTCCTCCTGAGCAACACTGGGTATTTCAGCTAGTAAAAAACATGAAAGTGAGTGTGCTCTTCCCACAGGCATATTGTCTTTTGTACCTCTGTGTTTCCAAACACATGACCAGACTCAAAGGTAGACTGATGATGTTAATTTTTTAGTCATTGTGCATTTTAGTAAGGTTTGGCATCAACAAACTTTTCATCATTGCAAGGTACCATCCATGAGTCACCATCTGTTTAAACAAAATATCTGTTGCATTCTTTGGCTCTGCTAGAATCGATAGCCACAATTATGGAGACAAAAGCAGTGAAACTTATTCCATGGTCCTTACTCCAAAACCTACCAATGATTTGCAGTTTAATGTGTTAATATTTCTAAACATCCAACCATCCATTTTCCAACCCACTGAATTCGAACACAGGGTCACGGGGGTCTGTTGGAGACAATCCCAGCCAACACAGGGCACAAGGCAGGAACCAATCCCGGGCAGGGTGCCAACCCACCGCAGGACACACACAAAAACACACCAAGCACACACTAGGGCCAATTTAGAATCGCCAATCCATCTAACCTGCATGTCTTTGGACTGTGGGAGGAAACCGGAGCGCCCGGATGAAACCCATGGGGAGAACATGCAAACTCCACGCAGGGAGGACACGGGAAGCGAATCCGGGTCTCCTAACTGCGAGGCAGCACCGCTACCACTGCGCCATTCTATTTCTAAACAGACTGTGAATTATAAATACAAGATCAGAACTATAGGACTCCAAAAGGCAAACTCTAAAATGGGTTTAAAGATTTGTGTGCAGACAATCAAAGCATAAGGCATGAAAGTGAAAAATAGTAAACAACTTTATTGAGAAAAATAGGCAGTAAGCAACATCTAATGATGAAGTATTTTGACATATCTGAAAGGCAAAAAGATTATGACTGCTTATCCCGTAGTATTTTGCTGCAGGTATAATGTACATAGCAAGGCCTGTACTTGTTCTGTCTCTTCAGGTAATGGTTGAGTAGCTCTCTCATGTGGCTCTGGGTATTGTTCATTAGTTAGGGTATAGATGATTATGAGATTAACTCACAGATCAAGTGTGTGTCCAACTGTGTTAATCAACAAGGAGCCAAGTTAGATGTCAGTCAGTCCTGCATTCCCATCTTCCTCTATAATCACAAACTTTTAATATGAATGAAGCTCATGTACAGGACCGCTGTGCTCACTCTGTGTCATTGAGTAAGGAGCTCAGGAATATGTTAGGATTTAATAATATAATTGGTGCCTCTCTGGCTCATGAGGAACTAGTTGAGATGGTTTGGTTTGGTAGACCATTTAAGCCATGGCCCACTGGTAGAAAACCTGGGACTCTGAAGGACATTTATTTCACAA
The DNA here is from genome assembly GCF_900747795.2 of Erpetoichthys calabaricus. Classification (NCBI taxonomy): domain Eukaryota; kingdom Metazoa; phylum Chordata; class Cladistia; order Polypteriformes; family Polypteridae; genus Erpetoichthys; species Erpetoichthys calabaricus. The sequence goes on from NC_041404.2 coordinate 119,867,351, forward strand.
CTGACCTGGGAGCTCTGAGGACCTCTTAAGGACGTGTTGGAAGAAGCTGCAAAGTACAGGGTGGCCTTTGCTGTACAGCTGTGCCTGTTGTCACTGCAACCTTCATTAGGATAAGCAGAGTGAAAGTGAAATGTGAAGTTATAAAGAAAAGAACCTTACAAGGTTTACATTAACAAAATCATATGGAATATTTTCATAGTCTTGCTAAACCTGCCGTAATTTACAAAATACAGATAACTATAGTATACACAGTACAACCATGTTAAACTACCTCCTCTGATTTTCTAAAGTCTTTTATACACTAAATAGTTTACATATATGATCCTGTGATAATATGTTTGTCTTACCAATGGATACTACACTAATAGTACAATGCTCGATGCAGAATTCATGCTTGGAGAAACATTATCAGTTTTACCACCAAATTATATGGTAACCCATTACAGACATGTCCATGACCAAATTTAAGAAACTCTACAATAGATGCTACAGTCAGATATACTACTGGTACCTACAGCCTTTTGTGAACAAATTTCCTAAGATATGATCGAAATGTATCCCCAGCAGTTTACACCATATCTATTTTATTATTGAAGGATGGCATCTGCAGTACACCATACCAACTTTATAATTTTAAATACTTCTGTCTTATCACTCCTGAGTCTGCTTAAAACAAAAATTATTCAATTCCTTTCATCTCTCCTTGTAATTCTTTACTCTCAGGTTTTAGTATGCATCCAGTAGTGTTTGTCTAGCATTGTTACACCCTTCTCATAATATGGAGACCAAGGCTATAGACAGTATTCCAAAATTATTATTCCAGAAAATCATAGCACCAGTGGAAAAACAAAATAAAACAATAAAAATATGTTAAATAAATTTATAATACGAAAAACCACTGTCAAAACTGGAATCTTCATATTTCAAAATGCAGCATGGATATAAATCAGACCAGAAAAACATAGCAGAAATGTCAGAAAAATGAACTCACTTTGTAACACTTGGGTTTTTACAATCCTAGTTTATATGTATTGCTTTTATGTAAAGTCCAAGAAAGAAATTACATAAGGCATCAGATCACCACACTCTGGAGACTTACTTTGTCCAGCATCTCTTGAACTGAAGTTGTTGCTTTCCTCATCTCACTAGCATTAGATTTACTGTCATTGCTATCAGAGACTTAAATAATGACTTTAGTTAATGGCAATTTAATCAGTGCTTAAGAATCGCTATTTGTTTATCTTTATCGTGTAAGTGTGCATTTATTTATTGTGTGCAAGTATATTTTCTCATTGTAATTGTTATTTTTTAACCTCCTGTGAAGTACTTTGAGCTACAAGAAAATGTGAAAATGTGCTATATAAATAAATGCTATTGTTGTTTACAATGAATCACACAGCATACATCTGTGAATACATAACTAAAATAAAATGTTATGTCTTACTAATTTTTAGTGCTCTTGATTACGTTGTTAAGATATGTTTGAGAGTATGCAAAACAAAATAATGCTACATAAAATGAAGATGTATCAGTTTATACTTTGAAAGTGCTTCTACTGCATTTAATCAGTTTATATGTATAATTTAGTGCATTAAAAAATGAGTTCAATAAGATGTAGTACAGTATGACTCCTGGTGTTTAATGAATTCTTGTATATATTGTAATAGAACCTTGAAGCATGAATAAAAAAAACCTGGCAGTCCATCGCATGTCAATATTTCTACAGAAGATAACTTTTAGGACATTAGTGGAATCTTCAAGTGACTTCCTTCATGATTGTCTGTCCATGAGTCTCATCCTTTGCTTTACAGGTAGAAAATGGCTCTTCGTAGTGTTCAATTGCAGGCCAAGAGCGGCGCAAACTTCCTGAAGGTCACTCTAAGGACGGTTTCCAATGTGTTGAGTGTCAGGTAGAACCTCCTATTTGCTGAGAGAGCTTGTTAGCAAAAGAAAGCACATGGCTCTGTTTTGTTTAGGCAACTAATTATACAGACACAAAGCAAGGACCCTGGTGTATAAAAGGGGATGACACCTTGCTTTTTTCTTTAGCAGTAGCTATTTCTGTCTCTCTTCTGTATGCTGAGTTCTTGGAACAGGTAATAAATTGCATTCATATACTTATCTTGGATTCTTGGTGACATATGCAGTAAGAAGAACTCTCTTACACATAAACTCCTTTCTCTCTTACATATACACTACTGAAATACAAAAAAGAACACTCTGTAGGCATCACACCACAGGACTGAGATTTAAGTAGGAGAATCATGTGTGTTAAGAACATGATCATGCACACAAGGCGATATGAAATGATATAACTGGTGCACTGAATGTGATGTGTCATAGCATACTCACATCATTATTGAGTGTAATCTCCCCTTGCTGCAATAACAGGCCTGCACTCTGGTATGCAAACAATCACACCAATGGAATGTCAGTCCATGTCTTTTGTGACACTAGCACCACACTATAGCAAAATGAGTGGCCTTGTCCAAAAACAGGTGTCACCCCAGGGGACCTTGATTCTAGGCTTTACCCTACAAAGTGAGAACTGGCAAAAATGAGTATTATCCCAAAACATATCAAGAACATCACAGAATATGAATAAATATGCCTCACCAAAGGGAGAACAGTAAAACTCTTGAATGTCTTGTAGAGACAAGTCCCACAAGGAATCTTTATAAATTAAAATATTAATTGACAACAAAACCAAATAGTTAATAGTCATAAAAGAAGCAAATAGGAGTTGCCTAAAGGCAATCCAGAGCAAACAATTCCCAAAACAAAATCCAGGAGAATAATCCTTTAAAGAGAAACAAAATATCAGCAGCCCAGCCAGAAAACAATGAAAAAACACCTCCTCCTCCAAAGCGTATCCAATGACCCACAAGGACTTTACTTTCCCAGCTTGCTTTTAAATGCTAGGGGACGGTCCCTTAGAAAGGAGGTAAAGGTGGTCCCACATCCTGGGGATACACCCAAAAATACAAGGAACATAGCAAAGCACAGTCACAGACATAGAAACTAAATAAATAACTGACAGATATTTCATTAATAAATACAAAAATACATTATACATGTATACTAAATAATAAATGGACAGAACAATATGAACAGAATTGCTGTAACAAATGAGTAATACAGAAAACTGAGTAAAAAAACACACACATACACACAAAATATATTTAAGCATAGGCTAAAACATACAGTAGCAATGCCCAATTGGGAGGCATAACTAGTCGAGGTTTGGAGACTTGCACTCCAATCCAGTAATTTACATTGAGGTCTGGTGTGCATGCTGGCCAGGAAAGTGGACGGACAATTTCTACAGCATGCCAAATTGCACAGATGGAATAAAACATCTCCTCTTTCATACAGGAATGGAATCAAGTTCAGCTGGACGATGTCCCTGACATAGGTAGCACTGATCAATATCCTTTGTAAAAACACCAGATGCAAGCAGGCACTGTAGCTGCTTCCCAGGATTCTGTCAGACACATGCCTGACCATCATTCACTCCCAGCCAGAATCTGCTTTCAGTACTAAAGACTCCCATTCCTCTCGCCAATCAACCCATTTGTGGCACCACAGCAGGCATGTGTGGGATTGACACTAAACAAGTGGCAGTCGTGCCACTGGAAATGGTCTGAGTGAACACTTGTGGGGAGACAGTGGCTCTGATATGTATCATTGTCATTGTTGGGACATTTCATTGACATTGTCAATCAGCCACCGCCACTCTTCTGATCCCTCAGCATCGACCTGCTTCGGTACATCTAGGCTGTCCAGAATAATGTCTCCCACTAGGGGTACTCTCTTCTCATCATCATCAACTCTTATACAATATGGACACCCACTGTCCAAATTGTTCAACAATATGATAAAAGGAGCAAAGGACCAACCTGTTTCACAAATGTCCACTATACAACCCCATTCCAGTTCAGTTAATTGCACAAATGGTACACAATGACATCTTCTAGGAATGAAGAGCACTTCACAGAGTACTGCAGAACATGAAGTAACACAAACAATTATTTCTGTAACACTGTTAGCACCAACTAATTATGGCAGTTGTAAGACCTTCACCGTACTCTGTTACCACAGGTTTCTTCTCTAACCTTGAGACTCCAATTGCATTACAATTTTCATTTCAAGGGATATTTCAGGTTGCATGTGTTGCCATTGAAATAAATGCATATTAATACTTAAATAAATACATATAGAAATAAGCAACAAAATGCATACATTTAATAATACATTTATGGGCCCTAATCTTTTTGGGGTTGGTAAGTATGAGCTGCTTCTTCATGCTTTCATTTTATTTTATTTTCTGTGCTCCTGACTGGTGTTGACTTGAAGCCATCTCTCATCTCGTTAATTGAAAACTATCACAACAGACGACTGTCACAAATGTTAAGTTGACAGTTCATGAAACAGCAATAACCCTGGTCAAGCTGCAGACCGCCAGAGCTCCACTCCATTGAGGAGGTTGTCATTTTGCATTATACATCAGTGATGTTACACAATACATCCCATGACACCTTATGGTTAAGAACAGCGTTGTGGGAGGAGTTGTCTGACTCAAGTCAAGGAACATGCAATCCAATTGGCAGTCCAGCGAAGCGTCTGAATCGCAGAGGTCTGCAAAACCCTAATGGGCCCCCTCACATTGGTCCATGATTGTGAACCTCATGCGCTGTAATGCTCTGCATTGAATTATTTATGGTCATATATGCCTTTTGCTAATATTTATTGTTACATTGTGTGGTATTTTAATTTGTATGTGTATTCATATAATTACTGAAAATATTCCTTCATAATTCAAAGGTTTAGGACCCACTATTCATCCTTATTATGGCTGTCACTTTAATTCAGAGTGCCTTAGCTGCACTCCATTCAGGCCATATACATTTTAGGAAGGTAGACCCTCTAGTTGCCTAAAACATCCCATAGCATTATAATGTGGTGGCTGGAAAGCCATATCTATAACTGGTCAAGCACTTTTCCCTGCTCCAGTGTTCGCTGTCCTTCTCTGGGTTGTGTTAAATTCAACCAGCCATCACAAAGTTATAAATTCTATAAATGGAGTATATGTCTACAGCATCACCTAAGCGTTAATCCCTGGTAACATCAAATCTAAACATATAAATCGAAAAGCGTTCATTCTTTGGGCTATGTTGCCATTCCTTATGACGCTATATGCAGAAAGAAGGCAAACAAACATAATTATAAACACATGAACTATATATATATATATATATATTTTAATAGTGTGCTAATTTCCTCATTTTCAAATCCAAATGTCAGGTTCACAGGATATAATGCAGCTGTGAAATGGCAACTTTGAATTAAAATGTAGTATAAGGCCAGTTTAGGCGTCTGAAGTATTCCTGCAGTTATTTTATTATCATTTTGTACCCTTTAAAATAATTACAGAATATTCAGATATAATATTCACTGCTATCTAAGTGTTAAAATGCACTGATCTATTCAGTGTGAACCAAAAAAAAAAAAAAAAACGAAAGTCTATTAAAGTGATTATAAAACAAATCTAAGGGGCATGGATTTTCCACGTTGTCTTAATGTATTTAAACATTTTCTGTTTTAATTTGTTTAATGTAAATGTAAAGTAGCAGGTATGGAATTTCAAACATCCACACAGTATTTGTCATGTTTATTTATTTATTCATGTTTTTACCTAATAGTTTTAACACACCTAAATATGTGTTATGTAACAAGAAATTGAACTAAAAAACTGTAATTAGGGTCACAAAATTAGAATTAAGAAACATTTACTTTTTAAAAATTTTTGAACTGACACCATTTTTGCTGAAGAGGCACTGATGTCAGTAGTTTGCTGCACTGACGTACAGGCAACACGTTGCCAGCTGCTGATGTGATTGGTCTACAGCCCCCTGATCAGGGTTCCCAAGTTAAGTCCTGGAGTACCACTCTGATACAGGCTGTCATTCTAACCACAAATCAGCAGGGCATCCTTATGTCTCATTAATCCAATTGTTCAACTGGCCTTTTTTCTTTAATTCTTATTCTGCATTCAGAAAATTGTTCTAGTTTGATATTTGCATTCAGAAGAAAAATCTGAAATGTGCGTGTGTGTGGTTTCTTTTTCTTTTCTGTTTTAATTTCAATTTACCTTATTTCTGTGGAATTTCCACCTTAAATTGTATCCAAGTACAGACAACTAGCTGTGTTATTCATCCAAGACGGGTTGAAATCTAAGTAATCAACGTAGACCACATGTTTTCCATTTGACATGTGGGTTGTGTATTTGGTCTGGTGTAATTATATGCACCCAATCACTTTCATTTGTGGCGGCCTTTTCCACTTCACAGAGCCACCCGTTCTCACTTATTAAACTAACCACTCCTACAATTGAAGCATTTGGCACGGAAAATGTGGCAATGGTTGCTACTGTATAGTTGGCTAATTGTTTTCGGGCTTGTTTTTTCAACATGCATGTCACTTTATATTTTCACTCATCCATTGCCTACCATAGAAGGTTAGCAGTCATTAGCATTACAGCTAAAATTGTGGTTCACATGGCTTGATATGGTGCAAGAAATTCGCTACCACACTGTTGTTGCGAGCATATAACATCGGAAGACAGAACAGGCAGATAAGATGAATTTTCTTATTTTCAATAGGGATGGAATGTTTGATACTTTTGTTTATAAATTTGTATCGATTTAATGAAGCACGCTGTTTTGAAGTAGAATATCGAAGCTTTATGACCATGTGATTGTTGATGTCACTGAAGCACCGGAAGCGGTCTGACTGTTTCAAAGCTTTGCTCTGTACCCACAGGTTATGAAACTGCTTGTATCTTACACAGAGAAGAAACTGAATTAAATTTAAAGTCTGGAAGTGTGGAACCTGTTATCTAACCATAAAGTAAATACCATGCTAAACTATTTTTCAGTACTGGAATTCAACGTGTTATTTATTCATAGCAGGCACATTTTCTAAACTTTCTTATGTGTGTCCAGTTCCACAAGCACATTCCCTAAACTCTGTTAAGATTCTCTTTGCCCCTAAAGGCAATTATTCCACAAACACTGATGGAAGAATATTAATCTATCACATTGTCTCACAGCAAAAATCACCGTGATGTGATAAAGTGCTCATCACATAGCTTTAAATCAGTTGCAGCTTCAATGAATTTTTGTTGTTTATTGCTATTGTGATGGAAAATGATTCGACAACAGTATTAGTTGGCTTTCTATGATATAAATGTGCAGCTTTAATGCCAGCTTAGGGGAGTCTAGACAAAGAGCAAGTGTACCTGCAAATCTCACATAAATGGTACACAGGCAGCAGGTGAGCAATAGTGCGGTGCTACGTATTCATAATTCCAACAAATTACATCTTTAGGACTAATGGCAACATGATTATTATAAGATACAAATGAACATACACAGTGTTCTTGTCCTTCAACTGTTTTCTTTGACAGTAAAAGTCCAGCTAGCGGCCAAAACAGCGGTCTGTTAGCGGCCACCGCCAGTGGTCCACTGGAATTCTGCACATTGGCTTTTGGGCGGCCCCCTGGCAGCCCTCCAGCGGCAGCAGCTCTCAGTTGACAGTCAATCCTTGGACGTCAAAAACCCGTCCATGCATTTTCATTTTATCTTAATGTTAAATATTGTTGTTGGAAGTTCATTGATTGACCACCACTCATGTAGGGAAAAATGTAACTACACTACAACACACTTAGTAAAAGTCTTGATATTTTTATTAGAGCAAAGAATATACAACAATAATAATACTAATATAATGATAATGCTCATAATAAAATATTTTAAAACATTTTTATGCACGTTTCTTGTCTTACAATCTTTTCCTCTCAGATATCAAAAATAAAAAAAGAAATAATTGGGATAGTAATAGGACAAGGACCAAATGAAGCAGCATTTAGTGTAAACATGATTAAAGCTTACTTTGCAACTGTTTTTATGCATTCATTCTCCTCCGTTTTCAGGCCCCGATCTCTGTCACAGGCACCTTTCAGAAACCGAGTCACCTCCCGCTGCAGTTCCTCTTCAGTAGCTTCCTGTCTGATTGTAAATATGCGATCAACAAGAGTGAGGGCTACTTGAGCTGTCAAGCTCAGGACTGCTGTGATTTCTGTAACCCAGCAGATGTTACTAATTTTGAAGCTTTGAAGCTCTGGATCTTCTTTTGGCACAATCAGGGAGAAACTTGAGAAACTTTGTGGGACATCGTCCGCCACTCATTAATTTTTGGACTCTTATTCAATATTTTTATTATTATTTTTTATTTTTTTGTCCTTTTTTTCTACATGTTTTGCTTGTTTTTATATATTTTTTCTTAACGCTAGAAACAAGACAGATGCACAGACACTTGTCCTTTTATTAAGGCGGATTAGTGATGAGCAGTGCAGACACATGTGCCAATGACACTGAATGTTAAAGGCACTACTTTAATGTTACATTAATTTGTGTGCTAATTAATAATAAAAAGTTCAACTAAGTGCTCCTCACGTTTAGTCCTGCGGACCACCTTAACTGCAGGTGTTTATCCCAACTACCCTCTTCTTTTAACTGGACTCCTGTCTTTAATAAACAAGCTGTTGTTTCCCAGTTTCGGCCTTTTTTGTGCCAATCCAGAAATTACAAAATGGGACTGCTACATTTTTGGGGGAATGTAGCAAGCATTTGTGTGTGTGACAATAAATATTATTTTTTTTTTTTGCTTTTTAAGATTTTGCTCTTTTTTTGATGTTCTGGTCATTTAAGCACATGGGAAAGGTGCAATATAAAAATGTATTATTATTATTATTATCACCACTCTCCTCTTAGTGCACTAAGGTACTCTGGTGTTCTGTAGACCTCTCAGACTTTGAACTCAGCTTGTTGTTCAGCTGAAGATTTGTGTAAGAATGTAGGCTGTGGTGAGGAGAGCGATCTTCTGGATCTCTTTTGCTCTGACTCGACATGGGAGTTTGTCCAGCTGCTCTTGGAACCCGGTCTTGATGGTTCCCATTACACCTATGACTGCTGGAGCCACTCTTGTCTTTGTGTCTCACATATGTCTGACTTTAATCTCAGGTCTTGATACTTTATTATTTATATTTTAATATTTACTTCATTATTATTATTATTATTATAAAGTTTTTCTTATTACTTAGCTCACAAGTGAATTGCATACTGAAGTAGCTGCCTGCCTTTATTATTCTGTGCCATTTGCACCCATGTCTGCACTGCTCATCATTAATTGTCAGTATTTGGCTGCAATTAAGGGCATTAACTCGACAGGAAAAGGTGAATTAAAAAGAATATGGTAGAAGAAAGTTAACATTTAAAGATGTGACCAAAAATGCAAATTTTGTTTACATGTAAGTATACTAGCACATATTTCTAAAAGCAAAATAAGAAAAGAAACTTTAAACAATTTGATCCTTTAAGTAAGACAGAACCATTTAATTATAAAACTGGTTGGAATGAAAACCTGCAGCCACAGAGGTACCCCAAGGCTAAACTGGGGAACTCCTGCTCTAGAGGATGCTCTTTGCCTTTTGACCAGAGTCATAAATGAAACTGTTGAAGTGTCTATCCAGGGCTCTTATTTGAAGTGCCACAGGGGCAGGAGTCTCACTCACAGAGCTACACGGCACTATGCCCTGACATGGTCTGTTAAAGCTGTTAGGGAAGCATGCCCTGGCATCAGCACAGATTGAGGACTGTGTCTAATTTATTCTGTGAGATAAACAAAGAAAAGCATTTGTCAGTTATTTCTCTAGCATTTTCATCTGTAACATCTAGGTGGCAGCAATGGGATCTTTGAAAACCTCCGACAGTGTCCACTATGATATAGAGAAGTCACATCGAAATAAATCTTGGATTATCTGGAACAGGGGACAAGGCAATTTAGTGAAGCCATTGAGATGCCCAATGTGACAGAGATTTGGATGAGAAGAGAGAAAGATGAATCTGGACGTTCACTGAATCTCATAAAGGACGGCTTTTTAAATAGGGCTGCTGAATGTTTGTATAGCACTTTATTCGTTTGTTACACGTGAAAGCTTGGAACTGCTGAACCCTCACTCATAAATAAAAAGTGCAGCACTCAGGCAGACATCTCAGAGGTCATCTTTGACCCAGGTTTTAAATTAGGTCTGTATTTCAGAGCTATTTAAGATGCCAGTGATTCGGAAAAGCAGCGGGCTCAAGGCCATTGTGTTGGAGAAGTTAACTCCTTAGATCCCTCCGTACTGAGTCATTAGAGGGATTCAACAATGAAATTAATATTTTATGTTGTTTAAAAATAATATAAATAACAATATGAAGAGTTAGCGTTTAACCAGAGTCTCGGATCTAATTTATTGTTCTATAGCAAGTAGTAAACACTTTTTTTTTACCATAGCAGGACCTGATTTGGAGATACTCATATAAATAAAACATCAATACAAAAATAAAGTATAAGGACAACAGTAATGATTATCCCCTAAACAACCAATTTAACACAAATCCACATAGAGCTATTCATCAAATTAGCACAGAACATCTTTAAGGTTAATGTTAAGGTCATTATCTCACAATTTTTAGATTAATGCCTTTATTAAATGATGGAAATTTTCTTTTTTTACCCCATCTCTGCACAAAGACTTGTCAATAATGATGAGTGAAACAAGCAAGTTTTGATTCACATTTTGGGACACTAACACTAACATTTGTTTTGCAGGGGATTTCACAATTGCAAAACACAAAACTCATTAAAAGAGGTTATTTTTTTGGAGGTTTCAAGGTTTTTTTTTGGTGGGTGGAAAACAAAGAACAAGTCAAGTCAAGTCAAGTTGGGGAGCATGCACTCGTACAGTGTGTTGCCGCACCCACTACACAACGAAACAAATTGGGATCCCAGTTTGCAACCCAGGCAGACACGTGGTCCAGTCCCACCCTTCGGAAATGACCCTCTATCTGTTGCAGCCAGGTGTTACGTGGACGTCCCCTTGGCCTGGTCCAGCCACTTGGGTCCCCAACAATGAGGATCTTACGAGCCGGATCACCCTCGGGGAAACGCGCCATATGGCCGTAGTGCCGTAACTGACACTCCCTCACAATGCAGGTAATGTGCCTCATTCGGAACTCCATCAGCAACCGCTCATTCGACACAAAGTCAAACCAATGGCACCCAAGGATTCTCCGAAGAGACACAGTACCAAAGGAGTCCAGTCTTCGTCTCAGGTCATTGGATAGCATCCATGTCTCGCAAACCATATAGCAAGACAGGAAGCACCAGGACTCTAAAGACTTGGACCTTCGTCCTTTTGCATAGATATCGGGAGCGCCACACACCCCTTTCCATCAACCTCATAACCCTCAAAGGTCTCCCAATCCATCTACTGACTTCATAGGAAAAGTCACTAGAGACATGAATGTCACTGCCAAGGTAAGTAAACCTCTCGACAAGGTCTACACTCTCTCCGCAAACACACTGCTGATGGCTGTGCCCAAGAGGTCATTAAAGGCCTGGATCTTGGTTTTTATCCAGGACACTCACAAGCCCAGACACTCAGACTCCTCGCTCAGCCTCTCGAGCGCCCCGATCAGAGCCTCCATTGACTTTGCAAAGATCACAGCATCATTCAGCAAAGTCAAGATCCATGAATCTTTCTTCAACAACAGATGCCCCACAGCTGCTGGACCCCACGACCTTGCCCAACACCCACCCCCTAAAGCCACATTTACACTTGCTGTTTACCTCTGTCCTTTTCTACAGCTGCATGGTGCATATGATATGTTGCACACCAGTCAAGTCAGTTTCATTTAGGTCTTCTTTCACATCACTGAAGAGAAGCGCAGTGCATTTTTTTTTTATATTATTTTAGACATGAAGACACAGTAGAACACACCATAATGCACAGGACCCCCCAACCTCCTGCTATTTCCTAGCAACTTCCATTTCCTGGTTTTGAATTCCTGCCAAAGAGGCCCAAATATGTTCCAAGCAATGTGGACCTTGAAGATTCTTTTCTGTTTCTGATGTAGGATCTTTAGGATTGCGATTAGAAAGATTTGTCATCATAACTGGCAAAGTGGGGACACCCCTGGGCGGCTCAACAAAACGGCTACACCTGACAGGATCTTTTTTTACCACTAGAGATCTTTCTTTAAATAGTAAATGAAAGTCCAACGTAAGCAGAATTAATGCATGTAAGTGCAACCATTCAGGACTATACACCTTTTTTCTTGTGTAAATGGCATACATTTCGCTGGAAGTCAAATGCAATTTGTTTTGCAAATTGTTTGGCAAAGAAGTAAAATACCAAGTTTCATTGCAAATTCAATTAAGTACAAATTCTTTTGCTCATCAGTTCTCAGCATTATTTGTGATGATATCTATAAGAGTTATTGAATATGTCACTATATAGTACCAGGCTATCTTCTATTTCTCTCTCTCTGTACTTCTGACAAGTTGTTCCACTTTATTCAGCCTCAGAGGTCTGAACAGATCTCAGTATGAGGATATGCACATGAGAGATTGTAGGATAGGAATTAATTTGACTGTTTCATTCCTCATGATAAATTAGGAAACGTTAGCATACCTTGCTATCTCATGTCACTGGTATTCTAAAGGTTGCAAGGATAAATACAGTACAATTACAGCTAGGCAGTAAGCCTTTAGCTAAAGGACCCCAAAGTAGTGGAATGACTGTTTGTATCTTTCTTAGCATTTAAATTCAGGGTGAATATTCTAGTTTAGTATAGCAAAGCCTTATTACAGTGACTGATTATGTTTTAATATTCCAGATCTGGTGGTCCTTCATAACAGAGTTAGAAAAATCCAAGTCTAAGAATTAAACTTGGCAATGGTTATGAACTGTAACTGACATTTTTCTAATGTGTACTCTGATGTAGCACTTGATGCCATTGTTATAATGGCAAGCTAACATTCCCACCCATGTGACGAGAGTCCAGACATATTGGGTGCTTTGGGACTGAACAATGAAAGAAATGAATCTGTTTTTTATTGCAATGTAGTTTATGTAGAATGCCCATGGTGGTGGAGGTAGCAGGTTTCCCTAGTTTAACCATACTGTGACTTTGCCTGCTATGACTGACTGTGCATCAATCAAAACCACCCTACCCTCATCCCTTAGAGGTTTATTTTCTAAAAAAAACTGTCTTCATTTTTGTATTCTATTGTCAACTGGTCATATCTCAAAGGACTACATATTATCCTGATATATTTTTTGCTTCTATGTAGTCTTATATATAAACATCTATGCGTGGAAGTATGTGCACCTGTGCGGGCCAGAAGTGAGAGGTGGAGTCGAGGTAAGGGCTCCAGCTCCGAGGAAACACAAAACTAAATGTCTACATGTGGAAGTGTGTGTGTCTGTTTGTCTGGCCCGGAAGTGCGAGGCTAGTACAGCATGAAGCTTAGAGGGCCGGCAAGGTGGCCCCAAGTTGGCGAGTCGGAAGAAGAAAGCGACTCTGTTGCCAAAGTAAAACCGCCGAGAAAAGAGAAAAACTCTTATGCAAAAACGAGACGAGCACATCAGCAAAACGGTATCCCTTTAACTTTTCCTCCCGCCGCTAATACACAAGCAAGGTGAGCACATCAGCACAACGCATCCTCCTAGGATAGAGATGCCCAGAGTAGTTCCTTTCGATTACCTGACATCTTTACATTTCAGTTTTTTTTCTGGCGATTTCAATAGTTTCTAGGACCCCAGGCTTTTTACAGCATGGGCTTACACAGCTAGTTTAATATAATGTGTTTGCTTATGGCTGTAAATGTTTTATGGTTCGTTAATTTACTCTCAATAAATTTGCAAACTCTCTGTGCCCAGTGAGGAATGCTATAAAAAAAATGATTTAAATTCTCTTGTACTGCACCTTGGCTAATGGAAACGGACACACAGTAGCATGAAGTATAATGAGAACACCTTGCCAGACTTTTTTTCTTCAATAACTTGTCAAATCGTTGCTTATCTTTCAGATAAGACTCCTTAATGAAATTAATCTTAAAATATCTTATATGACTACATTGATGTGTAGAACAAGACGATAAGGTGCATGTGAAGAGTCCCTTGATGGAGAGTCACACACAATCATGATTTCAATCATAGAGTGCTCCCTTCCAAGTAAGGCATTTCATTTTTGTTGAAAGAATGATCTGTAAAATTCAGTGTGGTGGGTGAAGTGATTCTCTGGTAGGTTACATTGGACTCTAATGAAATTACTTGAAGCATTTCAGTAATCCTGCTAATAAAGAGAAGATCAGAGCAGTGTATTCCTGTGAGACGTTTTTACGATTGTCCGGTGTATGTGATCCTCCGGTATTATATCCATAACTGAAGATCAGAGACTTAATTGTTGAAACAGGGTCGCACACATAGATAAAACTCCTGACTGTTTTATCCCCCTTGACACTTGGCACAGGAAATATATCTTCAAAGTTTGTCTATGAACTAAGACAATTTATCCTTAGGGGCAACACACAGTGGTACTTTATATTCAAATCTCCTATTGCTAATGCACTTGTACTTGTACCTCTGTCTACCCTTGTGCCCGCTAGACATTACTTTGTCAATTAGTGTTCAAAGTTGTCTTCACATGGAGCTGAATAGAAAAGCCAAGAGCCGGTATACAATAGGGAGAGAAATATATCAGAGGATAAAATCTTGTTTAGCTTGATAATCGCATGCAGGTACATTTAAAAAATATCTGTGGCTGTTGTGATGAAGAAAGTTTCCAGTTAGATGATTTCTTGGTGAAGCTTTGTGGAGTTTAATATTTTAATTTTAATTGTAATACACTCTCTTTGAATGCTGAATTCCTGGGTTCAGACCCTGGCCCGATCAAATACAAGGTGGAGTTTGCACTTTCTACCAGTGGCGGGCTGTCAGGGCCTGCAAGGCCTTCTCTGCTGGCCTAAAAAAATATCTGAATCACAAACTGATGTTAATTATATTTTGTCCATGAATACTTATTAAATAATTCCAAATAGTCTGTCCGCTTCCTTTCATAGCTTTTCCGCTGGTTGTGCTGCGCCTGCTTCCAGACATGTATTTTCGTATTAAAGCATTTAACCAATCACATTTCAGCCATCATTTGTTGCCAGGCAGGATCAAAGTCAAAGAAGTCTGCTAGGAGGCCTTCACAATCCGTTCTGCAGGCCCTCTAACACAAAATAAATGTCGATTAAACTGTTGCTTCAACCAATCAGATTTTGAGTTGGTTTCACTAGGGCCCTCTAGCAGGCGTACGGCAACGTCACCGTATTCAGACCCGTTGATTGGATAGGATGGTGTAATATAAAAATCTGAATGAGAGCATCATGGGGCAGCTGTACACATTGGTATGTTTGGCGGTGAACATTCCTGTGTCCACTGTTTCTGTTGAGCAGACATTTTCAGCCCTAAAGCGAATTAAAACTTATGCCAGAAATACGACAGGGCAGGTTCGACTTTCAGCATTAGCTTTGATGGCGATAGAAAGGGACTTCATGATGGAACTGAAGCGCACAGATAATCTGTACGACAGAGTAATTGAACTGTTTTTGAGGAAAGAAAGGAGAATGGATTTTGTTTACAAATAATCCGAATTTTTGGTGAGTAAAATGTTGCGATTTTCCTAAATAATATTGCAAGTTTATGAGTTATTATTGATGTTTTTTATGTGTGTTGCGGGCTGTAACTGCAGTAGAAAGGAGCTTGTTCACCCCTGGTTTGTCTATTCAATAAAGGCACTATTGTGGCTACAGGAGTTATCTATCTGCGATGCAACGGCTCTTTGTACTGTATTTCTGCATATTAAGATGGTTTTTATAACCATAAATTAGTTTTTGAGGGGTGGGTTGATTCAGACGGTGCACTACTGAAGGCCTAGGTGTGAAATGCATGGTCCGCCACTGCTTTCTACCTATGGCGGACTAGATTTGTGAATATGTATAGACTGGGTATGTATGTGATTTCCTCCACATATATATTAGTTTAATTCAATTCATCCATCTGTCCAGCTCAGCACCACTGGGGGGGGTCACAGCCTATGATTGCAACTTTGGGTACAAAGCCAGGAGTTAGCCCTGTATAGGACACCAGCCCATCACAGTGAATATTAGAATAATTGTATCAAACAGATTCAGTCCTGTGTCAAACATTTAAATTATATCCATACACTGTTGCTGTGTTTGTCTTCAGTTTATGCAGAATATATTGATTCAGGCTCTTTACACAGTTATGTAAATATAAGGCTTCTTCTAGCTTTATTTTCCTGTCTTTCGGCTTTCTCCAGAAATCAGAAAGAAACTGACTACATTTTTTTTAAAAACCAGGACTGGACTAAATTTAATTTAAAAAGTCTTTAAATATGAGTAGTGGCCTTGTCACTACTGCTGCAAACACAAGTAGCTGCATCAAAGTAGCCCTGTCCTTCACTCCATTTGTTAAAAGTCTGCTGCATCAAAAATTTGCACAGACTAAAAGTCCACAAAGAAGTCCAGATCAGTGAATGTACAGCTTCCCGACTATATGCCTCTGCACTATGGAGGACACTTCTGCAAACACAGAGAGATACCCGCTGGAAGTTGATCTGTGCATTCGCTACACAACGAACATGAACATTTTACCCTCTCCCTTTTTTTGGTCTCATTAATTAGAGCTTAGTTCCACAGCGATTTGTCAGCTCTGATCAGTATTGTGACTGTGCACTTCATGTGTGAAAGGAGTAGAAATGTGGGTCAGTATACATTTCTTATTGTTATTCCATACCTGAAGTAAGCCTTTCCAGCATCACACTGATGTGATACTGGAGCTTATCAGTTACTTGCCATAAAGCTGTAATTAGGCTTAAATGTCTTCTTTATAGTACAGTTATTAATTGGAACTTATTTTAAGCATATTCCTGACTTTTAAAGCCCAATGGAGTGTGAGTAGCACTGAAAATATCCCCATAAATCAACAAGATATGGCATTTACAAAACAGAAACCTAACATTCTACCCTGCTCCAACATTTTATATTTATTTACACGATAATCTAACATGAGCTATTAATTGTGCAAAGGTTTTCTTTAAATTAAGTGTAATGTCATGAGTAACATCTGGGCTAAGAGTAAAGTAACTAGAAAGGGCTCTGTTTGCAGGAAATGTATGTTAATGAATGAAAGCCGACAATTTAAAGACCCAAAGCACCCTTATTTACGTAGTGTGCACAGACTATGGAGGAACATTTATCTATAATCTTGTTATTTTTCCATTAAAAAGTTGCAATCTGACAAGATTTAAGGCACGGCAGCAGGGCTGACACATGAAATAATGCCACCTTTATTTTTGCAATGCACACTTCACGATACAGTAGTCAAGTGATACAGTGCCCCCTCAGAATATCTGATGAAATAATTCAGGAAAAAATGTAAAGAAGTGTAAGATTAGTTTTAAAAGAATGAAACATGCGAAACAGATCATTAGAACATTAGAATAATTGTGATGAGAACAGGCTGTTCAGCCTAGCTAGAATATCCAAAATAACATCAAGTCAAGGTCTAAAGGTCTTTACAAAGTCCTACTCTTCATAGTACTACCTGGTAATTTATTCCATGTATGTATGGTTCTTTGCATAAAGAAAAACTTTCTACCAATTATGTGAGATCTGCCCATTAAGAAGTTTCCGATTTTATCTCTGTGTTTTTAGGCATTGAAAAAAAAAAGAATAAATGATGCGAAACTAAGTGTGAAGTGAAGCTTATCTGTTTTGCTCATTTTTCCAAATACCCTGGCAGTTTCAAAGTGTAAGCCTTAAAGGTGACTAAACACACACAGTGCAACCCTAAGAGATGCTTACCAGGCATTGTACATGTAGATAACACTCTAACGTTCCAGAAATTAACACCATTTTACAAAATGGAAATCAATAGATACACAATCCTTGAAAACCAGCATCAGGCATCGACATGGAGCTTTGATATTCACATACACTGTTTTCATTCTTGGAGCAGCAAGGAATTGCAAGCATTGTTATGTGAAATTTGAAACTTTAAAATAAAAATATTTCTCACAGTTTTTAAAGTAGTATATACAGTAGATAAGGCACGGGATGTGTGTCTGTCTGGATGCTATGTCTTTGTCATTCCAAAACATTTTCAGTAATAAAATACATTCAAGTTGTAATTCCAATAGATGGCTCAACACACATGTTAACACTGCTTTCATGAATCCCATACCAAATGGTATATAACAAAGTCATAGGCTTACATGGTGTACTGCAAATGTTAACAGTGATATCTATTTTGATTACTTAGATTTCAACCTGTTTTAGACAGGCAGCACATCTAGTCACTAACTAAAACACAAAAAATTAGTAATTTAGGAATTTTTCTTCAAAAAACTGTATCTTGCAGTACATAACCAAGACATTTTATGATGCAGAATCCTGGAATCAGTTTTCTTTTATGTCCAATCTATCAATGCACCAAGTACAGATTGCATATTTCATAACACTGCAAAGATAATTAGTTTGGCATAAGGCCTCTACACCTAAACAGTCTTTCAAAACAAGTATTATTCAAGTTCAAGCACTTTATTGTCATTGTGTAACACAACGGAATTACTTTTTGTGACAGACCCAAGGTGCATTTAAAGAAAAGTCAAATAATTGTAGTTATTAAACAATTTTATTTAACTTAACTCCTCTGTCTGTTTGTTTGTCTGGGTCAAAGTTTCCAACTGGTTTTAAACCCTCATTTGGCAAAGCAAATTTCTTCAAATTTTGTATATGTGTTCAGTATCAATGACAATACAGTAATCCGTCAAAACCAATACAATTATGTAACAAATTTCTCTGTAATCAATTGTTATGCGATTCCAATTAATGGACACACAAACAACGACAGAGAGAGAATATCGTGCAATATAGGAGCATACAAGTCAGAGATGCATCGGATTGCCCCCACTTGCCTCTTCCAGTTAGTGGAGGGAGTAAATATGTGTGCCATTTTATTTGTTTACTCTTGTGAAGGAGTAGCCTTGGTCACGGTGAGAAAGTGTTGGCGTAAGCTTGACGTTCTGTCATTGATATTTTTTTTCACAGCGACCGAGCGCTAATTCCATAAGAGCCTGAACAGAAAAATAGAGACCAAAATATAATTCTTTATAGTATTCAAATAATTCTGCAAAGAAGATATATTATGTAATACTTTTAAAGAAGCTTTCCATTAATGAAAAATGATTAAAGAAAAGTAATTTGCAAAATACTCAAACACTAAAATAATTGTATTTACTTTAGTTATAAATGCACTAAAATGCAAATAATAATTTTTTTTTAACCACAATTTTCTTAGTTATATGTGACTAAATAAAATCGTGGGGTGCAAATAAATTAATTCATTCAAACAATTAACAGAATAGCTACTTTCATCACAAAGTATATAAAAAACATTGTAATTTCCTACCATGCTAAACAAATTTTAAAAATGATTTGAATCAATTAATTTATGTGCACCCCATGATTTTATTTAGTCATATATAACCACAAAAATTGTGGTTAAAGAAAAGTTTATTTTTTGCTAGAAAAATGTATTTATATATATATATATATATATATATATATATATATATATATATATATATATATATATATATATATATATATATATATATATATATTCACGGCATTCGTAGTCTGAATCACAATCTGATTGTATGGGTGGTTACCTACCAGGTAACGCTTGTGGTTGGTCAGCAAGTCAGCTAACATCTGCCACGGTGCCCTCTTTCAGTTGCGAGAAGCAGATCACAGAATGGTTGAAATAGTGTGATAGCCTGATGAGCCCAGAATTAGGGCGAAACACGTGTCGCGTACTCTTTGCATTATTTGACAGTAAACTATTTTAACCATATATATATATATATATATATATATATATATATATATATATATATATATATATTTTTTTTTTTATAGAAAAATTATGTACATATATATTGTGACAACAAGGGGGCACCAGAAAGCCCCAAACCACAGACATGGCAATATTAGACACCATTTATGAATAAAACAAAGAATTTTATTCCACAAGGCACTTCTCTTTACCAGTAGTCAGGCAATACAATTACAATCACAAAACAAGAAAGCAATTCTTCCTCCTTCTCCACATCTGCTGAGTGTTGCCTGCTATCTCCCAACTCTGACTCGACCATGTGTGGCACCAGGTTCCACAGGAATGTGTCTGGTGTCATACTGTATCTTCCGGAAAGCACTTCCAGTCCATAAGGTATAGAGGGCCTCTCCAGACAGTGCCCTCCATTGGCCTGTTGGAACTTTAAAATAAAAATATTTCTCACAGTTTTAAAGTAGTATATAGTTAAGGCATTGGATGTGCATGTAATCCTCAAGGTTCCTACTTACTCTCATTTTTTTGATAATATTATTATTTCATAATGTTAAAAAATGAATACCGTTACATGAAAAATGCCACTCTTACCAAAGAGCTACGTGAAGAGATTGCCTAACCATTTCACCCCATTTGGCTGCCCCCATTTGGCCACCTACACCCACTCTTATTCTTATTTGGCTAATTTAAAGTTACCAATTATCCTTACATGAACATTTAATATATTAAGGAAAAATAGGTAGGCCTATAAACGGAGAAAACATGTAAAAAATAAAAAGTGAAACTAGCCCAATTTCTCAAAGACAGTGACTAGGCTTGGAAGATGTAAGGCTGTAGCACAAATTGCTATGTCACTGTGCTGTCTTACGGAGTCATTTCTTAATGGCCATCATTAATTATTTGAACGTTATCATCAGACCCTTTTCCCTGCACATTCTCTTCCAACTCACTGCCTTTGTTGTGTTAGAATCGTACGGAACATTCTGCACTTTTCACCCTAGAAGTGAAAAAATAGAATTGAGCATCACCTGTGAGTTGAAGGAAAAAATTCATTCATTTCTTCATTTTGGTCATTCATTTATTAAATATATGGCGGCACGGTGGCGCAGTGGGTAGCGCTGTTGCCTCGCAGTTGAGAGACCTGGGGACCCGGGTTCGCTTCCCGGGTCCTCCCTGCGTGGAGTTTGCATGTTCTCCCCGTGTCTGCGTGGGTTTCCTCCGGGCGCTCCGGTTTCCTCCCACAGTCCAAAGACATGCAGGTTAGGTGGATTGGCGATTCTAAATTGGCCCTAGTGTGTGCTTGGTGTGTGGGTGTGTTTGTGTGTGTCCTGCGGTGGGTTGGCACCCTGCCCAGGATTGTTTCCTGCCTTGTGCCCTGTGTTGGCTGGGATTGGCTCCAGCAGACCCCCGTGACCCTGTGTTCGGATTCAGCGGGTTGGAAAATGGATGGATGGATTTATTAAATATTAAAAGCCTCTTATTTGAATATGATGTTGCAGGAAAGCAAAGTCTAGCCAGGAGAATTGGACACAAAGCAGGAAAGAAATCTTATTGTCGTAAAAATTCACAGAAGGCGACACAAGAAAAAACAATTACTCATCAATCAACTTAACCAGCAGCTCAAGGAATCTAAGAGAAAATATGACAGCTATGAGAAAACCTGTATGCCGGCAAAAAGCCAAAATGTAAACTTCACAGTATGAGTGGCCTGCAGAGAAATAGACTTTGTAAAAATATTAATATGCAGCATCTAGACGAATGTTCATTAACAGCAGTTGAAGCAGCAAATCAATAACTCCTGTCTTATGTAGAAAGTGAGTATTTAATTTAGAATGTAGCCAGGAATATCATTATATTCTAATGAAAGAAGATGAAGACATTTCATATTACTGGACATCTGCACTTCTGTTTCCTCCAGTAACAGAGATTCATGCTACTTGGTGAATGTGTGCATGACTTAAATATGAAGTGTTAAAAGTGAATACTTTCTGACAAGCCACGGTATGAACTGATCCCTTTATTAAAAGTTGGATTTCAGGCAAGTTTCGCTCAGCCACAACCCAAGGGGCATTTATTTGAGCACTCTTGATCTCTGCAGCTCACCTTTGACACTACACCCAAAACCATAGTACACAGAGCTGAGAGATGAAATGCGCTACTTATGAAGAATGGACAAGGTCATCATTCTATATAAACCAATACACATACATAAAACATATATATAGAAAGCATCCTTTAACAGAAACACAATCCCCTAATATACACGAATGCATACACAAAATAAAACTGGCCTATGTCTTGGCCTAAGACCAATATAGGAGGTAGCAAATGAGCTATCACAGAAGATGTTTTGAATAATTACAGTTTATTTATATAGCACCTTTCCCATGCTCAAAATTCTTCTCACATACTCAAAAGGGCACAAAAAATAGCAGCAAAGAATAAGCTCAATAAATAACACTGGATTAAAACTAGCATCAATGCATTAAATACCAAATTAAAGACAAATACACAAAATTTTGAGAGCTGAAGAGTTAACACAAGAAAACAAAAAAGGAATGAAATACAAAATGCTAGAAGACAATAAACAAATAACATAGTTTGCTGTACAATGTGCCATCATAAGGATCTGGGGCCTCATGTATAAACGGTGCGTACGCACAAAAATGTTACGTACGAACGTTTCCATGCTCAAATCACAATGTATAAATCCTAAACTTGGCGTAAAGTCACGCACATTTCCACGGTAGCTCATACCCTGGTGTATGCAAGTTCTCCGCTCGGTTTTGTAGACTGGTGGCACCCAGCGTCAAAGCAATGCTACTGTTCCTGTGTGGTTAGCCTTTCTTTTTTACATCCACAACGCCGGCTTTATCAAATACACTGACATTAACCACATATCATTAAAATTTATGGCACCTGATTGTAATCAATCTGTAACAATATAAACTATTCCACTGCCATGGCTGCTTTAGCGTTGTTAGAGGACATCGCAAATGGAAGCATTAGAAGAGAACGCGTATTCAGAGATCGTATGGATTTCTTGGCACATGATGATGACTGGCTACTAAGTCAGTTTAGATTTCCAAGAGCAATCCTCTTGGAGCTGTGTGCTGAACTGGCGCTGGCTTTACACAGGCAGACTTTGAGAAATTGTGCTCTACCTGGTCCTTTGCGAGTTCTGTCCAATCTCAGATTTTTAGCCACAAGAGCTTTTCAGCGTGAACTGGCTGACCGATCTGGTATTACTCGGTCTTCACTGAGTCGTGCCATGCAAGCTGTATGGGATGGTATTATCCGCTTGTCAAGCAGATATGTAAGATTTCTGTACACTCTGGTTGAACAGGCAAACATCAAAGCGCAATTTGCAGCAATGTCCGGTTTTTCCAATGTAATCGGAGCAGTCGACTGCACACACATTGCTATAATAATAATAATAATTCATTGCATTTATATATAAAGGCACCTTCACAGAATGAATTTGTTTATGTAAATAGAAAGCATTTTCGCTCTATTAATGTGCAAATCATCAGTAATGCGAAAATGTGCCCCACGAATGTTGTTGCGAGATGGCCTTGCTCAACTCATGATTCATTCATCCTGAGAAACAGTAGTGTGGGGAACAAACTTGAAAATGGTGCGGTGCGTGATGGCTGGCTTCTCAGTAAGATAAGACATTTATTACCTTTTAATCACAGTCGTATGTTATCTGTACGATGTGTCACACGTGTGTTTAGGAGACAACTAAAGGGCTTGAATACATGTGATTCCATGCCAGACCAGGGGGTGGCGAAGTGCACTAATTTTCCCTCTCGATCTTTTGCAGACCAATCTAGGGAAATCCCGCCTGGCTCTGGGGCAGTCAATGACGTCATTTCCGGTCCCAGCATTGATGACATCACTTCCGCCACTGACCTTTAAAGCTGCCATCTTGTCTCCAGAAAGTCAGTTCTGTTTTGGACTCAGTTGAATGAACATGTCTTTGTTGCTGAATCAGTTTTGCAGCCGGGAACAATTATATGGGTGGCTGCCCCAAACCTTCTCAATGTCTGATGGTCGTTTTTGTGACAGATGTAACCATATAACATGATTACTTAGGTGACAGTGGGTACCCGCTGAAGACGTGGCTTCTCACCCCTCTCGCCAACCTACTGACTGAACAAGAGCGACGTTATACTGACCTCCACTCTCGGGCTCGGGCGGTGGTAGAGCGTACTATAGTGCAGCTTAAGGGCCGTTGGCACTGCCTGGATAAGACTGGTGGAGTGCTGCTCTATAGTCCACAGAAAGTCTGTCGCATCGTGCAAGCATGTAGCATTCTACATAATATGGCAGTTATTTGTAGCTTGCCCATACCTGAAGAGATGCGGTATGATGAACCTGACCCTGGACCACCAAATGATCAGCCACACCGGACAGCATTACAATGTTGAATGAATGTAAAAACAGGTAAGCAGATACATCATTTATTTATTCACAAATTCATTTAATTTTTGATCAATATCACACAATACTGCTTTTATATTTCGTAGTTCATTGGCTACATCTCTCACCGCATCCACCAATGCATTTTGGGATTCCAGAACTGCATCAGTCAACACACGGCCAGATGATCACCCAGTGGTTTCTGAGGCAGGGGTGTATGAGCAGCCAGCGCCCGAAGATGTGGTCGGCACAGAAGCAGCACCATCATCGCCTGGAGCCATGTCCTCTGCATTGGGGTCAGCTTTTGTACTATTGTCTGGGACCAAATAAACAGTAATTAATATAGCATCACAGCCTGATTGTTTGTCTTATTACACAAGCAAATTATTTACACAAGTATGGATAATGGTAATCAAAAAAGAAATAAAAACTCACCATCACCCGCGGTGATGTCAGAATCACCCTCCTCCGCTGGTAAAATGCTGGCAATAAGTGTGTCGCCAATAATTGCAGCAACTCGCTGCTCAAACGGCGTGAGCTACGGGAGTTCACTACCTTCTCCAGTGGTGCTGACATGCAGATGATGAGCTGTGACTCTCCTTTTCACGGCAACTTTGATGTCAGACCATTTCTTTTTCATTTTGGTCACAGTGTGATTTTCTGCTCCATCATTTTTGAGTGCATCCGCTACACTATGCCACTCCATCAATTTCCTTTTTTTACTAATTCCACTTCCTAAGCTACCAAATAAAACATTTTTCCTGCCCTCTGCTTCACTTAGTAGGACCTCCATTTCGCATTTGCTGAAGTTTTTTTTTTTTCCCGTGCTTTCGCCATTATCTTCCTGAAGCGCTGAAGGTAAGGGGTTATTTATATTGATTTGCATATTCAAAGAGGCGTAATTCTGGGAGGAGTTGGGGTGGGGCAGCAGGCGTATGCACGTGTGTTACTTTTCACGCTGATTGGTATTTATGAAGAGGAAGAATGTGGAAGCTGGCATTCACACAGATTTATGCATCTGGATTTTTTTGTGCGTAAGCACATTGCTGCTTTTGTGCTTATGCCATGTTATAGTGTGAGTTCTACGCATGGCGTTATACATGAGGTCCCTGGACTTAGGGAGTGAATGTCAGCATTGGTTCAATCTTTTTCTTAACAGATGTGTTTTAAGCTGCCCTTTAAAAGAATGAATTTGATTTGCAGATCTAATCCAAGTACTTTAGAGAGACCATTTTATAAGATGGGTGCAATAGGGATGAAGGTTCTGTGAGCCTTAGAGCATAGGTTCATTTTGGGCATGACATGATTATCACTTGACCGCAGTAGTTGGTGGCTAAGACTGCAGTGATGAAGCAGGCTACTGTTGTCATCTGGTGCAAGGCAATTTGTAGCTTTAAAGGTTAGCAGGACTTTGTATCCAGTCCTATGAGACAGACCAGGCATTATGGGCTGACAGCTATGGGTCTCATTGTGGATTCTTGCATGTGGAACCAACTGGAACTGAGATACCAGATTAGAAGGGGATGACTGCTGGTAAAGCATTACAGACATCAATGTGGGATGTGATGAAAGCTTTGGCAAGCATTTCACTATCAAAAAAATGCATGAATGAGTGAACAAGGGATATGTTGTAGACATAAGAGAGCAAACTTTTGTCATAGAATGTCGATGTGTTGCATAGGGAGGAATCAAAAATAAAACCTAAATTACTTTAAGAAGATGAAGATATGATAGTAACGTTGAGAGAGAATGAAAATGAGTTAATTATCTTAACCTGGACTTCCATGCCTTTTAGGAAGGGGGCCTCAAAATAGCGCCACAAACCAGGCCAGGTCCTTCACCAACCTACAGAGATAAAGCTGCACCCCAGGCAGACAGCCCAACTACTTCCTGAAGGTTTCAACCTATCCATGACCAAATGCTGGAACTGGCTTTAAATGTTCAAAATGCCCTACAAGGGATGGGGTAACAATAAACTTCTGGCATGTTAGGACACACCAAACAAAAAATAAATGTCAAAATGGGATTTGCTTAAAAAGGCCATCTGGAGCACTCTATTCTCAATACACAATCAGATATCAGCATTTAAAAGTAGAGGAAAAAGAATATGCAAAAACAAAAAAATCTAAAGAAAAGTAGATACTTACAAAATCCCCTTACACCCAATCATCTGTTGCTTGAACTCTCTCTCTCTGACCTCGATAAAAAGGTCTAGGGGGTATGCAACAGCAGTGATTTCAGTCCCCTTTTCAAATTCAAGTTCAAAGTTTATTGTCATGTGCACAGTAAGGAAACATGTTTACCTGTACAATGAAATTCTTTCTTTGCTATCCACACCAAATGACAAAACCAACGTATAAAGATAAACATAGATAATAAGTAGCAGATAGATAATAAGTAACTGAGGCAGCATAAAGTATAAAAACAGAATAGAAATATAAAGTGTAATGTGCAGGTAGGTGTATGATGGACAAGTCAAGTACAGTTACAGTTGTGTAAGGTAGATAGAATGAGGTGAACCACAGTTATAAACTCCAGTCAGTTATTTAGGAGTCTAATGGAATTGGGAAAGAAAGAGTTCCTTAGCCTGGAAGTCCTGCATTTCATACTTCTATACCTCCTGCCTGAGGGTAGAAGTATGAACAGTTCGTGTTGGGGGTGGGTGGGGTCCCTGAGGATCGAGGCAGTTTTCCTGCGGACTCTGCAGTTGTAGATGTTCTGCAGAGAGGGCAGTGGGGTCCTGGTGATCTTCTCAGCAGTCTTTACCACTCTCTGCAGGTATTGGCAGTCCATAGTAGTAGTGTTGCCATACCACACGGTGATGCATTTGGTCAGGATGCTCTCAACAATGCAGCTGTAAAAGTTGCAGAGGATCTTAGTTGACATACCAAACTTCTTCATCCTCTTTAGAAAGTACAGCCACTGTTGAGCCCTCTGGACCAGCTGGTGGTGTTAAGTGTCCAAGTGAGGTCCTCACTGATGTAGATCCATCCATCCATCCATTTTCCAACCCGCTGAATCCGCTGCTCACCCTCCCCACTTCAAGCCCTCGGATGAACAGTGGCCGGTGAGGTCTCCTCTCCTTCCTCATGTTCACTATCATCTCCTTCGTCTTGTCTGCATTGAGAGTGAGGTTCTTGTCCTCACACCATGATGCCAAACTGTCTACCTCCCTCCTATAGGCCGCCTCATCCCCACCAGTGATGCATCCTATCACTGCGGTGTCATCTGCGAACTTTAGGATGATGTTATCTTTGTGGGAGGCAACACAGTCGTGGGTGAACAGGGTGTAGAGGATGGGGATAAGGACGCATCCCTGTGGGGTGCCTGTGTTTGTGATAATGGTGGCTGAAATCCTATTACCAATCCTGGCAGACTGGGGCCTGCCAGTCAGAAAGTCTAGGAGCCAGTCACAGAGGGTGGGGTGTAGGCCAAGTGCAGACAGTTTATGGGTGAGTTTATGGGGGATAACCGTGTTAAGGGCAGAGCTGTAGTCAACAAAGAGCATCCTGAAGTAGGAGTCTTTGTTCTGCAGATGGGAGAGGGAATGATGTAGTACGGCCGTGATGGCATCTGAGGTCGACCTGTTGGGCCGGTAGGCATACTGCAGGGGGTCCAGAGTGTCCGGTATGCTGTTCTGAATGTGGGCCAGCACCACTCTCTCAAAACACTTCATGATGATTGGAGTGAGTGCTACCAGCCTGTAATCATTCAGGCAGGTGGGTGGGCTTTTTTTATAAAGAGGGAAGATGATCGTAGTGTTAAAGCAGGATGGAACGATGCGCTGACTGAGGAAAAGGTTAAAGATGGAGCAGAGAACATCAGCCAGCTCGTTGGCACATGCTTTGAGAGCCCATCCAGGGATGTTGTCTGGTCCAGCTGCCTTATCGGGGTTGATCTTCCTTAGTGCTTTGTGTACCTGACCTGAAGAGACCGTTGGGGTAGGGGTCCAGGTGTGTGTGTGCCTCCACTTTGTGCTGTTGCTGGATGTCTCAAAGCGAGTGTAGAAAGTGTTGAGATCATCTTGCAGACTGTCTGTGGAGCTGATTGTGCTGGTGGTGGTCCTGTAGTCTGTGATGTGCTGTAGGCCCTGCCACATACTTCCAGAGTCAGCAGTAGAATAGAAGCCCTCCAGCTTCTCTATGTAGTGCCTATTGGCTGCTGTGATGGCTTTTCTTAGTTCGTACTTTGCAGCTTTGTACTCCATCTCAGTGCCTGGTCTAAATGCAAGAGAGTGGGCACGCAGCATGTGGCGTACCTGACTGTTTATCCAGGGCTTCTGGTTGGGGAACTTCCTGACTGGTATTGTGAGCACGAGATAGATAGATAGATAGATAGATAGATAGATAGATAGATAGATAGATAGATAGATAGATAGATAGATAGATAGATAGATAGATAGATAGATAGATAGATAGATAGATAGATAGATAGATAGATAGATAGATAGATAGATAGATAGATAGATAGATAGATACTTTATTAATCCCAAGAGGAAATTCACTTACTCCAGTAGCACCTTACTGATACAAAAAAACAATATTAAATTAAAGATTGATAATAATGCATAAAAAAACAGACAATAACTTTATATAATGTTAACGTTTACCCCCCCCCCCCCCCCGGGTGGAATTGAAGACTCGCATAGTTTGGGGGAGGAACGATCTCCTCAATCTATCAGTGGAGCAGGACAGTGACAGCAGTCTGTTGCTGAAGCTGCTCTTCTGTCTGGAGATGACACTGTTTAGTGGATGCAGTGGATTTTCCATAATTGATAGGAGCCTGCTGAGCGTCCGTCGCTCTGCCACAGATGTCAAACTGTCCAGCTCCATGCCAACAACAGAGCCTGCCTTCCTCACCAGTTTGTCCAGGCGTGAGGCATCTTTCTTCTTAATGCTGCCTCCCCAGCACACTACCGCGTAGAAGAGGGTGCTCGCCACAACCGTCTGATGGAACATCTGCAGCATCTTATTGCAGAAGTAGAAGGACGCCAGCCTTCTAAGGAAGTATAACTGGCTCTGTCCTTTCTTACACAGAGCATCAGTATTGGCACTCCAGTCTAATTTATCATCCAGCTGCACTCCCAGGTATTTATAGGTCTGCACCATCTGCACACAGTCAACTCTGATGATCACGGGGTCCATGAGGGGTCTGAGCCTCCTAAAATCCACCATCAGCTCCTTGGTTTTGCTGGTGTTCAGGTGTAGGTGGTTTGAGTCGCACCATTTAACATAGTCATTGATTAGGTCCCTATACTCCTCCTCCTGCCCACTCCTGATGCAGCCCATGATAGCAGTGTCATCAGCGAACTGTTGCATGTGGCAGGACTCCGAGTTGTGTTGGAAGTCCGATGTATATAGGCTGAACAGGATCGGAGAAAGTACAGTCCCTTGTGGCGCTCCTGTGTTGCTGACCACAACGTCAGACGTGCAGTTCCCAAGACGCACATACTGACGTCTGTCTTTAAGATAGTCCACGATCCATGCCACCAAGTATGAATCTACTCCCATCTCTGTCAGCTTGTCCCTAAGGAGCAGAGGTTGGATTGTGTTGAAGGTGCTAGAGAAGTCTAGAAACATAATTCTTATAGCACCACTGCCTCTGTCCAAGTGAGAGAGGGATCGATGTAGCATATAGATGATGGCATCCTCCGCTCCCACCTTCTCCTGATATGCAAACTGCAGAGGGTCGAGGGCGTGTTGAACCTGTGGCATGTGATGTCAGAGCAACAGGCCGGAAGTCATTCAGCTCACTAGGACGTGATACCTTTGGGACTGGGGTGATGCAACATGTTTTCCAAAGCCTCGGGACTCTCCCCTGTTCCAGGCTCAGGTTGAAGATGCGCTGTAGAGGACCCCCCAGCTCCAATACACAGACCTTCAGCAGTCGTGGTGATACTCCATCTGGACCCGCTGCTTTGCTGGCACGAAGTCTCGTCAGCTCTCTGCTCACTTGCGCTGTTGTAATTATGGGTGGGGATGTCTCTCCTATGCTGGTATCAGCATAAGGATGTGTGGAGGGTGCAGTACTCTGAGGTGAGAGTGAGAGTGGGTTAGGGTGGTCAAACCTGTTAAAGAAGTTGTTCATTTGGTTTGCTCTCTTCACGTCTCTCTCGATGGTGGTACCCCGCTTCGAGCTGCAGCCAGTGATGATCTTCGTCCCATCCCACACTTCCTTCATGCTGTTATTCTGCAACTTCTGCTCCAGCTTTCTCCTGTACTGCTCCTTCGCTGCCCTGAGCTGGACTCGGAGTTCCTTCTACATGCGCTTGAGCTCATGCTGATCACCGTCTTTAAAAGCCCTTTTCTTCTGGTTCAAAATGCCCTTGATGTCACTTGTAATCCATGGCTTGTTGTTAGCATAGCAGCGTACAGTTCTTACTGGAACTACAATGTCCATACAGAAGTTGATGTAGTCAGTAGTGCAGTCAACAACTTCCTCAATGTTCTCACTATGTGATCCCTGCTGGATATCCTAGTCTGTAGTTCCAAAACATTCTCTCAGAGCATTCTCAGCCTCCGGGGTCCACTTCCTGAATGATCGTGTGGTTGCAGTTAAGACCCTCACTTTTGGTTTGTAGTGAGGCTGAAGCAGAACCAGGTTATGATCTGCTTTCCCAAGCGCAGGCAGCGGGGTGGCGCTGTATGCGTCTTTAATGTTTGCATACAGTAAATCAATAGTCTTATTTCCCCGGGTGTTACAGTCCACATACTGGGAGAAATAGGTAATGTTTTGCCCAGCGTCACATGGTTAAAGTCTCCAGCAATTAGCACAAGCACCTCTGGGTGCTGCGTTTGTAACTTAGCAACAGCAGAATGGATGATGTCACTCGCTGTCTCCATGTCCGCCCGAGGACGGATGTACACAACAACAATGACATTGTCAATACAGGTGCTAATGTACCCAGTCACGTACTCAACATAGTCCTGTATGCTGATAGAAGAGTCCTCTAGAATGGCTGCAACCCTAAACACATCCCAGCCTGTCTGACCAAAACAGTTCTGCAGGGTGCTCTCAGACTCTGGGGTCCAAAGTTTAACTTGCTCAATGATAGGGTTTGTTTGTTTCAGCCTTTGTCTGTAGGCTGGGTACAGGTACAGAGTGACATGGTCTGATTGTCCGAAGTGGGGGCAGGGTGCAGCCCTGTATGTTGCTGTAAACATGAACCAGAGTGTTCTTCTCACGGGTGGGAATGTTCACGTGTTGGTGGTATTTAGGAAGTACAGTCCGTAAATTGCACTGATTAAAGTCACCAGCTGCAATAAAAACGGCATCGGGATGACGTCATGGAGTTTGCCGAGCGCTGCCGTGGAGTTAGCTCGCGGTGGGATATAAACAGCAGCCAAAACACAGCAGTGAATTCACTCGGTAGATATTAGGGTCAGCATTTCAGCAGTAAAAACTACCCATTTTGTGAGCAGTGCTTATAAACAGTCTGTACATCTCCACACCACGAGTTGTTAATAAACACACACACACCCCTCCCATTAGTCTTACCAGAGGCTGCAGTGCGATGTCCTCGGTGCACAGATTGAGTCTGTATCTGAATGGTGCATTCTGGAACTTTGTCCCAAAGCCAGGTCTTGGTGAAAATTAGAGCGTAGCACTCTTTTATCTCCTGCTGCGCTGTAATCCTGGCTCTTGGCTCATCCAGTTTGTTTTCCAGAGACCGCACGTTGGCTAGCAAGAGGCTGGGTAGCGGTGGTCGGCTAGCGCGGGCTTTCAGCCTAGCGTGGAGCCCTCCCTTCTTACCTTGGTTGCGTTGCTGTCTCCGGAGCACTCTCCTGGGGTCAGCTTGGTCACTCGAGCTCGGTGCTGCTGGGTCTTCCTGGGTGTGGTTGTGGTGTTGGCTGCGAGAGCAAACAATGAACTGAGGCTCAGATGGTATAAAACCGGTAAATTCCAGGGGACTGTATGAGTTAGCAATGTCCAGCACTGCCTGTCTACTGCACGATAGTAGTGCAAGGCATTTGTGCACTATAGAGAAGGCGAAAAACAAAAACACAAAGCAAAACAAAAAACGGCATGGAATGGAGCGAGCAAACACGTCTGTCTGCCTCGGAGGGCACCATGTCCACCAACAAATACCAAGGAATATAGTAGCATATATAGAAACAGTACATAAATACTAAGCAATAAAAAAATAGCAATATTAACAAAAATACTTCCAATACAACAACAAATATAAAAAATAAACACAATCTAGGAAATAATTTCAGGACGTAATACAAATGGTGAAGTGGTAGTGTGGTACAGTATAGTGGAGGCTGAGTGAGAGAGAGAGCTCAGCTGACATCCCCAGGATCTGCTCCTCTTGCCGTGTTCAGAAGCAGTACAGGTATCTGCTTGACTAAGACTGGGAGTCTCCTGTTAGCTCAGGCAGATAACAGACTACTTCAGAGGCCCATTGTAATCTAGACTGAAATGGCTTCATGTGCAAGTCTCTGGCAACACACAAGTTGCATTTTGGGGCAGTTTAAAATGTATGTACTTGTGTTCTGTTTAGCATTTCATTTCTGTATGCAATGTTGAGAGCCCTGACGAACATCCAGTTTTAACATTGAGATAGTCCTGAGTATCATCAACAAACAATAACTTTATCCAAAGTTGCAAATCTAGACACTGCAAGTATACAAATATCCATCCTTGAGAAACTCCTAATGTGACTGATGATAAGCCAGACCTTCTGTTGTCAAGCTGTCTGTTAGCTGGGTATAACTGAAATCAGTGGAGAGCACTGCAAGAGATACTAATGATGCTCTCCACTTTTGACAGTTATATTGGTATATTTTGATCAACAGTTCTAAAATTTTGTACTAAGATTAAACAAAATGAATGAGCAAATCTGCCGAGAACCTGCTACCATACGTAAATAGTTACCCACTTGAGATAGAGCAGTTCCACAGATTTTCCTTCACCATGAAATTATTCCATCAGGTTATTAAATGTTATGTTATTTTGTGAGCTGGGAAGAAACAACACAGACAAGAACTTTAGATACGAAAAGGAAGTGAGAGATAGGGGTGAAAATGTATTCATATTTTCATCTTCTGGTGATCTTTCTTTTAGCACTAGGTTTACATAAACAGTTTTGAAATCAACTGAAAAAGAACTATTATCTAGGGATTTATGTTCTTATATAATACGCTACCGTGGCTGTCCGTTTGCCTGTGCAGGATTTTAAATCACCTCATGCTCGCAAACCGCTGGACCTATTGACCTGAAATTTGGTACACATATACTACATGACCTTTACTACCCACTTTCAGGGTGATGATTTTTATTACTTTTTTTGTTTTTATTTTATTTTATTGTAGAATCTACTGTGGCACGCGGCTGGGGGTAGTACCCAGCCGGGATACCCAAGAGGAGCGGAGGAGGGCTTGCGCCTCCTCCAGACCATGAGGGGGCGACCGTTCTGGTTGCTTTGGGGACCACGGATACAGAGCTGTGAAGCTCAACCCTGTAGGGGCCCATGGTCACCGCCAGGGGGCGCCCGAATGCCTTGGAAGTCCTGGACCTTGGAATGCCCAGGTGTGGCGGAAGTGCTGGGGGGAAGAGGAGCAGGGACACCCAGAGTGCTTCCGGGGGTGCAGCCGGCACTTCCGCCACATTGGGGCGTGTCGGTGGAAGATTGCTGGAACACACCTGGAGCACATCCAGGGGAAATATAAAAGGAGCCGCCTCGCTTCATTCAGGGCTGGAGTCGGGAGAGAAGAGAGGACAAGGTCTGGAGGAGAGACAAGGAGGTGGCCTGAAGAAGAGGCATAGTGTGGTGTTGGCCTGGACTTTGGGGGAGTCTGTGGGTTGTGTGGCACTTTAATTGTAAATAGGACTTGTAAATAAACGTGTGGTGGTGCTTTTAAACATGTCTGCCTGTCTGTGTCCAGGGCTCGTTCCACACTACTCTCGGCAGCACACAGCTGGGCGGCCGTGCGCTCATACATATGGCCGCCATTCTTATCCTTACCACCTTTGCTGTCACTTCCCTACCTCTTCATATCTTAAATCATTCTTGAGGCAGATTGAAGACTTAAGTCCCAGCTTACATGAAAAATTAAGAAATACATACTACATCAACAACAACAACAACAACATTTATTTATATAGCACATTTTCATACAAACAATGTAGCTCAAAGTGCTTTACATGATGAAGAAAGAATAAAAGACAAAATAAATAATTAAAATTAGGGAACACTAATTAACATAGAATAAAAGTAATGTCAGATGGCCAAACAAAAAAAAATAACTCCAGACGGCTGCAGGGGTTCCAGGCCACGAGACCGCCCCGCCCCCTCTAGGCATTCTACCTAAAATAAATGTTCTCACTCAGTCCTCATTGTAGTCAGGGTTCTCATGGAAGAATTTGATGATGATGGTCATGTGGACTTCTGGCCTTTAATCCATCAATGTAGGGATATCATGGTGCTTTGATTAGGTGGTGGTGGCACAGGTCGCCACCACAGAAAACCACAGAAAGAACAGAAGAGAAAGTAGGGGTTAGTACGGATTTTGGAGCCACCAGGAATGATAATGATAATTAATTGAATATGCAGAGCATCAGGATTAAACTAAGATGAAGCTATGAGAAAGCCATGTTAATGTAAGGTGTTTTCAGCAGTGTTTTAAAGTACTCCACTGTATTAGCCTGGCGAATTCCTATTGGCAAGCTATTCCAGATTTTAGGTACATAACAGCAGAAGGCCGCCTCACCACTTCTTTTAAGTTTAGCTCTTGGAATTCTAAGCAGACACTCATTTGAAGATCTAAGGTTATGATTTGGAGTGTAAGGTGTAAGACATTCTGAAATATAAGATGGAGCGAGATTATTTAAGGCTTTGTAAACCATAAGCAGTATTTTAAAGTCAATTCTAAATGACACAGGTAACCAGTGTAGTGGCATCACAACTGGGGTGGTTTGCTTGGATTTTCTTTTCCGAGTTAAGATTCTAGCAGCTGCATTCTGCACTAGCTGCAATCGATTGATGTCTTTTTTTGGTGGTCCTGAAAGGAGTGCATTACAGTAATCTAGTCGACTGAAAACAAAAGTGTGAACTAATTTTTCAGCATCTTGCAATGTTATAAGAGGTCTAACTTTTGCTATGTTTCTTAAGTGAAAAATGCTGTCCTAGTAATCTGATTAATAAGCGATCAGTGATTGCAACACAAAAAACAACTTAATCAGTTTTAACACGAAAAAATGCAGACGGAAGAAGAGAAGAAGCGGGCCACTAGAGTGGAGAAAACAAGAGTTGCTCACGAAGCAGCATACCCATCAACCTCTGAGCAATGCTACACGTACAGAGAAAGAGTATGAAAAGTATAAGTCAAGTGTATTCACTGCACGTTATCGTGCAGTACGCCATTACTGGTTTATTATAATCATTGTGACCACTGGGACTATTACATAAAGGCAGAATTTAGTAAGTGTGGTGGGAATGGGATCCAATATATAGTGGGACACATTTTTACCGAAAAGGTTATTGATAGAAGGAGATGAAAGTAGTGTAAATTTGGACAAAGAGATAGACAGAGTGGGAGCACATGGAGAAACAGATAATGAATAAGCATTAGTGGAATTATTTAGATTTTTTAATTTTATCATCTGATGTTAAAGGAAAGTTTTAAATTCTATGCACAAATATACAAATATACAAAATGGATAAATTAGTAATTGGAGGTAGGTTCTGTTATTGCTAGTTAGGCAAGGCTGTTGTCGTTAATCCCTTAAAGCTCCTTGACTGTATAACTTTTGTATGTTCTTCCTGTGTTCACTTGAATCTTATCTGACCACCAAAAGATTTGTATGCTGAGTTAACTGAACAATCTAAACTGACCCAATTTGTGTGCATCAGTGTGGCTTATGATGCATTAGCATCCTGTCCAGGGTTGGTTCCCTTCCTGCGCTTAACATTACCACATTAAGCTCTGATGCACTATGACTCTATCATGAAATATGCAAGTTCAGAAAATAACAAAATATTAACAACTTCAGGGTATAATTTGATTGATTGAATCAAATTATTAAACTTACAGGGATTTATTACCAGTTTCTATTTTCAAATCAAACACAGAGTAAAGTTTAATGCATTTCTTGATCTCACATAATAGCGTTCTCTTTTGTGCTGCTTTGGCATAAATATTTTGAAGAGCCACTGCTAGTATTATGTGCTGCTGTCCATTTCAAGGTTATCCAGGTCAGACTATTTGGTTTAATTTAACTTTTCTCTTTTTTCTCACCAATATCTTTTGACGTTAAGATTCTGATTGATGTTCTTATATGCTCTGCAATTCCCATAATTATCACAGTAGTCATTTTAACAGATGGATCATATCTTCCAACAAGCATCAAATTGAACCTCTAAACCCAAAAGTCACACAAGCCCTTTCCTCTTCATACATAATTTGTCTCTATTAAGGCTGAAGATAGTGTCTTAGATGAGGAAAACTGTTAAGAATCAATTACAAAAATGACAAAATTTTCCTGCACTCAAGATGTCAATTAATGTAGTAGAAGAGGAAAGGAAAGAAGAGCTGCAATGAATATGAATCAAGAGTAGAAAATGTGCCGTGTGTTATTGCTACTCAATTTACATTTGGCACTGGATTCACTTATTCATCAAGGACAAGTAGGATAACTTGGCAAAACAGCGAGTCATGTATCATAGTGCAGTCATTCATTAACTTGTGAATGCAGTGTAGTCAACTAGAAAAATACAGAAGGATGTAAAATTGGGAAACAGCGTGCTTGAAACAGGAAATAGCCCCCCACTCCAATAAAATGAAATATTAAGTAAGCACTTTTTGTAACCTAAATGTGGATTAATTATTAAAACAAGACCCCTGAACAGCAGCCAGATTGCGAGTCACTCTCAACAAACAATCGACCTTATCCATACACAGTATGTGAAACTTTACCAGTCTGCATACTATACACTTATATATTACACTTTTAGTAATATATAAAAGTGATGGAGGGCTGGGGTGACAATGTCACAAAATATAGCATCAGCAAGCCCAAGCCATGACTGCAAACCCACACACACCAGCTCATGAGATCATTCCAAACCTCAGTACATGAAAACATTAATGTATGCCAGCAGACCAAGGAAGGTCTGAAATCGACTTCAAAAATTAATAATCCATTCATTTTATTTTTGTAAAATATTATAGACCCTGCTTCAAACATCTGCCTGGTCACCTCAGCCCAGATTTTTCCTCTATTTTATCCTTGAATGGAGCTTCATTCTTAATGTTTAAATGGCTCTTGATGGATGGCGTGCCCCTCGTATATGACCTCTGCTCAAGAGTGAGCAGTTCTGATGCTTATTTGTGTTGTAGCTGGTCAGACTCTTAAACCCTAATAATGATTTCACTTCTTCTTCTCTGAATTGACTATACTGTAATGTGCTAGAGTACAGTGCAGTGCCATTATCTATCTATCTATCTATCTATCTATCTATCTATCTATCTATCTATCTATCTATCTATCTATCTATCTATCTATCTATCTATCTATCTATCTATCTATCTATCTATCTATCTATCATTAGTACCATTTAAATTCTCAGCAGGATCTCCATTGGATTTAGTTGATGCAGATGTATTTTCTAATCAAGTCTAAATTTTATTATATTCAATTATATAGTTAAATATTCTTTTGCAGCATATTGCAAAATGCAGAAGATGTTCTCCACTCTAGACGTAATGTGTGCTGACTGGGAGGGTCTTTATACTGTATATACTGTATTCTACTTCCAGGACATCCCAGAGTCACATCATGGGTTAGTGACACCTTATGTCACTTTGCTGCTTTTGGTGTCTCCTGTGCCTAAAAGAGGTTTATTAGATGTAAGCCCCTGTAATGTCTACACTGTGTAGCAGCAGTTTTAAATGGAAACAGGAGAAGTCGCAAAGTCAAAATAACAAGTCAAAGGTCACAATTGTAAAGACCTGAAATAAATAAATGAAGCTCAGGATGTGAACTAAGAATTGAAGTCGTGGAAACTGTATGATTTCATAGCTGAAAGGGAACATGTGACAAGAGTCAAATCAAGTAGACATTATTTGTGCTCAGGGAAGAGAATACATTTTTGTAACTGAAAAATAATAGCAGGAATGATTGCTAAAGGGTTTCCTTTGGAAGAATCTGAAATTTTAGACGATCCAGGTAGGCACAGTGATGACCTTTATACAGTTACATTGATGATATTACATGTCACACATTCCCAGCTGCCTTACTTAGAAATGGCATAGTAAACGTCAAAAGAAATGGTGGCACTCATAAAAACAATCTAGTACCATTTATGGAATAATGGGTCCATGGCTAGGAAACCAAATGCCAACGTATAAATAATTAATCATGCCCCAAGAAAGTTCAGGTGCCAATTGAGCGCTGGTGTACTTGAGTGCGATTTGCTCCACAGTTAATTGATGTACTGGCTGACTGAGCTGCATACACTTAAGGAGGCAGGCAGATCAGTAAGGTGCCTCAATGATGACCCAGAGGGCGCAGTTCCTTAGATAGATAAATAGATAGATAGATAGATAGATAGATAGATAGATAGATAGATAGATAGATAGATAGATAGATAGATAGATAGATAGATAGATAGATAGATAGATAGATAGATAGATAGATAGATAGATAGATAGATAGATAGATAGATAGATAGATAGATAGACAGATAGATACTTTATTAATCCCAAGAGGAACTCCTTGTACCCATTCCTAATTAGGTTGCTGAATAAAAGGAGCCTGCACGGAACAGAAGGGGGAAAAAAACGAAAAGGGAAAAAAAAGAAAAGGAAAAGTCAGAAGAATGAAGGGTAAAGAAAGGGAGAGAGAGAGACAGGAGGTGGAGAGAGCCAGTGTGGGAAATAGAAGGTAGGCAGCTGGGAGGAAGTCCCTTGGGGAGCGTGCTGCCAACACTCAGGAACTGAAGATGGCCACACCAAATGAGCGTGTTTAAGGAGCTGGAGGGACCAGGTGCTTGATCCCACATAAGTCCCGGAAGGCAGTGGGAGATGGACAGAATGAGGCTCATTTCCTTGTAAGTCCAGGAAGGCAGAGGGAGTTGGGGAGGTTCGGATGGGGAGCGCTATTGGAGCCATGGGCAACAGGTACCCGAGCTTGGGTTTGGATTGGGAGACCTGCTGGGTACCATGGTACAGCAGGGACCTGGACACAAAGAAGAAGGTTGGCTGCGCGTGCTGGTTTGACGTCTTTCTGGGCTGCAAGACTTGAGCTGAGTAAGCTGGGGAGATGTCCATTTTAAAGGGAAGCAACGGGGACTTAATTTTAATGGATAAACTCCTGCCCAGGGTTTTAAGTTCATTTAATGGATTACAGTGGTGTGAAAAACTATTTGCCCCCTTCCTGATTTCTTATTCTTTTGCATGTTTGTCACACAAAATGTTTCTGATCATCAAACACATTTAACCATTAGTCAAATATAACACAAGTAAACACAAAATGCAGTTTTTAAATGATGGTGTTTATTATTTAGGGAGAAAAAAAATCCAAACCTACACGGCCCTGTGTGAAAAAGTAATTGCCCCCTTGTTAAAAAATAACCTAACTGTGGTGTATCACACCTGAGTTCAATTTCCGTAGCCACCCCCAGGCCTGATTACTGCCACACCTGTTTCAATCAAGAAATCACTTAAATAGGAGCTGCCTGACACAGAGAAGTAGACCAAAAGCACCACAAAAGCTAGACATCATGCCAAGATCCAAAGAAATTCAGGAACAAATGAGAACAGAAGTAATTGAGATCTATCAGTCTGGTAAAGGTTATAAAGCCATTTCTAAAGCTTTGGGACTCCAGCGAACCACAGTGAGAGCCATTATCCACAAATGGCAAAAACATGGAACAGTGGTGAACCTTCCCAGGAGTGGCCGGCCGACCAAAATTACCCCAAGAGCGCAGAGACGACTCATCCGAGAGGTCACAAAAGACCCCAGGACAACGTCTAAAGAACTGCAGGCCTCACTTGCCTCAATTAAGGTCAGTGTTCACGACTCCACCATAAGAAAGAGACTGGGCAAAAACGGCCTGCATGGCAGATTTCCAAAACGCAAACCACTGTTAAGCAAAAAGAACATTAGGGCTCGTCTCAATTTTGCTAAGAAACATCTCAATGATTGCCAAGACTTTTGGGAAAATACCTTGTGGACTGATGAGACAAAAGTCGAACTTTTTGGAAGGCAAATGTCCCGTTACATCTGGCGTAAAAGGAACACAGCATTTCAGAAAAAGAACATCATACCAACAGTAAAATATGGTGGTGGTAGTGTGATGGTCTGGGGTTGTTTTGCTGCTTCAGGACCTGGAAGGCTTGCTGTGATAGATGGAACCATGAATTCTACTGTCTACCAAAAAATCCTGAAGGAGAATGTCCGGCCATCTGTTCGTCAACTCAAGCTGAAGCGATCTTGGGTGCTGCAACAGGACAATGACCCAAAACACACCAGCAAATCCACCTCTGAATAGCTGAAGAAAAACAAACTGAAGACTTTGGAGTGGCCTAGTCAAAGTCCTGACCTGAATCCAATTGAGATGCTATGGCATGACCTTAAAAAGGCGGTTCATGCTAGAAAACCCTCAAATAAAGCTGAATTACAACAATTTTGCAAAGATGAGTGGGCCAAAATTCCTCCAGAGTGCTGTAAAAGACTCATTGCAAGTTATTGTTAATGATTGCAGTTATTGCTGCTAAGGGTGGCCCAACCAGTTATTAGGTTCAGGGGGCAATTACTTTTTCACACAGGGCCATGTAGGTTTGGATTTTTTTTTCTCCCTAAATAATAAAAACCACCATTTACAAACTGCATTTTGTGTTTACTTGTGTTATATTTGACTAATGGTTAAATGTGTTTGATGATCAGAAACATTTTGTGTGACAAACATGCAAAAGAATAAGAAATCAGGAAGGGGGCAAATAGTTTTTCACACCACTGTATTTATTGAACTCTTTTAACCTTTACTTGTGCACCATTTTTAAGGATTATTTATTTATAATGGATGGAGCACTGCACTGTTTAATTTGGACACTGTTTATTTGATTGTTTTAATGAAAGCACTTTGGCACCTTTATGCACCTACCCCTTACTATGTGTGAGTGTCTTCATTTGTCTGGCTCATCCCTCAGGTATGTTACAGGTGGTGACTGGTTTAAGAGGCTAATGGAAGGGACCATTATTGTGGAACTGACCTGCACTGTCACACCATTGGAATAATCTAACTAGTTTTAAACATCAATCTGTTCCAGACAAAAAAAAATGTCAGCAGCTGATACTTTGGTCTTCGAAACCTGGGAAATTATGTTAAAAAAAATTAAAACACCAGAAAAAGTTGTTAATCAAAGCATGACTGTCCCCAGGACTGATCCTGACCTGCTTTCCCTTGCTAACTTTTCTCTAAAAATCTCAGTATAGGATTGTAGCCTGGACTTCTTTAAGACTTCTGTTCAGTAGCTTTCATCCAGCACTTCCTGGTGACAATCCTGTCTTGTCATTTTGTTTTCTCCTTGTCCAAACTCCATTATTTAAGACAGAGCATTGCAATG
Source organism: Erpetoichthys calabaricus (assembly GCF_900747795.2). Classification (NCBI taxonomy): domain Eukaryota; kingdom Metazoa; phylum Chordata; class Cladistia; order Polypteriformes; family Polypteridae; genus Erpetoichthys; species Erpetoichthys calabaricus. The sequence goes on from NC_041404.2 coordinate 119,909,219, forward strand.
TTTAGTTTCCTTTGGTCACTTGTTTACATACTCTTTATCAGCTCTGGAATAATTTTAATCCAGTGTTACAATTACACTGTTAGCCTTCATCATGATTATCACCATCTCATTGTGCTTAGCCACACTTATTTTGCAATGGTTTCTTTCTTTACCATCCTTGTTCAAGTCTTTTACCTTTTTCATTACATCACCCTTGTCCATTTCTTTCTTTCTCTTTCGATTTTTACATTTTCCTTTCCTGGCATTGGTCATTGTGGCTCCTCTCCAACTATCCATGTATTAAGTGCTTCCTCTTTTCCTGGCCATTTCTCCTCCTCATAACTAGCTCTCTCTTTCTTTCTCTCCCCAGGAATCATTCTCCTTTTGCACTGATGAAGAACTTGAGCTCAAAAGATGCATAATGCCTGAATAAACTTATCAGGAAAGCCAGTTCCATCCCAGGACTAACCCTGGACATACTGGAAGCTGTTGTGGAAAAGAAGATGGTGGCAAACTTGGACACAATCATACAAAAATCACCTCTGCCACATCTAGGAGGTTCTGTCTTGGAGCACCTTTAGCCACAGGGTCACAGTGTGATACAAAGCGCCTCTGGGGGTCTTTTCTGTATGCTGCTATCAGGCAATTCAATGCTTCCTCTTGACACCCCAGACTAAATGCTCATACTCTTTAAGTTCATTTTGCAATTTATTTATTTAATAATTAATTAATTGATTCATTCAATCATTCACTGCATTATTTGTTCTAAGTCTATATCCTTGTTTTAATGTTTCTTCTGATATATGCATCTAAATCTCCCCTTGGGATTTATCTAATCCAATCTAATTTAAGAAGCTCTCTTGTCCTTACCTTCTTGTACTTTTCCAGTTTACTTCTCACTTGCCACAAAGGTTATTTCCCAATGTTTATTATGGTTTATTGTTTAGAAGTTTATCAAACTCATTTGGTTAGTTAATCACTAACCTGTCACATACTTTTTATAAGTTGTCAAGATTTCTTTTTCACTGACACATTATTATGTCTAACGTTCCTTGACATTATAGGGTTTTTACATTTTACTGTTCTTAAAACTAATCCAAAGAATTATAATCCCATCTATTGCATTTCCTTCTAAATTCTAAATTTAATATTGCTAATTTGTGGGTATTAAGGGAATGCTTTCTCCTTTCTTTTTCTGACAGACTAGCTTGCCTCTTTTAATAGGACTCTTATTATTCTTCCAATACTTCCCACTTGGCTCAAATACTAAAGACCACTTTGCTCTGACCCGACTGCAGTTTGTGGCACCATGGGGACCAGCCTAATATTCTGTCTCCTCTTGTGATGGGATTTTTTGACTCTTTCTTAACTAGAAAGTTAGTTCCTATATTTCATTGCTGACCCTTGAGTATGTCTGCTTGTGGCAGGTAGTGTGTTTTAAGGGTCCAGGCTTTGGAAATAGGACTTCAAACCCTGAGGTTGTGGGTACTAATCCTGTGTGGAAACCATGGGTGTGTAGAGCTTCCCTAATCCGAAACAGACAGGCAGAGACAGGATTTTACCACACAGCACACAATTTTATTAGTCTTCCTCATGGGAACCACTCTACTTCACTTCCCATCATCACAGCACCAATCTAAATTACAACTCAACACACAACAGGTCATTATCTGCCGGCTTCTGCCTCCACCCCCTCTCTGGCAAGCTCTGCCCTCTCTCGCTTCCCATTAGCAGTGGCAGGCTCCCTTTAAACTGTTCCTGGGAGCATTCCAGGTTCTTCATCAATATTACCACCTGGAATTACTCCCAGGTGAGATGGAAATCCACTGCTAGACTCTGCAGCTCCCCCTGGCAGTCCACACGGAAACCAACTGGGCTGCATCAAACTCTCTCTCGGTGTGCGCAGTAGGAACCCGTGGTGCCACAGCCACCGGGAGGGTTGCCCTCTAGCATTCTAGGACAGGCAGTGCCTCGTAGGCCTTTTCTCCCCCGGTCCTTCCATGCAATTGGCGTCTTGGCCAGATAATGGCCGTGGCCGTCCATCACACCTGACATTTTGTGATTGTGAGCAACTCACTTCTCCTGCCTGTGTTCCAATTGGAAAAACTAAAGTACTGTAACCAATTGTATCTCAAATGTTGTAAGATGCCTTTGATAAAGGCATCAGCCAAATAATAATTGATAATTTTGAGCTGAAAGAAGGTAACAATAAAAGTTGAACCCAAACTTTCCTATGTTAGTACTAAAAGGTAAAACTATGAGCGGATCTTGTTCAGTGTTAAAAAAAAATAAAAGTATTTGAAGCTTTTAAGTGAATAAGTGAACTTGAATGCAGCTGTTAAATTAAATTAAATCTGCTAATGTGGATGTGAGGGCAGCACTGGGAGCTGCATAAGAGCAGATTTTACACAAGTGTTGGAAAGCATTTTCCACATAATAAATCACACTCGACTGTAAATCTACGAAAGCAATAGTCTAACAGCGTGGCTCAAAGTAGCGCCCTGGGGATCTTCAAATCTTGGCCTGACATTATGTTGGACAGGGGAGGAGAACAGGAACTGAAGACGTATGAGGGGCTGAACGGCTTTTTTTAATCAATGCTCTTATTGCTTAAGGCCACCTAACTAAAGTTTTCAGGGTTTCTTCGGACAATGGGAAAAATAAGGCAAATGTAAATCTTGAAATATGTATTCTATATATCCAATCCATCACTACAGACCACAATTCTCTACAAGCATAGCAGCTACCAGCTGGTTGACTACTACCACCTCTTTGGCAAGGTGCGAAACACCCATGGTAGTCAGTGGGGTCTCCCTGGTGCTCTGATGTTGGCTAAACACTGAATTCTTACTCTAGTACTATGCAATATGCAATAAATGAACTATCAATAATGATATCATTTAGTATATGCATATTATCATAATAACACATGGTTATACATTTGTTTTTGTGTATTTTATGTTTTTTTTCACATTATTCATCAATTTTTGTGGTTTATGTTTATGTTAACATAATTTGACATAGTTTGATTGTTCCCCTGTCTTGTTTTCTTTGTTTACGAAACACTGTGTGATAGCATCACTTAGCCACAAATGTTTTTTGATGTCATATATGTAATGATACATAAATGCAATCGTCACTTCATGCGGTATACCTCGATGGGTAAAGTTGTTGTCAAAGCTCTTCAGTATTGTAGTTAGTTTCTAATTCAGCTAGGCCCTAGTGCTAGATTTGTCCTCACCACTTTCAACTTTGTTTTTGTTCAATATTTCTGATTAAGATTTTGTTTCTGATCTTTTTTTAATCTCCCAGTTTTAACCCCTTGCTTCACCTGACGACATGTAATTTTTGGCTGACCATCTCCTGGTTTTTTTTGCATTTTGACAATCATCTTTGAACACATTATGTGCAATTTTGTAAACAGATGAAAAGCATCATGTGTGGATATAATATCTGCAAACAAAATTAACAACGCATTATATATTTGACCAGCATCACGCAAAATAGCCACTTTTAATGAGACACACACTTGGACACTGTGTGTGCAACTCTACAATGGCTGTTTCAAAATGTGCTTTAAAGTAAATGCATGCCATGAACCAATCTGCCATTGTGCCATAGACCAGTGCAGTAGATATAGTTAGTTATGACCATGAAAGGCAGAAGCATGTCATTTCAGAAGTAGAGCAATATTCCTCTGCAATGTTGATATCAGAATCATCTAGGCCACAGCAAGCATTAACCTTGCAATAGTTTTGCCGAAGCCTAACGTAGCCTCAGTGTTGTTATTCGTGACTTGTTTATTTTGTCGTTTTTCTGTAATTTTTTTGTAATTGTTGTTAATGAAGTTGTTTTTGCTTATTTCTTTCTTTTAGTTTTTAATTGTATGTCATTAGGTTCTTTCTTTTATTAGTCATTTTGTAATTACCTGTTTTTCTTTTAATTGTGTTTAATTTGTTTTTTTTTTCCGTTTCCTTTTTATGTTGAACCCAGGAAGGTGGGCCTCTGGCCTAATTTATATTATCATTTGGTCATATTCTCTATATTTGGAATTTTAAGCACCTACATTAAAAATACAATTGTAAAAATAATTACAATGTGCAGTGCATTTATATTTACATTGTTATTTGAGTTTTACTAAATGTTGTTTTATTCATTTAACTGTAGTTAAGACTGAATTCTGAATTATAAGGTTGTCAATGGAAAATGTGAAGGTACAGAAAAAATCAGTGTCAGTTCAAATGAATTCCAGAAGCCAGTGCAATTCAGTAAGTTTGGGTGATTACCAATCACAAATCCTGTGTCCTACCACTTGAGGTTTTGCCTGTCGAGAGTTACACGCTCTTCCTGGGTCTAGGTAGAATTTCTACATTCATTCCATATTCCAACCACGTCTTTCTAAGCTTAACTGGCAGCTATAAATCAACCCTGGTTGGATATGGGCATGAGAGAATGTGGTCCTAGTTACTGCATTGTGCACCCATGAACTGAAGAAGTGCGATAAATCAATTTAATTATCACCATCAACCACATCATTATTTTATTGACTGACCCACTAAATGGGATCTGAAGCTGATACCTATCTCATCATCTTAGGGAGGCAAGGGAGGAACAAACTTTGAATGCATTGCCACTTGTAGGGAAAACTCACTCATGCTTAATTAGTCTGGAGTTGCCAATTAACCTACCAGACAAATTTTTATGACACAAGATGAAAACCAGACTACCCAGAAAAAACCCTAAAGACATGAAAATATTATGCAACCTCCACACAAACAGGGCAAAACAGGGCAAAATTCAAACTGACAACCTGCAGCTGTGAAATAGCAGCAATAAACACTGCACTGCCATGACACTCATATTGAAAATATTCAAATGAAAATACGAAAAAAAGTTTCTTGTTTTCTTTTTCAGGATTAATTAGCACTGCAAATAAATCATTGTCACTTTTTTAATGTAATTATTATCTGCAAATGATTTGTTTGGAAAACCAAGATTACATGCTGTAATAGGAAGTTGAAACATAGAACGGATATAGCCAGCTGCACGAAAGACACCAGAGGTGCAAAGTAGTTTTTCTCTTTTCATCCACCCTGCTTCAAAACAACATGACTTTGCAGTTAGAATAATTTAAAAAAATATTTTTTTATTAATCTTAAAATTAACCTTTGGTACACAATTTATGCACAAATAGATGAGCAGATAGAGAGTCTATAAAAATATTCACTCACTTTTATTGTTATACAACAATGAAACACATTTGATTTAGCTTTTTTGACACTGACCAACAGAAATGACAATTTTTAATTATAATAATATAATAATAATAATGCATTTTATTTATAGGGTACTTTACATTAGTAGTAAATCTCAAAGTGCTACATAAAAAAGTTTAAACAAAGGCAAAGCAAGATAAAAACAGAGATAAAATGACAATAATTAGTAGCATTCTTGTTAATATACTTTCCTAAATAGAAAGTCTTTAGCTGTTTTTTAAAACAGCCCACAATCTGCTGTGTTCTCAGGCTCTCTGGGAGGGCATTCCAGAGCCACGGAGCAGCGGCTGCAAAGGCTCGGTCACCCATTGTATGAAGTTTGGTCACAGGGGGGTGAAGGTGAAAGGTATTTGCAAAACGGAGGTTTCTTGTAGTGGATTGTAGTATAAGGACTTCCTTAAGATATTGTGGAGCATTTCCATGGATACACTGGTGAGTAAACAAACAGTTTGTATTCAATACGGAGGTGAATAGGGAGCCAATGAAGTGACTGGAGGATTGGTGAAATGTGTTCATATTTCCGTACCCTCATCAGGATTCTTGCAGCACTATTTTGAATTTGTTGGAGCTTTTGAAGGCTCTTGCTGGGTATCCCGATAAGATGTGCATTATAATAATCCAGCCTGGATGAGACAAAGGCATGAACCAGTTTTTCAGCATCACAGAGGGAGAGGTAGGGACGAAGTTTGGCTATGTTTCGGAGATGAAGGAATGCAATTTTACAAGGTGATGAATATGTGTATCAAATGACTTATGGGAGTCTAACTAATTACAAAGTGCAAACAGATTTCTGGAAAGTGGTCTAAATTAATCTTCTTCTTTTTTCGGCTGCTCCTGTTAGGGGTTGCCACAGAAGATCATCTTTTTCCATATTTTCCTGTCCTCTTTAATACAAATCTAAAACCGAAAAAAACTGATTACATAAGTATTCACCCCCTTTCATATGACACATGAATCATAACTGGTGCAGCAAATTGGTTTTAGAAATCACGTCATTAGTTCAATGGTGATTGTCTGTCTGGGGTTTCAGTTGATTGTAGTGTAAATGCATGTTTTATGGAAGGTCCAACTTATGGTGAGTCAGTATCTTAGCTTAACCTACTCAATGAAGACAAGAGAACACTGTGACACCCCGTCTCATCCACATACCTATCAATGGTTCAACTTGGGGCATCAAGTAGTTGTACCAAGGATAAACCATGGTGAGCAAGATATAGATAAAATGTCAAAAAAATAGACAGGTCTTTACTTAAAAACAACTGATATGAAAATGTGTGTGTCCGATTTGTTGACAGAGTGAAAGAATTACATCTATAAGTCTATCAATTCCAAGGTTATGTTAAATGACAAAAAATAATATATTTATTGTGAGATCCCAGCACTCCCGGCACCCCTCAATGGGCATTCAACAACCCCCCAACTGTGCTGTCCGCTGAAACTCTGTTAAAACAGGCAGGGGTGGTTGTCAGTTCAACTGCAAGTTTGCATGCTCACCGTGTAATGTGTCTGTTGCCCAATGGTTGATGCGGGGAACAATTAAAACTGGCTACTGACCTGACCTCTCTTGTACAGGAAGACTATCCGTTCTTTTAATCTAAGAAGGGAGCTAATGCAGGATGGCTTCCAGCGTCACCACTCGTGTGCTGTTTGTGCTTAAGTGACAGCTATTGTTTGAATAGATGCTTTGAGAATGTTCCTGTCTTCACAACAATAAAGCTGATTTTTTCGGAAACCTGGACTCACCTCCTTCTCTCTTGTGAAAGTCTGTGACCCTATATAGTGCTCTATATATATATATGTATATATAAAATCCAACGTCTGTCTGTGTATCTGTCTGATGTATGTCTGTCTGCTTTTCACAAGAGAACTACTTAACGAATTTAGATCGGGATTTTTTTCTATAATTTGCTTGAACATTCCAGTTGATTTTGCAACTTCTCTCATTGCGCTATGTATCATAGTTCGCTTGCGGTACCTATTTATTTGCGTGAATTCGAGAGAGATGCAATGGGCAGAGAGGAGGGTGGCAGGGTCCTTTTCCCTCACACACCAGCCTCGGGGTGTTCCTTACCTCCACTTAGGTAGCGAACGAGAGAACTACTTAACGAATTTAGATCGGGATTTTTTCTATAATTTGCTTGAACATTTCGGTTGATTTTGCAACTTCTCTCATCACGCTAAGAATAATAGTTTACTTGCAGGAGTGATTTATTTGTGCTAATCAGAGAGAGAGGCTGTGGATCAATTATATTTAGTTATATTTGTAAATAATTTAGAGGTCTGTTTTGAAAATATTAAAGAATCTTGTTATGTTGAGCAGGGACAAAATAAAAATCCACTGTGATTCAATATGTATAATAATAATATGTGTAGTGCCCATGGTGGAGAATACTTCTAATAGGCAGGCAGAGTAATTACTGTAGAGTGATTGACTAGAGTTTCATAGAGTAACTATAATAAACAGTACTTGCCTATTTAACCATAAAGATGTCTGTAATATTTTATTACAGAGTTGCCCAGTACTGTAAGTAGTCATTTTCAGCTTTCATGCTCTTCACCCACACTAAACAATTCAATAATTAATTGCAGATTTTCACAACATTTTAGTTAAGTGATTCTTGGATTATATGTTAATTACACTTCACCTTGATTTACTTGGGATTCCTTATTATGAGATTCAATATTTAGATGGAGCAACTTTAATAACTCTTTGATAATATTGAGGAGATATAATAAGTGGTGCGTGTTGCTCCTAGACTGTTTAACTTGCTGCACAAAATATATTACTATACTGGTTATTTTACAATGTTATGACACTCCATCAATTTCTCCCTTGATCCTCTTACTTTACTAATACAGTTACACACTACCACAGAAGACATGAGACACCTGCGGATAGGACACCAGTTCATTACAAAGCACATTCATTCACAAAACACCTGCACACAATGCCAAATTACAGTCAGCAATCAACTTAATCTTTTCATCTCTGGGATCTGTGAAGAAAAAAAATGTATCTGATGATAAACCCACACAGACATGTGGATAATGTGAAGACTCCATCGAGACTGAGAGGAGGTCAGGATTTTAGACCATGTCTCCTGGAGATGTAAATGCTCAAGCACTTTCTAAGATGACATTTTGGCTACTGGATGGTACAGTCATGCATTTGTTAGGTTGAAGCTAAATGGGCTTCTATAAAGTACTAAATTAATGGTCTGAATACTTAAATGAAATAGAGAAAATGAAAAGTTTTCATTTTAAATAAAATTGCATACCTTTCTAATAACATGTTTTCACTTTGTCATTAGTTATCGAGTGTAGATAAATGGGCAAAATAGCAAATGTATCAATTTACAATGGAATCTACAATACTATAAAGAATGCAGAAAGTTAAGGGGTCTGAATACTTTCAGAATCCACTGTCAATGATCTCATCCCATTTTGCTCAAGACTTTTCTTGTTTGTTTTTTTTTCTAACTTGATTACACAAGGTAGATGGTTGCCTGTGCTGTTGGGTCCTGGGTCCTGTTTTTAGAATCCCAACCTGGTCAATGGCTTTATGGAGTTTAAATCCATGCCAAAAACATGTATGTTAGTTTAAATGTTCACTCCAAACACCCAGTGTGGGTGAGTGTATTAGGATGCAATGACAAGGCCTTTCATAGGGTCCTGACAAAAATGTGGGGACAGAAAATAGATAGAGCCTAGTGACAGACCTAAAACAACTGTGCAGTGTAAATCAGCTAATGGTTCTAGCATTAGAAATAATGCAGAAGACCCTACGGTGCATTTTTAAGGGGTCTTTGAAGGCATAAAGAGCTTCTCAGTGTAGGATATGAAGATCTGGGGCTGACTGAATCAGGCCATAAAATAGATTGTGAACCCTAAATGCCTGATCATGCTTATGCTTTTACAGCACCATAAAATGACTGTGAAATGAACTATCATTCTAGAAAATTTAGCCCTTTAAAATGTCATGAAATAGGCAATGTGTGTACAGCTATTGGTGATAGTTTCAAAGCTCCTATTAACAAGATAAATGCATTTACGGATGATTTTCTTGAAAAGAAATATGTCTGTAATATATATTGTGGCAAGCTGCTGTGGGTGGTAACCAGCCGGGAAGCCACAAAGGACCGGAGGAGGGCTTACACCTCCTCCAGACTACAAAGGGGCGACCGCCCTGGTGGGTTTGGGGACCACGGGAACAGAGCTTAGAAGCTCAACCCTATAGGGGCTCGGGAAGAGAGGAGTGAAGGCGGACCTGAAGAGAGAGAAAAGGCATTGTGAGGCCAGGACTTTGGGGGTGAAAGTGGGTTGTGTGCACTTGTAAATAATGAAAATGTAACTAAACGTGTGTTGGTTGGTGAACCATCAGTGTCCGCCTGTCTGTGTCTGAGCTATTCCCCACAATGTATATACTTATCATTAAAAAAAACGTAAAACATATGCATTAAGTACTGTATACTCTGTACATGTATTCCTCTTCATATTTAGAAAAAGGAAAAGAGAAAGAGATGGAATAAAGCATAACGCATGCAGCCATTCCATTAAGCATGAATTCCACATATTGCTGTAACAAATACAACAGTCCATTTGGTAGGACCCTCGCAGGTTGGCAGGAGGGGGGCCAATTTTAAACTCTGTTGAGAAGCTTTTAATTGACTGCAAATCTATACTCAAAGCATTAGTTAGACACTTTGTAGAAAGGAAGAGAAAAGACAAACACAGCAGTAGGGATTGCCATAATGTCAGCATTAGAAAAGAGGGACATAAAGAAAGTGATGGAATTGAATTATTAGTTTTCTTTTTAATATAGGCTGACTAATTTTAAAAACTCATAGTGAGAAAACAAATATGCCCCTGTTTTGTTGAACTGGCAAGCAAAGTAAGAAAACTTTTTTGAAGTGTATTTATTTGTTGATAGTTAAATCAGTTATAAAGATGTGTTGATGGAGCATATTGATTAAACATGTAATCTTCTATGCACTGTTCAAAACAGTACTGGAAAACACTGGACACTAAAGCATTTGCTGCTTACAGAGGGCAAAAATCAACAAGTTAGAAAATGTACACATGGCACAACATTCAGGTGCATTTGTAGACTTGATAAGCTGGTTTGAACATTGGAGCAGTTTTTAATTTTCTAGTCACTATTTATTTAGTTTATTACATATTTTTGTAACAGTGAATCATACTAAAAAATAGCAATGATAGCAGAATGTAATTTCTATACAATTATATGTACAAATTACATATATGTATGTAATTAATATATTAATAGTGTACATAAAATATGTTTTTGTATCATTTTACAATATCATGTGACTGAAATTGTTTTCATAGGTGGCAAACTCCAACTCAAGTGATAAAAAGATTCACATGCTATTGTCAGCAGTTGGATGTTGAAGTTTGTGGCTAATTGCAGTTCAAAATTTCTTTAACATAAATTTTTCAAATAATTTTTCAAAGTCTCAAGCTGTATGTTAGATAGAAGATCATTATGGTACTTTGCTGAAATTTTATAGGAACAGAGAAACATTGAATCATTATAATCTTTGGAAAATGTAGTTGAGGGGTTGTTTTTAGTGTAATGAAAATACTGAATACATGTTTAGTCACAGTAGCATAAAGTTCCCCATAGCCATCTTTCATATATTTCAGCATAAGATGCTTTCATTTATTTCTTTCATGGACATGCACATTCGGTCACTTACTCTCTTTGATTTCAAGGAGCAAAAGAAGTAAGATGCTGTGACCAAGGACCTTGCAAGACGCAACGCATGTTCATGGGATGGTAGAAGCAGAATCTAGACTGTTAGCATGTAATGAGACCTACACATGCATTTTAATACAGTAAGGGACAGATCTTACCTTGTATGAGGATGAGTAAATAAACAGTATTATTACTGCCATACTGAATCCAACAAATAAAGAATATTGCTATTAGTGAAGTGGATAAATGCATACACATCTAAAGAATATGGTAATACTTGATAATGCATCCCCACCTACAATCTGACACTGTTGTGATATGGAGTCCTGAATGTAGCAAAATGGGTGTGAGGCCTTACCTAAATAGCCTGTCCTACTACGAGACTCACCTCAAATCCAGCTAGCCTCAAAACTGCTAACTGCAAGCTTCTGACCTATGACACCCCAAACAAGGTTAACCGGTCAAAGTAACAAGAAAAGCCCCAGAAATATAGCAAAAGACCCACCAGAAGAAGAATGACCTTCCACTTGTATAAACAGGGCAAATAAATAATCTTTACAAAGAAAGGATTTATTAGAAACAATAGAAAAATATAAGCAAAATGCACAAAAAGGCAAAAAGGAGCTGCTCAAAGGCAATCTTAATCAAACAAGTCCAAATTCATAATACAGAAGAGAAAACCAGGAACGGAATTGCAGAATAAGTTGGGAAAACTGGAAAATTCAACAAAATAGCAATACAGTAATCCCTCGCTATATCGCGCTTCGACTTCCGCGGCTTCACTCTATCGCGGATTTTATATGTAAGCATATTTAAATATATATCGCAGATTTTTCGCTGGTTCGTGGGTCTTTTAATTTCTGGTAGATGCTTCCTCAGTTGGTTTGCCCAGTTGATTTCATACAAGGGACGCTATTGGCAGATGGCTGAGAAGCTACCCAATCAGAGCACGTATTACGTATTAAATAAAACTCCTCAAATATATTGTGAGCAGGGGGGCTGTTCGCACCCCTAGAGGATACGGACGCTCCTCAAAAAATGCTGAAATACTACCTTCACATTGCACCCTTCCATGCTGGGCTTATTTGTGGCTGCTTTGTTGTGCAATACGCTTCCCGCACGGTGCTTCGCATACTTAAAAGCCCAAACAGCACCTATCGGTTTTTGATTGTTTGTTTGTCTCTCTCTCTCTCTCTGACATTCATACTTAAAAGCCCAAACAGCACCTATTGATTTTTGATTGTTTGCTTTCCTCTCTCTGTCTCTCTCTGACATTCTCTGCTCCTGACGCACACTCCTTTGAAGAGAAAGATATGTTTGCATTCTTTTAATTGTGAGATGGAACTGTCATCTCTGTCTTGTCATGGAGCACGTTTAAACTTTTGAAAAAGAGACAAATGTTTGTTTGCAGTGTTTGAATAAAGTTCCTGTCTCTCTACAACCTCCTCTGTTTCTGTGCAAATCTGTGACCCAAGCGTGACAATATAAAAATAACCATATAAACATATGGTTTTTACTTCACGGACTTTCACCTATCGCCGGGGGCTCTGGAACGTAACCCCCACGATAGGTGAGGGAACATCTTCACAAAAACAATGTTCTCTTGTTTTTAGCATACAAAGAAGCGGCCTAAATTAGCCAGTGTAAGGGCTCAGAAGGAGTGATGTCAGGATGACTCCGCCTCTTGGGGGCTGCACCCACAACACTTAAGGAATGGAAGCACAAATGAAAGGACAATACACAACATAAAGAAATGAAATATGAAAAATAATACTTGAAAATGACACTAAAACATAAAATATACATAAATACAAACCCTTACATATCAGACACCACCCTGTCTCGTGTGTACTTGTGGGCACCACTGCAAGTGGTTACTGTTTTGACCTCAGATGAGGTTATCAAATGAGTAAAGGAAAAAAACTATTAAAAAAAATACAAGCTGACATATCGGATTACAGGGTTAAATGTAAATAGTGAACTAGCTTGTAGCTGAAGTCATCCAGAAAATATTTCTGTTTTAAGATACACACGTTTGCAAATTTGCCAATGCTTTTCAAAGGGAGAATAAGTGTGCCAAGCTTCAACAAAATCAGTCCATTGGGAGCAGAGTTTTTTCATGTGGACAGACAGACATGGCTATTACAGTATGTGCTCTTCAAATTATATATCAATGTACCTGAAAAGGCTGTCCTTGAGACAATTATCCTAAACGCTATGGATCTACAGTGTCAAATCACTTTATGAACATCAAAAGTCTACTCAACATTTCACATGGAAATTGCCAAATCCTCCCTGACTCTGACTGGTGGACAATAACCTGATTTTTTTTGTCGGCAACATTCCTAGTCTGAGTTATCTAAATATGGCTGAGCTTTTTTAATGGAGTCTGCAAGTTTTATTAGGATATGACCATATCCACCATCATTCCTAAAATCAAAAATATGGGATGCTTGAGTTATTAAGTAAGTACAGCACCCACAGCCCACTGAGATATCTGTTTTCTTTAGTGAACGATGACAATTCTGAAAAAGACTGAATAAACATTTGGAGGAGTTTTCATTCTAAAATATCTTATCACGAGAAATTATCAAACTGTAGTCCTTGAAGGCTTGATCAGGAAGTTTGACAGATCAGTTAAATTATCATGTAGTGTTTCCTATAACGTGTTACATTAAAAAACATTTCATTCTAAAGTGCTGCATTTGTACCATGCTTATCATGTACAACATAATAATTTTCAAAACATTTATCAGGTATCCAAACAAAATTTACCCTCTACTCTGACAGCAGCTGACTTTATACTCTAACATGGTTTATGCATGACTTGTACTTTTTCAGAATTGTTTTTAAAACCCTGAGTATTGGATTTAAAATTGAACAACTGGATTATAAGACTGGTAGTTTGATTTAGATGTAGTAGAATAATTCTCTACAAAAATATAATTTTCTAGTCTTTATGTGTGTGTGTGTGTGTGTGTAACAAAAGAAATAAGTTGACGGTACTGTGCTGGCAAGCAACATTAATAACAAGATGCCATTTAGAAGAAACTGAATAATAATCAGAGCTGGAGGGCAACATGAAAATGTTCAATAATCATGTTTTTTTTCAAAGGTGTGGACAGATTAGGCTTCCAACAAAATAAACATGGAAAGAAACAGAAGAGTTTTAAGCCTGTCTGGAGCGTGACCGAACGCCCTTCCTGTGGTTCACTCAGCTTTTGACTCTTCCATTAGAATACATTAATAAAGCAATAAGAGATCTGATGTCTGAGAAACCTGTGTCAGTATGAAAGCAAGCCAAATATCCCCCCCCCACCCCATGCTTTAAATTAAAATTATTCAGAGAAGTTCATGATCTCAGCGTGTAAGCCTTGCAGCAAAGAAAGTGCCGATATCTCTCCTCTGCAGTGTAAGACCAGACTTAAGATTATAGATTTGACCTGAATGTTACCAGGTGGATAACATTTGCAGTACTGTTTAGCTTGAATAGGTAATAAGACTTGCTATATAAATATTTTAAATGCATTTAAAGGTAGCAACATTCAAATCTTACTAATACCATACAATTTATTGGTAACTAATTTAAATGTGTTAGTCCAATGGATATCAAGCTGTGAGCCGTGCTCTCCAGGGAGTCTGTTTGGGGCGTCCACAGCAGTACTAGCAAAGTAAACATTTAAAAAAAATAAATTATTCCAATTTTAAAGATTGTTTTTACATTGTTTTCCATATTTTATAAAATAAATATCATTTTTTATCTTCTATGCCCTCTATATTTGGCATTGTGTGGAGAGACGAATTGGTACATCTGTGAAACTGCATACTTACAACCCTATTTTTCATAACAATGCATTTAACCTAGGTGGCCACCTGTGTGTTTGGTAGATTTAAGGAATTAGATAACTTGCTAACCTGTTTAATGTTGTTGGACTCCTGTAATACCAATCTCTCCAGTCTCATTTTCCTCTACCTTCCTCATCATTTTTCTTTTATTTGCAAAATCAGTCATTGTTGAGAACATGCATCATCTCTCTTTCCTCTCATAGATAGATAGATAGATAGATAGATAGATAGATAGATAGATAGATAGATAGATAGATAGATAGATAGATAGATAGATAGATAGACATTTATTTGTCCAAATGGGAAATCTGTTTTTTTTTTTACAGAAGCTCAATGAATGAGTAAATAAATAAATATTAATATACAGTACTATAGGAAACATATCAGGCCAGGTCAGGCCAGGCTGGGGAACATGCACTGGTGCTGCACGTTGCCCCACCCACCACACAACGAAACAGCTCGGGATCCTGGTTGGCAACCCCCCCCCCAGACAGACATGCAGTCCAGTCCCACCCTCCAGAAATGACCATCTATCTGCCGCAGCCAGGTGCAATGTAGGCATCCCCTTGGCCTGGTCCAGCTGCTCAGGTCCTCAACAATAGGGATCCTGCTAGCCGGATCACCCTCGGGTAATCGTACCACATGGCTGTAATGCCGTAACTGATGCTCCCTCATAATGCAGGTAATTTGTCTCAATTGGAACTCCATGAGCAACAGCTCATTTGACACAAAGTCAAACCAAAGGTACCCAAGGATTCTCTGAAGAGACCTAGTATTGAAGGAGTCCAGTCTTTGTCTCAGGTCACTGAATAGTGTGCATGTCTTGCAACCATATAGCCAAACAGGAAGCAACAGGACTCTAAAGACTTGGACCTTCATCCTTTTGCATAAATATTGATTTCTATAGATATCTTTATCTACGGAAAAGGACTATGGGAAACAATAACATCAAATGCACACCAGAATAACTAAAACAAGAAAGAAAACCTTCTGACTTTTCAGTCCCAGTCTCAGTGAGGCGTTATGCAGGTGTATTGTTGTTGGTATAATGGAGCCCTTGTCACATGTCTTCACGCACTTCTGCTGAATATTTTGTTGGCTAAAAGTCCTCAGTGTTAGTGTGTCAGACAGAGGATGTGCGGCATTGTACATAATGGCACTGCATTTTATTTTTATTCTCTCCTTCACAACTTCCTCTAGAGGTTTAAGAATGCATCCTATAACTCAGTGGTCCCCAACCTTTTTGACAGCAAGGACCACTTTATTAGATGCATATTTTTCCACGGACCGGTCGGGGTTCAGTTTTATACACAATTTACATAACATTTCTATTATTATTAAGTTATTAAGCAGTTCGCATACGTTTGCAACCCGAGATTTTTCTTCTTTTTTTGCATATAACAAAGACATATGCTTTGCATTTGCCATTCCAACAGATTGCACATCACAAACATTAACACTGTTATCGTTTTTTTCGTGTCTGCCATTTCTATAGGAGGGTGACAATGAGTTAAATTCCAATGGATGTTTTTCAAATGTTGACAAGCAATAAGCAAAAGGTATCACTGAAAACCACAGAAAACAAAAACAGCAAAAAAAAACAGTACGAGGAAAGTTCGAAGAAAGAATTTTTTTTTACAATGTTTCTGTTTGGGGATCGTTGTGCAAACGTGCACATCTGAGCTGCGACCACAGATCTAACTGCTCTGTGGATGATTCATTCAGGCATTTCAAGGTCACTTCGTTGTAATGAAAGCATCTGCTGAATGTACTTTGTAGTAACGCGATTTCTATAGACTCATGTCATATGGGGAAACTGTCGGGACCGTAACAATACTTTGTTGTAATACTCTCTCACCTCGGTCTCTCTCCTCTCTCTGCGCCGCTGCAAAGCCCCGCCCGCCAAGCATTCTGAAAAGTCTGAGTGAGTCTCCGTTGCCGGTAGTGGGTCGCAGACTAGTGGTTGGGGACCCCTGCTATAACTGACTTTGACCTTTTAATTAGTTTTTTGATTCGGTGGGCCTCTCTTCAAGTGATGTTACCAGCCCAGCATTCCACAGAGTAGAAAATCACACTGGCCATCACAGAGTTATAGAAGATTTGAAAGATGTCAATACCCATATTAAAAGAGTATAGTCTCTTAAGAAAAGAGTCTGCTGTTCGCTTTCTTATATAGATCCTCTGTGTTACAAGACCAGTCCTGTTTGTCATCTACTGCTTGAATAGTGACATGACTGGTCATAGAGGCTCTTTGGTTTTGCTGATGTTATGTTTGTTTTCATTCTTTCTGTATCAAGAAACAAAGTTATCCCACTGACTCCTATATTTTATCTCATCCCCTTTCTCTGCATTAGGTGCTCATGGTCTTGACCCCCCATCTCACCGTTTCTCCCCCTCTAAGTGTCTACTATCCAGCCTTAACACTTTATTGAGTAACTCAGTATATAAACCTCTCCCCTTAATTTTAGTTTGGCTCAGAGACCTCTCTCCTTCCTCTTCTCCTCCTGTCTATCTCCTGTCCTGTCTCCTGTCTGCCAAAGAAAGGCTTCATTTGGAACAGGCCGTTTGACTAAATGTCGGCCAAAAAGAGTACATATCATTGCAATTTAGATTCTGTGGGTCTAGTGTGGGTCATTATTATGCATATTTTACTGCAGTATGGAGTAACATACACATACATAATACATAAGAATTAGCCACATGCAGCAGCACTGATCAAACCAGACCTTAAAGGGTCATCCAAGAGTCAGAAAATGTATTACACCCTATGAAATAATAATAATAGTACAGCATTTAACATCCCTGCTGCTTCACACACTAGTGCAGCACTTAACATCCCTGCTGTGCCACCTGACAATGAAGCACTCAAGACTCCTGCTGTTGTACCTCTGTCACTGGCCACACACCACTAGAGTTTGTGTGTGTTGTTTCAAAGAAGAAGGGATGGCTATGAAACGGCATTGACAAGTTACATTTGTCAGGGGTGAAAAGTATGAACTGGTATTCCATCATGCCAATAAGCAAGTTAAAAGCATGCTGCAAGGGAGCCTATAAAAATGTTACCAAAGTCGAAAAAAGCATTGCAACTCAGAAAGAGTGAGCAGCCCTTTTCAAGATAGCGAGCTACCTAAAAGAGATATGTAAAGAGTAAAGGATCAATTGGTACTCAGCGTCACTGAGAACAGAAGCAGCCAAGTGCTACACTATTAATTTTATTCAGGGAGGCACGGTGGCATAGTAGTGAGCACAGCTGCCTCACTGCTCATGTCACAGTTTTGACCCCAATTAGCCACCCAGCATCATTGGTAGAGGTTTCACTAACACTTAGGAACACTTAGAACAGCACTGCACCATTTTAATTCACTCAAAACTAGTTCAATTTCTCCTTCCCCATCGACTTCAATGCATTTAGCTGAATTCTAAGCAAAGCAAATTCAGTGGGGTTCACTCATCACTAAATACACACAACAACAATGAGAATTTTTATCAATTCTTTTTGTGTTTTTAACTTTCATGTTCTTTTTTAACTTTTCCAATTTTTTTTCTTAAAAATTTTAAATGAATTAACAATTATCAACAAGATGAGGCAGATTATCAGAATCACTGTCCTCTGCACATTCACATGCAGCAAACGCTGTCACATCGTCCTCATCCAAGTTGTTTCTAGTGATGGTTCTGTCCAACGTTCTTCTGATGCAGGTACAGATTTTGGAATATGTCTATTTTTGTTTGTTTCATTTGTTTCTCTTTTTTATTATAGATTTTCTTGTAGGCAGGTATGCAAGCAGGTATGTCATGATTTTTTTGTAACTAACAGATAACCTTTTGCATCTGTCATCTAGCAACTTTCATGTTTCCAGAACTTTCAGCTTCATTTCCAGATCAATAGAATGTTTCTTCTTGGATTCCTCCACAGGCTTTGTTTGAGGGCATTCAGGGACCATGATGATTACAGTATTTTTTTTAACAAAAAATAAACTACAAAATATCACAGTAAGTCAAAAGACACACAGTAGAAAACATTGGAAGAATGACAGTGGACAGCTGAAGACACAATGTTGGAACTAAAATGTTTTACAACATGTTTTGTGTACAGTACTGTATTTCATTATTAAAATATACAAAAGCATACCAAAAGTATTAAAAACATATCTTTTTCTCTTAGCTATTCATTACATATGAAATGTACTATGGCTGGCAACAGTGCCACACGTATGTGATAAATAGGCATTGTAATAGATGGCACATATCCCAGTCAGGATTGAACAGGGACCCTTATCCAGCCAGGAGGCCAGTATAATGAAAGAATCAGGGGAGATGATGACTGGAGAATATTTTTCCCCCAATTTTTCTTTAGATGGTGGCATCTCTGGGCTTCAGTACCCATTCAGATACCCTCAGGGCATGCTGGGAACTGGAGTCCTGAAATATACAGCATTGTTGGATTCTATGGGTGCCGCCAGGGGATTGTAAACCACTGCTTTGCAGGACTTCTACGTATCCTGGAATTGCTTCCAACAGACTATGCCCTAACACCAGATGAACTCCCTGGTCTAATATAAAGAAGTCATTCTGCTTCACTTCAGGGAGTCCGAGTTGAAAGGCTGAAATTGGGGTCAAGAAACAAGAAGTGATGTTATGTGCTGGTGATATGTTGGTTTCTGGCTGTGCAAAGGGAAGCAGAACAGAAGGGTCAACCATTATCTCACGGTGGAATTACAAGTTGATAAGCCCTGAAGTTGCTTCCCAGGCTCATATGTGTAACATCGTGCAAGTTCTTATTGCCCTCAGCTGTAAACATGGTATGATTGGCCTCAACTTAGTTAGTCGTAAATTGCCGCATGACTGTACTAATTTTAAATGTTCCTAATCTCCTAATTATCAACAAGCTCAAATTTCCTTCATAGACTTACCTTCCTATATGTAAGTGCTATCTCATAGATCTTGAACCTGATCTTCTTTGTCATTTTTGCTCTCTGGGTATCCCAGGTACTTTTCTCCATATTTTCTATGTTTTTCCCTCCTGCTTTTTTTATTTGGACCTTTGAGTTTCACTCCTTGTCTTCTTTCCTCTCTGTTGATATTCCTCTACTCCCTGAAACCCTAATCCTTTTAGATTTGTCCTCCCTTAATCTCACCTCTTACCTTATCTGTTTAGGCAGTCTTGCTGCTAAACATCTCCTTGCTTTGTGATGTAAATCTCCTGAGACTGTCACTAATGATAATTGGATATCTAAATTTTACAGTTTGTTACATATGGAGCAATCAGCATTTCTAATTAACAAAGCATACACAAAAATTACTGAGGGCTGATCTACTGCTGTTCAGTCCTTTAAATCCTAGATATCTCTGTTTGTTAAGGCTTCTGTTAGTTCTGTGCTCTCCGACTCACTATAGGGTGTACGTTTAGGCAGGAGTGAGTGTCATCATGGTATGAGTTCTGGTAAAAATACTCTGTAAAATTCTGTTTAATTCATTATATTGGAAAAACCCAACAAATAATTGATCAAAAAATAAATATAACTCAAAATGGTCTTCAATTGTTGCATAAAAGTGGGCCTATATCAATGTAGATTATGGCCTAAATGCTTTTAAGATTTAACAAAAGTTTCATATGAGCAAAGTATAAATAGATATTGTAGTATATAGTTGAAACTGAAATTGAAATAGAAATTACATGTAAATGATTTTGTGTTTTGGAGAATAACTGTCATGTTCACTATAGAATACAATGAGACATGTAATACATTTAAAAAATAAAAAAGGCTTTAGGTGATTTATTAATAATGTCGTTCTACTATAGTAGTAACTACTACTAGCAGTAACCAAGATCCAAGGTCATGCTACACTAAGCCAGACTGGGTTTATATTAGTAAATGGGCTGTGATGTCCGAGGCTCCCACGGACTTCCTTGGTATGTTCCACTTCCTGGGACATTGATAGTCATAACCAAGATGGACTAGGACAATGAGGACACAAACAATAAGAATTGGTGCAAATATGTTTTATTTCAAACAAACAAAGTACATAAAATGTGGTGGAGAAAAAAAGTCTTCAATAAATGATCCTTAATAATAAAGTGTGAAAGGTAAAACCAATAAATAGTTAAATAAAAAGGAATAAAAACAAAGATTAAATCAATTCCTTCCTTTTGTTCCCCAGTGCTCTCTTTCATCTCACATTGTTCACAGATCAAGAATGCTTAGCAGCATTGTGGCACTGGAAATGTGGTCAACGCTCTGGCTCCTATCCCAGTCGCTTCAGTCAGTCACCACTGGGATCCACTGAACCTGGCTCCCTCGTCCCACCACCATCCCTCAGTATACATACAGTAGGATCCTTTAAGCACACAGTTACTCCTGCTCACTAGAAAGATAGATAGATAGATAGATAGATAGATAGATAGATAGATAGATAGATAGATAGATAGATAGATAGATAGATAGATAGATAGATAGATAGATAGATAGATACTTTATTAATCCCCAAGGGGAAATTCACATACTCCAGCAGCAGCATACTGATAAAAACAATATTAAATTAAAGAGCAATAAAAACGCAGTGCAAGTTAAAAAAAATGCAAGGTGGAGAGTGCAAGGCAGGTATAATATACAATAATCTTGTATAGTGCTAACGTTTACCCCCCCGGGTGGAATTGAAGAGTTGCATAGTGTGGGGGAGGAACAATCTCCTCAGTCTGTCAGTGGAGCAGAACAGTGACAGCAGTCTGTCGCTGAAGCTGCTCCTCTGTCTGAAGATGATACTGTTCACAGTTCAGCACCCGTTGCTCTGCCACAGATGTCAAACTGTCCAGCTCCATGCCTACAATATAGCCTGCCTTCCTCACCAGTTTGTCCAGGCGTGAGGTGTCCCTCTTCTGTAATGCTGCCTCCCCAGCACACCACCGTGTAGAAGAGGGTGTTCGCCACAACCATCTGATAGAAAATCTGCAGCATCTTACTGCAGATGTTGAAGGACGCCAGCCTTCTAAGAAAGTATAGTCGGCTCTGTCCTCTCTTGCACAGAGCGCCAGTATTGGCAGTCCAGTCCAATTTATCATCCAGCTGCATTCCCAGGTATTTATAGGTCTGCACCCTCTGCACACAGTCACCTCTGATAATCATGGGGTCCAGGAGGGGCTTGGGCCTCCTAAAATCCACCAGCAGCTCTTTAGTTTTGCTGGTGTTCAGGTGTAGGTGGTTTGAGTCGCACCATTTAACAAAAATATACTCCTCCTCCTGCCCACTTCTGATGCAGCCCATGATAGCAGTGTCGTCAGCGAACTTTTGCACATGGCAGGACTATTGGTTGTATTGGAAGTCTGATGTATATAGGCTAAACAGGGCCGGAGAAAGTACAGTCCCCTGCAGCGCTCCTGTCAGACCTGCATTTCCTGAGACGCACATACTGAGGTCTGTCTGTAAGATAGTCCACGATCCATGCCACCAGGTATGTATCTACTCCCATCTCTGTCAGCTTGTCACTAAGGAGCCGAGGTTGGATGGTGTTGAAGGCGCTAGAGAAGTCCAGAAACATAATTCTTACAGCACCACTGCCCCTGTCCAAGTGGGAGAGGGATCGGTGTAGCATATAGATGATGGCATCCTCCGCTCCCACCTTCTCCTGGTATGCGAACTGCAGAGGGTCGAGGGTGTGGCGGACCTGTGGCCTTAGGTGGTGAAGCAGCAGCCGCTCCATGGTCTTCATCACATGTGACGTCAGAGCGACAGGCCGAAAGTCATTCAGCTCACCAGGACGTGATACCTTTGGGACTGGGGTGATGCAAGATGTTTGCCAAAGCTTCGGGACTCTCCCCCGTTCCAGGCTTAGGTTGAAGATGCGCTGTAGAGGACTACCCAGCTCCAACGTACAGGCCTTCAGCAGTTATGGCGATACTCCATCTGGACCCACTGATATGCTTGCCCGAAGTCTCTTCAGCTCTCTGCTTACCTGGGCTGCTGTAATTGTGGGTGGGGGGAAACTTTCTCCTATGCTGGTATCAGCAGAAGGATGGGTGGAGGATGCAGTACTCTGAGTTGAGAGTGGGTTAGGGTGGTCAAGCCTGTTGAAGTTGTTCATCAGGTTCACACTCTCCACGTCTCTCTCAATGGTGGCACCCCGCTTCAAGCTGCAGCCAGTGATGACCTTCATCCCGTCCCACACTTCCTTCATGCTGTTATTCTGCAACTTCTGCTCCAGCTTTCTCCTGTACTGCTTCTTCGCCACCCTGAGCTGGACTCGGAGTTCCTTCTGCACGTGCTTGAGCTCATGTTGATCACCTCCTTTAAATGCCCTTTTTTTCTGGTTCAAAAGGCCCTTGATGCCACTTGTAATCCATGGCTTGTTGTTAGCATAGCAGCGTACTGTTCTTACTGGAACTACAATGTCCATACAGAAGCTGATGTAGTCAGTAGTGCAGTCAACAACCTCCTCAATGTTCTCACTATGTGACCCCTGCTGGATATCCCAGTCCGTAGTTCCAAAGCAGTCTCTCAGAGCCTGCTCTGCCTCTGGGGACCACTTCCTGAATGAGCATGTAGTTGTAGGTAGCTCCCTCACTCAGAATAATAGTCAAAAGACATCGGAAAAGGTTTGGGGCAGCCACCCGTATATTGTGCCCTGGCTGCAAATGGGTTATTCATTTGTGAGTTGTTTACAAGTCTTGAGTCCAAAATAGAACTGATTTTAAGGTTGTAATGATGGCGGCATTAATCGCCTGGACAGGAAGTGATGTCATTGGGACTGGAACCGGAAGTGATGTCGTCTGGACCGGAAGTGGCATTATCAATGGCCCTGGAAATGGAACTGATGTCATCAATGGCGCTGGACCACCCCCCAATCCCGACCACCCCCCATTTACCGAAAGTGATGTCGTTGGGACCAGAAGTAACTTCATCAGTGGTGCCGGAAAACAGAAGTGACATCATAAATGGTGCTGGAACCATGAGGGATTTCCTGTGGATGGTCTGCAGAGGATTGAGAGAGAAAGTCAGTGCACCTCGCCACCCCCTCATCTGCCGTGGAACTACTATTATTCAGGCTCTTTAGCTGCCTCCCAATTGCACATGTGTATAAAAATAACAGGGCACCACACAGCTGAATAAAATATACAAGTAAGGACAACATGGAAAAGTATCATACAGTAAATATTGGGGCCTAACAGCAGAGTGCCAGCTTAGGAATGTTCCAGAGCAGTAATGTGACTTGCTCTTCACTGTCTCAGGTTTATAAAGAGTAAGTGGTTTAGTATGTTTGGAGGTATTTTGATTTTAAATTGTTCCTTTAGATTGTGGGCTAAATATGAGTGACTAATGGTCTTCTCCTTGTCTGTCTTCCCTAAGAGTTTCTGGATCATTTACATGAATGTCCAATGATGGCACTTTATCTTAGGGCACATCCTTAGGACACCAAAGAGACATTTCATTTGTAAGCACACACAAAATCGCACCTCTCAGGTTCCTAAATACTGAATGATTATATATTTATAATGAGTACAGCTCTCACAGTAATTCAGACAATCGAGTCATGATTTCAATATATATATTGTGGATTAGGGCTACCCAGATACAGGCAGGCAGACACGACTACGTCCATCACCACACGTTTATTTACATATGCTACTATATACAGTCAATAAGTGCACCAATTCCAGTTCCCCACAGTCCCAACAGTCCAGGCTTCCTTCAGCCACCTCTTCTCTTCTCAGCAAACTATTTACACTGGGCCTCTCTTCGCCCACCTCCTTCTCCGACCTCGTCCACCTCCTCACCCGACTCCACCTTGATTGTCGGGAGGCGGACCCTTTTATAGGCAGCTGAATGCTGACCACACCCAGCCACCTGTGACATGACTCCCCCGCTAGCTGAGACCTTCAGGGGCCAGCGGACCGATCCGCGAAGACTGGCCTTCCTCGGCGGCAAGCCGACACTCCGTAGCCTAGGGCCCGATCCTGTAATCCAAAAAGAAAAACAAGGGCGGAGGCATTGCCCTGATGCAGCCCCTCAGCTCGTCCTCTGTTGGGCCAACGCTCTCGGCCCCGATCGGCACCCCGGTCAGAAGCTCCTGCAGCGCGCCGATCCTCCTTCGCCTGCGGCTCCTGATCACACGTCACTGCCATCCCTCCTGACTCCTGCGTCTCCGCCCGGAGGGCACATCGCTCAGTCGGCAGCAATAGCACAAGCTGAAGCTCTTCCTGCAGCTCCTGCAAAACCGCCACCAAGGAGAGAGAAACAGCCGGCGGTGAGCTTACTTTGTGATCTGCGTCACTCGCTGACTGCTCTCTATGGGCCCTTCCCTGCGGCCCACTCGGGTTTCTTCGAGGCACGAGATGGACATTCCCTGCTCCCGCCTCCGACCAATCATTGGTGAGGAAACAGGACATGCTGTCCAATCCCGTGCCTGTCACGAGGAGGGACTTCTGGTCGGCGGCCATCTCGTCCTCCTCTCTCCCAGGTACACGAGATGCCGGGCGGCTCCGCTGCTGCTGCGACTCGCCCAGCTGCAGCCTCTCCTTCGCAGCAGTTCCCGATGGCACTACCGTGTCGGTGAGCCACCCCTATAACAGATAGTCTAAGCACGAACCGCTAACGGTCCGGCTTCCTACATGCCCCTGCGGGGTTAGGTGCACGGCGCCCCTGCGGCACGTGTGTGAGGTCTCCTGCCGTGCCGGGTCGTCCACAAACATTTGATGATATGCAGGTCCGCACCTTGAGCCAGGTGCAGCATCCTGCCGACTACGCCACTGTGGATTAGGGTGACCCAGACACAGGCAGGCAGACACAACTACGTCCATAATCCACACGTTTACTTACATACGCTACTATATACAGTCAATAAGTGCACCAATTCCAGTTCCCCACAGTCCCAACCAGTCCAGGCTTCCTTGAGCCACCTCTTCTCTTCTCAGCACACTATTTACACTGGGCCTCTCTTTGCCCACCTCCTTCTCTGACCTCGTCCACCTCCTCACCCGACTCCACCTTGATTGTTGGGAGGCGGACCCTTTTATAGGCAGCTGAATGCCGACCAAACCCAGCCACCTGTGACAATATATTCAACTATGATCTTGTTAAAATTGATCAAAAGAAGAAAGCATCACAGCTCTGACAATCTCTAGCAAAGGTTTACATTTCTGTGCAAGAACAAATTTAGGGCTACTTCACAAAAGGATACAGTATATACAGCCAAGCGAATAGCAGGCATTGGCTCTTTTCCCTTTCCTGGGCTTTGGGGCTTGGCTTGCTGGGAAGTTGGGATGCGTTATCTTGTTAACGCCTTTGTTTTGCTTTAGGAATGTCTACACACATGGTAGTATTTCCAGACCTCACATGTATTAAACTATGCTGAAATGTACTTGTTTTCATAAAAGTCAATATGATGCACAGTATTTATCAATAGCCTGGTTGGACAGTCTACAATATATGCAAATATCCAGCAGTTATTAGAAAGTCCATCATTTTGATAGTAGTGTCTTCTAGTGACCCAACTTCCTTTATCGGTACTTTGCGGTGTTGAAGTTCCACAGGGTGTTGGTTGCTTACTTGGTTGGTCACAACTGAGGTTCTCTCATGCACCAGGTCACCAGCTGCCTGACTCCCATAAACGTCTTGAGCGTTTATAATATTGTAGCATTGTAGCAAAGCAAAAAGGCAAGTCAAGTATGCATTTGTAGTCTATAATCACCACAGGGGGTTTTAATTTTGTTGCATTGCCATTGCCATTCATTTGCTCCTACAAAATGCTCCTTGAAAATAGCTTCAGGTAACACCTTTTCCTAAAACTCCTCTATTTGTTTCCAGATTTCTAACGTATCTATCTACAACAGGTCAATTATTTTATTGATAGCAGGTTTTTATTTCAAATAATTTCTTATGACAGCCCACTTTAACTTTTCTTATAATGGACTTTCTAAGTTAGTTTTACCTCTCCTCATTAGTTTCTTGACTCAGTTTGTGAGTCTTTTAACCCTCTGGGACCTGTAGCATTGTTGACGATGCCAAGCAAGTTTAGAGCCACTTTGCCTTCTACTTCTATTAATAATTCAATGCTACTTTATCATAGAAACTATAGATTAAATTATACAGCAATCATAAACATTAAAGTGCACACTTTAAATTGTACCCATTGTTAAAAAAAGTAATTTTTAAAATTAGGTGAATTAGACATAAATTACAGCTTCTCCATTATCTCAGAACCAGCAAGCTTTGAGCTGTGGTATGCCCACCCATACAGGGGGAGTGGTATTCACACGCTAATTACAAAATAAAATTAGTCTCCACCTCCCAGGATCATTATGTTGGTGATTCCTTCCAAACCTGCGGCCTCATTTATAAAGCTTGCGTATGCACAAAAAGAGGCTTGAAATATGCATACACAAATTTCCACTCAAATGTTTTGAGATTAATAAAAGAAAGCTTGACCGGGAAATGTGAGTATATTTACGGCAACTCTGAACTATGTGAATGCAACATTTGCAAAAAACTGGGAAATAGCAACACCCCTGATGGATCAGGGGAATGCAGCCAAACTAGCTGAATGATGACTTACATGTATACATATTCATATCACTGGGCTGTTATTATAATGTATATTGATGTGACAAACATAACACTTAATAAACATTGTGCAGACTGTATTTCAGTTGACATTTAAGAAGGCCAATGCTGTGGATTTGCACTGATGATCTTCTTGGTTTTTCAGCAGTTTATATTAGCTACCTATTGTTACTTCTCTGGGAACCAGCCAACACGTCTACAATATCTCAGCCATGCTTCTCTCCATCATGCCTGCTGTGCTGGAAGCCATTAACCAGAATTGTCGAGGCACTACATCCAGTTTTCGTATGGTGTGCATGTGTACATACATAAAATAAAACATGTTTTTGTCAACATAAAAAGGCAATTTGCAGCAGTTTCCGGTTCTCCTAATGTAATCCGAACAATTTACTGCACTCATTTTACAATAAGGGCAATTAACGAGAACAAAGCTGCTTTTGTTAACAATAAGCAGTTAGATTCCATTAATGCACAAGTCATCCAAGATGAGACTAGCAAATAGCCTGGGTCAACCCATGATTCATTTAATTTGAGGCAAACTAGCTTTGACAGACATGATGGTAGGTAACTGGCTGAATCCTCAGTGTTTCATATGCCTGTACTATTCATTGGAACATCCATCCATCCAGTTTCCAACCCGCTGAATCCGAACACAGGGTCGCGGGGGTCTGCTGGAGCCAATCCCAGCCAACACAGGGCACAAGGCAGGGAACCAATCCCGGGCAGGGTGCCAACCCACCGCAGGACACACACAAACACACCCACACACCAAGCACACACTAGGGCCAATTTAGAATCACCAATCCACCTAACCTGCATGTCTTTGGACCGTGGGAGTAAACCGGAGCGCCCGAAGGAAACTCACGCAGACACGGGGAGAACATGCAAACTCCACGCAGGGTGGACCCGGGAAGCGAACCCGGGTCTCCTAACTGCGAGGCAGCAGTGCTACCACTGCGCCACCGTGCCGCACTTCATTGGAACAGAAATCATGTTATTACTTGTGTCACATGATAGTGGCTACCCAATCAGACACTGATGCCTTACACAAGAGTGCAGAGGAGAGGCAGTATAATACAGGGCATGATTTTGCGCTCCCAGTTGCAGAGAACATTCAGATACTCTTGCATGCAGGTTGTGGGGTCTTGTTGCGTCAGGAGGAAGCCGATCAACCAGCCAAAGAAGTTCTGCAGCATCATGATTGTTTGTGTATGAGGTTGATTAGCATGCTCCATATGTGGATGTTTCAGGGCACGTTGGAGACATGTTTACAAGGGGATTTTGATTTATGAAGAGTAAATGGTGTAGGTATTTGTTTGAATCCACGCAAATTTTTATAAATGTGTCCCCTGCCACACATCTAATGAGGAAAGCACGAGCCTCGACTGCTAGTCCAGTTCAAAACAGTATTCAGCAAATTCGCATAGCATATCGGGCTTTGTTAAGTGTGTTCGATTTGGTTCATGCATTGCATGTGTAGGTTCCCCATTCTCCCCATCACATACTACCCTGCAAGGTAATGGCAAGGATAATCTGATTATTTTTCCTAAAGTTGATTGTATTTGCGACCAGCAATACCATTTTCCAGTGAAAAAGGAGCAAATTGCTAACAAAATGTTAGTGGCAGAGATGGAAACCTTAACAAAGGTTTCAAAGAATGAACATGAAAACATTATAAAAACTGCTTGCTCAGTGCCCTGGGGCCTCATGTATAAATGGTACGAACGCACAGAAATGTTGCGTATGAACGTTTCCACGCTCAAATCGCGATGTATAAAACCTAAACTTGGCGTAAAGCCATGCACATTTCCACGGTACCTCATACCCGGAAGCACGTAGTGATTCACACACATAGAGCACATAGAAGCATTTAACATGCTACTTTAGTTAGGATGAAATTTGAGAAACTAGTAAAATAAACGATTTTAAGATGAAGTTTATGATGTTCTACTTTAATTTCTCCACTCGGTTTTGCAGACTGGCGGCACCCAGCGTGAAAGCAGTGCTACTGTTCCTGTGTGGTTACCCTTTCTTTCTTAGACCCACATTCCTGATGCGGCTTTATAAATACACTGAAATTAACTGCATGTTGTTTATTAGTGTAATGCATCTGTGTAATTAACCTGTAGCAATATAATGGTCCAGGGAATAGCCATAGTATTCCAAATACCATAACTGCTTTAGCGTTGTTACTCTCACTGCATCTAATTCTTCTTTCAGCTGCTCCCGTTAAGAGTTGCCACAGCGGATCATCTTTTTCTATATTACTCTCACTGCACCACTCGGAATATTTATATCACTGTATCTGAGTGGGGAATCACAGCAGCAGCTGATCGGAAAGAGAATTATTGGTATATAGTTTCAAGCACACGCTGCCTCAGCCACGGCAAAACGGTTCAAAGTCTTTCCTGTATGGACCTCAGGGTTCACAAACAGTTTCATCCCAAGAACTACAAACGCACTCAATCAAGTGTTCCTTGTAGAATGCTTTGTACTTATAAGTACAATTACCCCACTGTAAACTTGCACTACAGTTATAATATTGCACAACCTGCGGCACTTTATAAAGCGCGTATGATGACAATATCATTTTTAAGATGAAATGCAGCAAAATATGTTGCTTATAGTATACAGATAAAACTTTAACTTCATTTAAACAATCTGTATTGTTAATAATTAAACATGTGAGGACACGGTGCCACAGCGCTAGCTAGTTCACGGATAGCTCCTGCCTTGCGCTGTACTGTATTCTTGCTGGTGCTGATGCGACACTGGAAGGATAGACTGATAGAATAATTAAACACGTACTACGAAGATATTTCAATGTTCCTTAAAAGTTTTGAAGAATCGGCGTTCTAAGCTTACAGATGGCTTAACGTCTATTACAGAGCTGATTGTGTGGCGATTGGGTATTTGGAGAAAGAAAAGTAAGGACAGGAATTGGAGGTTAGTACGTTTGAAAGAGACAGTACATCTGTAATAAATTATTCCATCGATGGTCACGCATGGCACTGCAAGCCTCTTGCGTGAGATATGAACAATCACTGCGCCACCGTGTTCCCACGTTTAATAACATGCTTTCATTCCTATCATCATGAAAAAGATATCACGTATACATCTCAGTATTTTAATTATTCAGAGAGCTGTAATATCACGAATGTAATGGATTCTGTGTCCTGTCAGAGAAAGAGAAAGAACGGAAGCACGTAGTGATTCACACACATAGAGCACATAGAAGCATTTAACGTGCTACTTTAGTTAGGATGAAATTTGAGAAACTAGTAAAATAAACGATTTTAAGATGAAGTTTATGATGTTCTACTTTAATGACAAAATAAACTACGTGATTAAAGTGGAAGGTTCGAGATTAAAGTTGACATTTCGTGCTTTTTTCCCCACTGTGTGCCTATTTTTTTTCTCTGTACCCTAATAAGCTTTCATATGACACTCAAATGGTCCGCTACAAGTCGCCTTTTCACTCCGACTTTAATATGTGACAACTTCTTTTTTATTTCGGGCACTGTGCAACTTTGTGAACTTGAGCTTTTGAGTTTCTCTGACACTATGTCACTCGATCAACTTTCTTTTGTTGATTATACCACTGTTTAAACCAACAAATAGTACGTTTTTCCTTTGCCTCCACTTGCTATTCGCTGAAAGTCTTATATTTTCCCCCGTGCTTTTCCCATTGTCTTTTCACAGAAGGCTATTTATATCGATTTGCATATTCAAAGAGGCGTAATTCTGGGAGGAGTTGTGGCGGGACAGAAGGTGTGTGCACGTGCGTTACTTTTCACGCTGATCGGGATTTATGTAGTGGAAGAACGTGAAAGCTTGCGTACGCACAGATTCCTGCATCTGGATTTTTCTGTGTGTACGCACATTCCCGCTTTTGTGCTTACGCCATGTTATAGTGTGAGTTCTACGCACGGCGTTATACATGAGGCACCTGGTATTTTAAACAAAAGGTTTTTTTGTAATTTTTGGAAGACAGTATTTTTAGGTACAGTAGAGACACACACTGCCACCCCAAGTTCTTAATAAATCTGGTGGTTGAGACACTATCTATCTACAACTTAAAACAATTTTTATGATTACAGTCATGTTCTAAATTTTCCTAAGCACTAGCGTCTTCATCGACAGTCACACTTGAATAGTCGGAACTTGATAGAATCCTACAAAAGCTTGATGAACTCATGTCTAAAGCAGAAAAGCAGGAACAATTGGAACAACCTACCACTAGCACAGGGGCCCACTTGCAGAGTTACAGACACGATCTGGCGGACGTGCTCATACAGAATTAAGCTGAAAGTCAGAGGGCAGTCAATGAAAGTCAGAAGGCAGTCACTGAAATCGCTAAAATTTAGCTCAACAACGAGATAAGCAAAAGAAATCTACTGCACCTTCTGCACTGTGTGCCACACAGACAGGTCCCTTTAATTTGTAGGAGACCCATTGGCTTATGCAGACTTTATCAGGGCTTTTAATCACGCTGTAGTCGATGTGTTAGAGGACCCTCAAGATAAATTATTTAGATTACTTGATCCAGTACACTAGAGGTCCTTCTAAGGAAATGGTTAAAGGCTGTGCATGATTGCCACCAAGTCAAGGCTGTGAAAAGGCCAGAAGTAACATGAAAGTTACTATGACAACCAAATATTCATAGCCCATGCATACATGGATAAAGCATTGAAATGGCCTCAAATAAAGCAGAATGATAGAGCGGCCCTGAGAGACTATGCAACCTTTCTAGATAGTTGTATGGACGCCATGGCCAATGCAAGGAGCTGTGACGCATTCAACAGATTTTCAAATATCTGTACTATACTCTTGAAGCTCCCATATTCTTTATGAGATAAGTGGTGAAACTCAGCTTATTAACTTCAAGAAAGAGAAGACAGAGAGAGAGGTATTGATAACCTAACTATCTTTCTGGATCAACAGGCTAAGATGTTGATGCATTCCATGTATGGAGAGAAAAAAGCACAGAGAAAAAAGAAAAGACTGACAAGGGTAAGTCTGCCTTGAACAGGAAGTATTTTCACTACAGGTATTTTCCAACGCTGCTGAAAAGGGGATTTAAGAAACCTCACTTAAAGGGACTGGAACTGCTGTCTGTGCATTTAAAAAGCCTTGTGTATTCTGCAGTGACAAGCATACTCTTGCTGAATGTATCAAAATCAAAGAACTGTCACATAAAGACAGAATTGACTTTCTAAAATCTAAAGGTTTATGCTTTCGTTGTCTCAAACAGGGGCACTTTAGTAAGTATTGTCAAGAAAGAATGAAGTGTCAGATGTGTTCTTTGCAGCAAGCAGATATCTTGCACATCAAAAAAGAGGATGGAGCAACATCCACCAAAGCTACATCCAGTGAGGCAACACCAACTGAAGGGGAAACTGAGAAGGAGACTTGTGCCCTTACTGGGGCCGAAGAAGAATATGCACTACATGTGGTTCCCTTTAAGGTAAAATCTAAGAAGAGCAAAAGGTATGTAGAAACATACGGCCTTATAGACTCTGGTAGTACAGTAAAAATTTAAACTGAAAATCTCCTGAAAACTGTAAATAATCATAATAATGATTCAAAAATGCCAGCCAAATGTTCTGTCTTATCAGATTTGCAAGTCTGTGGTCTCAATGACAATGAATATATTGATTTGCCAAAGGTCTATACGCAGGTCCCTATTCCAGTAGGAAGAGAAAATATTCCACAACAAGAAGACATCGAGAAGTGGACATATCTTGAGGAGGTACGTCTGCCATTCATAGGCTCTGATGTTGATCTTTTAATAAGTATCAACATCCCCAAGACCTTCGGGCCGTTGCAAATCATACCTAACAAACCAGGTGGACCTCACTCTGTGAAGACTACACTTGGATGGATGATCGGTGGGCCATACAAAGAAACTGACGACTTGGCAAAGCACAATGGTAAACTGCCTAAACATTCAATCAATTGTCTGTCAATAACAGAAATAGAAGAAATGTTGTATCAACATATCAACAATACAACTCAGACTTTCCAGAGCGCAGCTGTGAATAGAAGGAAGAAGCGTCACAGAAGACATCAAGTTTATGCGCATAGTCTCAGAATTTGCAAGACTGGTAGGTGGCCACTATTGTTTAAATTTGCCTTTGAAGGATGAAACACTTAAAATGCCAAATAATTGCCGTATTGCTTGCTGAATAGCATGCTATTGGGCTCAAGAGAAAACTGGAAAAAATTTAGCAAAAATTCAGGTTTCCATAAAGACTATAAAGCTTTCACGAGAGACATTATTGAGAAGGGTCAAGGAACCAAAAGAAAGACTGAATTGCAATGTGTGGCACATTCCACATCATGGTGTGGAAGCATAAGAAAGATTATAAACTCAATAGTTAACCAACAAACACTCAATGATGAAAGTCTCCAAACAGTTATGTGTGAAGTTGAATCAATCATCAATAACAGACCTCTCAGAAAGACATCAAATAATCCAAATGATTTGGAGGCACTCACATCCAATCACTTGCTGTTATTGAAGACACAACCCAACATGCCTCCTGGATTACTTTTCTAAAAACGACCAGTACACTTGAAGGCACTGGAAGCAAGTTCAAAAAATGGCCGATTTGTTTTGGAAAAAATGGTCTAAACCATATCTGCCAGTACTTCAAGAACATCAAAAATGGCTAGCACCAAGAAGAAATTTTGAACCTGGTGACATTGTTTTAATTGTAGATGAAGCTGTACCCCACAATTCCTGGGTAATGGGTCGAGTCATCAAGACAATGCCAGATGCCAAAGATGCAGTCAGAAGAGTTTGTGTGTAGACCAAAACCAGCACACTCAGCAGACCTGTGAATAAACTGTGCCTGCTTCAAGAAACAGCCAATGTTTGAAATAATAAATTTTTAAATGTTTGTTTACGGTTTTATTGCTAGTGATTTGAAAACAACAGTTAGTGTAAAAGTAAAGTCTGTGACTCTCATTGAAGTAAAATAGTAATTGCTTCTCCTCTTGCATAAACAATTAGGGCCGGAAGTGTAAGAGCCAATCTTAGAAAGTTAAAGCTTTATGTTAAACTCATATTAGTGTTTGCTTAAGTAGAATAGAAAACAATTTTCTTTCGTAGCTATAGATTATGGTATAACCTTTTACCCCCTGCACGTTAACATGAGATAGAACCTTCTTAGCTATATCTGTAATGTAATGTGTTAATGAGGTCAGTGTGTTTTGGAATAGGCTCATTGCTAGCATGGACTGAAAGACTCATTTACAGTTTGTAAATGGGATAGGCATACAGTTTTCTGATTATTTAGAAATGGTGCAACACTATGAGCAAACTTAAAGAATAAAACAAGATATATAACCTTTAAAAAGATCTTTTCTTAAACAAGAACTTTTATTTTCTTTGTGATACCAGCTTTTTGTCTATTTTTTTATGAACTGTTTTACCTTGAAATGTTACCAGAGCTTTTAAAAACGAAGATAATTTGTCTATGGAATCATTTCAACGTGTCAAGCTATTGCCAGAATCCCATGAAGCACACTAAAGCTGCAGAACTTTGGTAATTTTGGGTAAACGCAGCTACACTAAGGTTATGCTACTGTTTTTTCCCTTACATTTTGAAACATAAGGATTCTAAAAATATCAATGTTTTCTAAGTAAGTAAAATATTGTTTTTACATAGTTGTAATTATTTACTGTTTTGTTTTGACAGATTGCCACAAGACCATTTTTGTTTGTTTGAGCTACCATCTTGAGTAATCATTGCTAGCGGGGATGTTCATCATCAGCACACCCATACTGTGAGACTTCTGAACTCTTTGGAGACCTTCCCTAATGGGACGACACACAGAAGCACGACTGCCATGTCTGCTCAGGGTTGCTTGCCCGTCGCAGAGGCAACTGCAGATTCACAGTGCCACAGAAACAACTAGATAGATAGATAGATAGATAGATAGATAGATAGATAGATAGATAGATAGATAGATAGATAGATAGATAGATAGATAGATAGATAGATAGATAGATAGATAGATAGATAGATAGATAGATAGATAGATAGATACTTTATTAATCCCCAAGGAGAAATTCACATATTCCAGCAGCAGCATACTGATAAAAAACAATATTAAAGAGTGATAAAAATGCAGGTATAACAGACAGTAACTTTGTATAATGTTAACGTTTACTCCCCCGGGTGGAACTGAAGAGTCGCATAGTGTTGGAGAGGAGCGACCTCCTCAGTCTGTCAATGGAGCAGGACAGTGACAGCAGTCTGCCGCTGAAGCTGCTCCTCTGTCTGGAGATGATTCTGTTCAGTGGATGCAGTGGATTCTCCATGATTGACAGGAGCCTGTTCAGCGCCCACTCCTGATGCAGCCCACCATAGCAGTGTCGTCAGCGAACTTTTGCACGTGGCAGGACTCTGAGTTGTATTGGAAGTCCAATGTATATAGGCTGAACAGGACCAGAGAAAGTACAGTCCCCTGCGGCACTCCTGTGCTGCTGACCACAATAGTCCAAGATCCATGCCACCAGGTATGAATCTATTCCCATCTCTGTCAGCTTGACTCTGAGGAGCAGAGGTTGGATGGTGTTGAAGGTGCTAGAAAAGTCCAGTAACATACAGTAATTCTTACTGCACCACTGCCTCTGTCCAAGTGGGAGAGGGATCGGTGTAGCATATAGATGATGACATCCTCCGCTTCCACCTTCTCCTCGTATGCGAACTGCAGAGGGTCGAGGGCATGGCGGACCTGTGGCCTCAGGTGGTGAAGCAGCAGCCGCTCCATGGTCTTCATCACATGTGATGTCAGGGCGACAAGCCTGAAGTCATTCAGCTCACCAGGACGTGATACCTTTGGGACTGGGGTGATGCAACATGTTTTCCAAAGCCTGAGGACTTTCCCCTGTTTCAGGCTCAGGTTGAAGATACACTGTACAGGACTCCCCAGCTCCAACGCACAGGCCTTCAACAGTCGTGGCGATACTCCATCTGGACCCACTGTTTTGCTGGCCCGAAGTCTCCTCAGCTCTCTGCTTACCTGGGCCGCTGTAGTTGTGGGTGGGGGGAAATTCTCTCCTATGCTGGTATCAGCAGAAGGATGAGTGGAGGATGCAGTACTCTGAGGTGAGAGTGGATCAAGGTGGTCAAACCTGTTAAAGAAGTTGTTCATCAGGTTTGTCTCTCTCCACGTCTCTCTCAATGGTGGCACCCCGCTTCGAGCTGCAGCCAGTGATGATCTTCATCCCATCCCACACTTCCTTCATGCTGTTATTCTGCAACTTCTGCTCCAGCTTTCTCCTGTACTGCTCCTTCGCCGTCCCGAGCTGGACTTGGAGTTCCTTCTGCACACGCTTAAGCTCATGCTGATCACCACCTTTAAAAGCCCCCCTTTTCTGGTTCAAAAGGCCCATGATGTCACTTGTAATCCATGGCTTGTTTTTAGCATAGCAGCGTACTGTTCTTACTGGAATTACAATGTCCATACAGAAGTTGATGTAGTCAGTAGTGCAGTCAACAACCTTCTCAATGTTCTCACTATATGATCCCTGCAGGATATCCCAGTCCGTAGTTACTACAAGCTGACCGCTGCTGTGCACAAAGCACAGATCGCCCAATGGGTGAGGCAGGGAACATTATAACTTGGCCACTGACCTGGCACCAACCCTGTCTGTTTGCTGTGTCTTTGTATAGTAGAATGGTAGATCCTGCTAGAATAAATAACCTTGCTGTTCCTGTTTCGAGTTGAATAAAGCTGGTTTTGTAAAGGTACTGAGATTCATCCTTATGTTTGGGGTACAAGAAATTGACTCACGCGTCACATATTTAACTCTTTGTCCAAGTTTGTGGATACTTTCTGAAAGTCTAATGCAATTCTTAGCAGTGAACTTCCTGTTTATTTGACTTTAATTCTTAGTTTAATATTTTCACTCTGACAAAGTTAGTCCTGGTTTTCTGCTTTTGACCATGCCTGTTTCTGCCTAACATTCCATCTTCAGTTCCTCATCCTTGCTACCCGACATTTTTCATTGGTAGAACAGCAATGATGGCATCTAGAGGGTAACCAAAAAATGGAAACAACAAATAACACTAATTTTAAACTAATCAGATGTAGAAAAGTTACTCCAAAGGAAACATATTACATTTAGAATCTGAAAGTGTTTCTATTTGAAAAAGAATAGATCAAATTGGATGAAATTTCAGAAATTTTTATGGAATTATTGCATACATATCTCTCTATTATACAAAAAAATCTTTCGATGCAACAAGACTTTTTAGGAGACGAAACCTGACTTTTTGGAAAAGTCCCTCAAGACGAGAATATTGCTATGATATTTTTAAAAGTCATGCCTTCCTAGCAACCATTTTCAAACAAGACCACGGTACTCTCACCTCTCATTGTGAGAGGTGATGTGAATGCTGAATGCTTTTGTCAGACTCACTTCCTGCTCTCTCAGCTCTTATAAATTTTAATGTTTTCCTCACTTTAAGTTCCCAATTAAAGAAGACGTATTATGTCCAAATCTTATTGAAGAATTTCATACCAAAGGGTTATCAACAGAAAAAATGAGTACATGGGCAATCCTAGCACCGAGAAATGATGTAGTCAAACGAATTTACACCAAAAATGTCAATTGGTAACATGGCAGATTGGTTAAACATGTATCAATAGACTATGCTGAAACAGTTGGTGGTGATTGTGCGGAAGATGAAAACAACAACTTACAATATCCCGTAGAATATCTACAACTGTTAACACCGCACAAATTACTGTAGAAAGAAGGATGTATCCAAGAAAGGTAATGTAGTACATTTCCCGCAACAAAGGAGATCTTGATATGCCATTCATATTAAAACGTTAACTGTTTCCCATTAGAATAGCTTTTGCAAAGACAATTAACAAAGCTCAGAGCCAAACATTAGAAAAAGTCATTTTATTTAATAGAGAGAAAGAAACGAAATGCAATCACGGGCAATTATACGTCACGTGGCTGCAATTGTAACACTTCACATGAAAATTAAAATCTATTTAAATTGTACACACACATTCCCATACGAAAGTGGCAGAACCACAAAGAGGCTAGCGCAAAGTGCTGGCACAGGGGGTTGGTGAGTGAAGCAAGCAGAGGGCAAAGCCCCCTAGTATTATATATTGATACAAATGCAAAACTGAACATATATATTTTTGCAAAATAAAAAATGTCACAGCTTAACAAAATCATTTTTATTTTATTTGCAATACAATTGACCAATTTCACTTTCAGCCTTGTAGTACAGATTTCCACAGGCAGTTGGAATAACATCCAGGTCATCGACGGACCATGTGTAAATTGACCATTTCAGGACATTTTGAAGACTGAGCCCTCAATTAGTCTGCCTGACACTGGGTGAACTTTACCACTTTAACAAAATACACATTTATTAAACAGCTTACATACAGTGAGGGCAATTCAATATCCCATGAATGAAATTTCAAATCGGGCAGCTGGTTAAAAGCTCTGGTACACAGCATGTAGAGTTTGGCTCTCTCCTGACCGCATTAATGGTTAAGTGGACTTGATTGGAGATGGGCAGATGGAAAGCCCTCTAGCAATAGCGGTCACTTAATTTAGCTACTATGAAACACTCATTACTTGATTAACAGTATAAATACAAAAGTTGTGAAGAGCTCCAACAGAAAACACAGCGGTAATAAAGGCACAGTGGAAAAGCATTAACTGGGTTTAAGTGAGTGCATAATCAGAGAATTTAAGTTAATTAAGAGCCGCACATTGAATAAAATCCAAAAGTCGCTGCAGCCCTTAAGGACCAGAGATCTTCTGTACTAAAACTGAGTATAGTACTTGTGACAGGGGGCAGGCTACAGTAGTCAGAACTTTGGGAAAAATCATTGACAGCTGAGACATTTGAGTTGAGGTGACAGTTTCTATGGTGATGAAATGCAGCTTGAGTCACCGTACATGAAGATGTCAGATATTGTGCTGCAGGAGCCATCTCTGGCCAGCTTGTGCAGCAGTACAGGGTGCAATATGAATCAAAAATGGTCTTTTGGAAACAAAAAAATGTGTTAGCCTGAATGTAAAATTGAAACATAAAACATAAAAAGGAATATTTTATGCATAATTTCTACTATCATGTATATTGTCAAGTTTAAACCATCATTTTTGCAAGTACATCTGAGTCCGGTCTTGCTCTTAATTATTACTGTTATAGTCTATTTCAACTTATCTTTTTTAAAAGAACTCTAAAGTGAACCTTATACTCGGAAAGAACCAAAGATTGCAGATGGATCATAAAGAGAGTGGTTTCGTTACAGAAGAATACAAAAGAATAAAGAAAAAAAATCAATACCCAGATGAGCCACACACTTTTAACCCCCCTGTACCTCTTTCACCACCTCTGACAGCCCTTGACTCTATTAGCCCCCTGCTCCCTTCACTCCAAGCTCTCTCTCTGTCTCTTTGACCGTAAGGGTCTTCTAAGTGACGGCCCGAAAGCACCTCCAGGGACTATTCCATTCCCACCAGAACTACCTCTAGGTCAGGGGTGTCGAACTCCGGGCCTGTGGCTACAGGTTTTCATTCTAACCCTTTTCCTAATCAGTGACCTGTTTGCACTGCTAATTAGTTTCTTTTCCCTTCATTTTAATAGCCCTGTTTTTAAGGATTCAGTGCTCAGAATTGATTCTTTTCTTCATTAAATGACAGCCAAACAGAAATGAAACATGAAACAAGCCATCTGACGATTTGCTAAATTTTGGCTTCAAACTCCAACCAATTTCATAAATGAGAGGCTGATTCTTGCTGTTAATTAAACCCATTATTTAATTCCATGGCTTGTTGCTGCTCTCATTCTGCTACAGCAGACATTTCCAAAACTGTTGATCTTCTCTTTTTTCCAAGAGTTCCGTCAAAATTTTATGGTTACGTGAAAGATCAACCTTATTGAGACCATCACCTTTCTTCATTTTCAGATATTGTGTGATGGGCACAGGTGAGCTGTTCATGTGGCGGCTTGTTTTGTGTCTCATTATTGTTTGGCTGCTAATTAGGTGGAAAAGAAACAACTAAAGCAACTTTTACCTTATGTTAGTGGCCACCTGAAATCTATGAGCATATGTGGTACGAGCACGTCAATAACAGTACCTGTGCAGTGGGCTTTATGAAGAATAAAGAATGTGTCAGCACTCAATGAAAGATGCCTTTAATGGTGGTTGCTTTGGTCAGAAACTGGCTGTTGATGAAAGGCACCAGTGGAGGCTCATCTTTATTATCAAATGTACTGTAGTCAGTCAATTAACCATTGGATGTAAAAATAGTGCCAAAAGCAATCAAGTCTAACAGTGAACCTGAAGAGCTCCTCCGCATTGAGGAGGTTCTCGCTTTACATTTTATGTCTGTTATGTTACATGGTACGTCTATTTATACAATTGTTAAGTTTAGGGTTGGGGGAGTGTTATCTGACTTAAATAATGACGACTGTTGAGTAACCCAAGTGACATAAACATGTAATGGCTGTTTAGGAGAGCTCTTAAATTCCCTGAGCTGCAAAGTTCTGTATCTGGACTCACTTAGAAAAAAAAAAAGAGATATTAGAATGCACAACTCATCACATTTTGTTACAGGTGGCATTTGAATGTCAGAAACTGGTAACATAAAAAAAAGTCCATACTGGATGAATTTGAGTCTCTGTTATAATGTGTTATAGTCAAGCCAGGATTACTCCCTTGGTTCATGTTTAAAGTGCTTAGATTATGTTCATTGTTTTATGTTTTTTTTATAATACTATTATATGCTTTGACTATTTCTCTAATCATGCATTTTATGTATTTTTTTGCTTATTTAGTTTGTATGTGTGAGAATATGCTCTGTCGTGTTCCTTGTATTTAGTGGACGGATCACCAAAAGATAGGGCCCTTTGTCCATCATAGTTAAGGGACCAACCCCAGTACTGCAATGGCTGCTGGGAATTGAAGTAACATTGGACTTTTTGCAATTACAGTGGAACCCCGGTTTGCGAATAACCTGGTTTACGAGTGTTTTGCAAGACAAGCTAAAATTTTTAATAAATTTTGACTTGATAAACGAGCGAAGTCTTGCAATACAAGTATATGTATACGCTTTGTCTGCTGAGCGTCATGTGATCACAACTGAGCTGATGGTTCTTCTCTCTCTCTCTCTCTCGCTGTGGGATTGTGGGTAATCGTCTCCTATTCTTGTTCTCAGTTGGCATGCCTCACCCATATAGTCAACATCCGTACACGCGTATACTGTTTACTACAGCATTGTGACTGTGTGTGTGTGTGTGCGTGCGCGCATGTGTGCTGTGACGTGCTAATCCCCGTCTTGCACCCCAAACCACGAAGCTGAGTCTCAGTACTTTAGCAACACCAGCTTTATTCAGCTTGAAACAGCAACAGCACGGTTATTTATTGTAGCGGGATCTGCCACTCTTCTATACACAGACACAGCAGTCAGGCAAGGTCATGGACAAGTAGTACTGTGCCCTGCACATTTATAATGTTCCTTGTATTACCCATCGATGGCAGGCGCTTATAGCATGTCCGCGATCTTTTCAGATTCACTTTTACGGCGAACTGCTACAGCGCTGGGAGAATGCGATTGCTTCAGGGCGCTCTTCTGCGTGTTGTCCATTTGGGTGGAATCCCACAAGAGTTTAGAAACTCACTCACACCAGCCATGATTCTTTTTAAAGGTAAAGTGCAGGTTAATTTGTTTGATGCATTTTTACTTTATATGTTGTATTAATCATTTTTATATGAATAGTTTTGGGTTGTGGAACGAATCATCTGAGTTTCCATTATTTCTTAAGGGGAAAATCGCTTTGATGCACAAGTGCTTTTGACTGCGAGCACGTTTCTGGAACAAATTATGCTCTCAAACCGCAGGTTCCACTGTAATGTTTTTTTATTTTTTTTTGTTCAACTTCTTATGGCTCTGGACTAAGGATGCTTTTTCAGGTTTTCTTATTTATTTACCTGGATTGCCTTTTGCAACTTCTTTAAATCCATTTTTTTGTGAACTTGTCATTGCTCCAGCTGGAATGTCCACGTTTTCCCACTGGAGAGACATATTTCATGGTCTTTGGAACTTTTTTTGCTATTGTTATGGATTTAAAAGTGTGACCTCCCTTATGTGGCCTATTTGAACATAAAACCTCTTTTCCAGAGGCCAAGCTTGCCTTGGGATAAGATTTGTTTTGTGGGCTATTTTAGAGGCCTCGACCCTATTTGGGCTTTCAGAGCACTCTTAACATTATGCTGCTGCAGGCTATTAAGAATATGTTCAGACTACAAGTAAAAGTTACTCAGTTCTGATTTTAAGCCGACATCTAATTTTTTTTCTTTATGTTTCCAATTAATTTTGTAAGCAATCTAAATTCATTATGATTCGATGTGCAAAATTAACAAAAACAAATTCACCAGACCTAATAGATCAACACGAACATCAATTGCATGCTGGCTGCTGCACTAATTTATTTTATTTACTGTAAAGGCCGTTGAGGAATTTCTCAGCTCATGATGGCAAGAAAGGGAAAATTGTAGCAGCTGTTTTGTGCATAATCATCACTGCTGTTTCTGTACACACAAACCTGTGGAGATGACCGAGAAGCCAAAAATGGTTTCAAAAAAATGTGGAGGGTTTTGATGCAAAAAAAACCCTTTCTATTACTTAATGCCAATGCCCGTCCACAAGACCCTCAAAGAAACACTTGTTTGTGGCAAGCCATTTCTACCATGAAAAGCATAGAAATTGGGGTAACCGACAGTAATGGTGACAGAAAAATCAGATTCTTACCAAAGCAGCTCCATAAACATATACATTTAATTTAGGTCCCTGATCTAACTTGAGTAGTCCAAGATAATCACAAAATGTAATGCAATTAAAGTTTACATAATAATCTGTTAAAAAAATTCCAAAGGTTTCTACTCACTGTGTCCATGCCAATGTATGCAGAAAATGCAATATCACCACCTGCTCAAAGTATGATTTTAGTATTTTTCAAATGAGAAACTGACTACAGAGAACTTTTTAGTGAATATCAAGAATGGCATGAATTAAGTCACAAATGGTAGTAAACGAAGGAAGATGATATTTCCCAAGTTTTAATGCACATTGTAATGTAAACCTTTTTGTGATATACATATACTTTGAAGTAATTCAGTATTTTGCAATACATTCAAAGCCTGGAGTTGCAGCAATGTTGATGATTTCATTTTATGCTGAGAAGTCTGCATCTCTTATACTACTCTGATTGAAGGGTTTACATTATTACCATTATTATTGTTGTTGTTTCATGAAAAATAAAACATCACAGGTACCTGCTTCAAGAAAAATATTTACCTTAATTGTGTTATTCTTCCGAATAGCATGAATATTCACTACAAACTGAAAATGAAAGAAATCAACTTCAGCAAGTATTTAAAACCTTCTCTCCATCACATATCAAAGACCAAGTTTCTCAGATACATCAGAGTTTTTATTGCTTCATTTAAACTGAATTCTTCAATTGCAGTGATCAGTCTGTGAAATCAAGTGTTACATATGGTGGACTATTATCATTAATTATGATGCAGCCTATGATTTTTTTGCTACCTGATGTTTATGACAAATCGACACCCATGACTTCAGCTTTATAAAACTACTTCCACACCTCCTCCTCCAGTCAAACAATTTTATTACATTTCGAATTTTTATTATTACTTTTAGACTGTTATTTTCAAATGATAATTACTGCTTTTCTTTGCTCACTGTTAATTTCAACATAATTATGTATAGTGAAAAGTTTGTTTTTTATTTATTTGATAATATTTTAGTACAGTTAACTACATGAAAAAAATAAACTTGGCTTATTTTTCCCCAATTTAAAATATTTTCCCATTCATTCCCCTTTTAAGCATTTCCCTGTTAACTCATTTATTTGTGTCGCAGCGCTTCAAATGCATTGGAATGGTCCAATCTGTTCCTGAAACCAACATTTACAATTGTGATTTGATGAACTACCATCCTAAAGTAATTACAATTAACTGATGTGTGTGGCTGTGCATGAGATTGCACTTGTGAGCTGAAATGTGGTCTGCTTTCTATGTTATAATACATGAGTGTTAATATGGGTTTTTGTATGTGAGTTAGTGTGTAATTTGAGAACATGTGTGTAGATAAAACACACTACCTTTGAGAACCTAAAATCTTCAATCTTTCCTATAGGTTTTTGTCATTTATACTCATTTTGCACATTCTGCTTTATTGAGGGGAAGGACAGAAGGGGCTTTTTAATTTGTGGAATGGCCTCATTGTTAACAAATCGCCAGCTGCCAGTCTGGTTCATTGCCACACTGAAGCAGATTCAAAACTCAGGTCATCGTTTCCCACAAA
Organism: Erpetoichthys calabaricus; assembly: GCF_900747795.2. NCBI lineage: Eukaryota > Metazoa > Chordata > Cladistia > Polypteriformes > Polypteridae > Erpetoichthys > Erpetoichthys calabaricus. The sequence goes on from NC_041404.2 coordinate 119,953,985, forward strand.
GCTGTTAATAGCCAAATATGGATGAAGTGTCAGTAGTGCAAACAAATGATGGAAATGACTGTACTGTGGTGTCAAATTTGTTTCCAGACCATTTTAAACATTAGAACTGCATGCCTATGTATTTTATTTGTAACTCAGCCAATTCTGGCATCATGTACCATGTATCTTTTTGCACACATGAAAAGTGAAACGATGAATGTGCCAGCCACTGTAATATTTAGGTTAATTAATTACATAAGCCTGCCAAGGATTAATGAGGAACTGGATGGGGCTATTGGTGCAAAATTTGTATAAGGCATTGTACGTGTAGGAGTGAAGTTTCACTATCCTGTCCCTTGATGAGCTTGTGGGCCTTCTGTATCCCTGCCTACATGCAATATACTAAATGTTTTATGCTTCAGAGATGACACTATACCATTTATTTATAATGGTAAAGGCATCCATCCTCCCCGAGTCTCCTTCTCCACCATGATGCTATGCTCTCACCCTCTCCTTTTATTCCCTTTCTAGCCTTGCTCCTTTTACTACCAAATTGTCTATCTCTCTACTCTGTACTCTTTCACAACTGGGGTTTGAGATCACTGGTTTCATATACTGAGTAGGCCTAGGTATCCAACTACTCTTCTTGTCCATATAAATGCTGTAAAGCTATAGTGACAATTGTCTTAATTTTCTTATGAAATTCCACAGTAGAATATCTGAGACCATTTATTAAAAAAATGTACAAACCACACTCAGCTTATTTTCCTCACATCCGAGAGGTAAAGGAAAGCACTGCTATTCTTGCAAAGGCACAGCCTCTTCTAGCACTCCACTCCTCTCCTGTGTCTAGAATAAAGTCCCAGTTATAAGTAAAAGATCATAACACTCACTAGCAGCTTTGTACATCTACTATATCCAGGTACCCTTTTCAGAGGAAACTGTTTTAACTGGTGGCAAATACAATGCACAGAAATAATTTATACTTAAGGCAATTCAGGGGTTTGCACTGCTGTCTTAGCATGCCAGATAGTGTGTCCACATTTCTTGTTCCCAGTTCTCAGGGCTGGCTCATGAGACAATCCATATCTAGTCCATCTTCACATTAAAACAATTTTGGGAATTATTTTATGTATCTATTTATTTTCATTACTTCTAGTACTTATTCTAATACACGTTTGCAGGGTAATGGACCTCATCTCAGCAGCATTATATTCTGTTACTGTTCAGAGCACACAACCGAGCCACAGGGGATGCACAAACCAGTGTGTTTCTTCGTGCCGGTGCCAAGCCTAGATAAATGGGGAGGGCTATGTCAGGAAGGGCCAAATCAATATGTGGACAACAATACAAATTTCCATACTGGATTGAATGAGCCCCAGGTTAACAACATGGATTGGAGGAGAAATGGGGTAGGGGTTATTCTGAAGGAACATTATGCAATCAGTGTTCTGGAGGTGAAAAGAGTGTCAGACAGAGTAGAGTAATGATTATGAAGCTGGAAATTGGAGGTGTGATGATGAATGTTGTTAGTGCATATGCCCCGCAAGTTGGGTGTGCAATGGATGAGAAAGATGATTTTTGGAGTGAGTTGGATGAAGTGATGAACAGTGTACCCAAGGGACAGAAAGTGGTGATTGGAGCAGATTTCAATGGACATGCTGGTGAAGGGAATAGAGGAGACAAAGAGGTGATGGGTAGGTATGGTGTCAAGGAGAGGAATGAAGAAGGTCAGAGGATAGTAGATATTGCCAAAAGAATGGACATGGCTGTGGTGAATACGTATTTTAAGAAGAGGGAGGAACATAGGGTGATGTACAAGAGTGGAGGAAGATGCACACAGGTACATTACATCCTATGCAGAAGAGTCAATCTGAAGGAGATTGAAGACTGCAAAGTGGTGACAGGGGAAAGTGTAGTTAAGCAGCATAGGATGGTGGTCTGTAGGATGATGTTGGAGATCAAGAAGAGGAAGAGAGTGAGGGCAGAGCCAAGGATCAAATGGTGGAAGTTGAAAAAGGAAGACTGCAAGGTTGAGTTTAGGGAGAAGGTGAGACAGGCACTGGGTGGTAGTGAAGAATTACCAGACAGTTGGGAAACTACAGCAGATGTAGTAAGGGTGACAGCAAGTAGGGTGGTTGGCATGACATATGGACAGAGAAAGGAGGAAAAGGAAACCTGGTGGTGGAATGGGGAAGTACAGGAGAGTATACAGAGGAAGAGGATGGCCAAGAAGAAGTGGGATAGTCAGAGAGATGCAGAAAGTAGACAAGAGTACAAGAAGATAAGGCACAAGGTGAAGAGTGAGGTGGTGAAGGCTAAAGAAAAAGCGCATGATGAGTTGTATGAGAGGTTGGACACTAAAGAGGGAGAAAAGGACCTGTACTGATTGGCTAGACAGAGAGACCAAGCTGGAAAAGATGTGCAGCAGGTTAGGATAATAAAGTATAAAAATGGAAATGTACTCACAAGCGAGGAGAGTGTGTTGAGCAGATGGAAAGAGTACTTTGAGAGGATTATGAATGAAGAGAATGAGAGAGAGAAGAAGTTAGATGATGTGGAAATAGTGAATCAGGAAGTGCAACAGATTAGCAAGGAGGAAGTAAGGACAGCTATGAAGAGGATGAAGAATGGAAAAGCTGTTGGTCCAGATGACATACCTGTGGAAACATGGAGGTGTTTAGGAGAGATGGCAGTGGAGTTTTTAACCAGATTGTTTAATGTAATCTTGGAAGGTGAGAGGATGCCTGAGGGGTGGAGAAGAAGTGAGCTGGTGCCAATATTTAAGAATAAGGGGGATGTGCAGGACTGTAGTAACTACAGGGGAATAAAATTGATGAACCACAGCATGAAGTTATGGGAAAGAGTAGTGGAAGCTAAGTTAAGAAGTGAGGTGATGATTAGTGAGCAGCAGTATGGTTTCATGCCAAGAAACAGCACTACAGATGCGATGTTTGCTTTGAGGGTGATGATGGAGAAGTATAGAGAAGGCCAGAAGAAGTTGTATCGAGTCTTTGTAGACCTGGAGAAAGCATATGACAGGGTGCCTCGAGAGGAGGTATTGCATTGTATGAGGAAGTCGGGAGTGGCAGAGAAGTATGTAAGAGTTATGTAGAGTACAGGATATGTACAAGGGAAGTGTGACTGTGGTGAGGTCTGCGGTAGGAGTGACGGATGCATTCAAGGTGGAGGTGGGATTACATCAGGGATTGGCTCTGAGCCCCTTCTTATTTGCAATGGTGATGGACAGGTTGACAGATGAGATTAGACAGGAGTCCCCATGGACTATGATGTTTGCTAATGTAATGGGGATTGTGGAAGACAGGTGAAAAAGAGAGTGCAGGCAGGGTGGAATGGGTGGAGAAGAGTGTCAGGAGTGATTTGTGACAGACGATATCAGCAAGAGTGAAAGGGAAGGTCTACAGGACAGTAGTGAGACCAGCTATGTTATATGGGTTGGAGATGGTGACACTGACCAGAAAGCAGGAGACAAAGCTGGAGGTGGCAGAGTTAAAGATGCTAAGATTTGCACTGGGTGTGACGTGGATGGACAGGATTAGAAATGAGTACATTAGAGGGTCAGCTCAAGTTGGTAAGGCAAAACCAGTGCCCAAAAGGGGCCAGTCGCTCCTGTTGCTGCACCCCCTGGAGGCACCTGCTTAGAACTCCACAGAGCTGCACAGAACTCCAACCACCATGAAGCCCTGGGGGACTCCAAGGCACTGCTGCAACCCAGGGAGGCTGCCATCTACCGTCCAGGGGAAGATACTGGGCTTCCCACCCTTGTCTTCCTGGCAGATGTGGTGAAGGGGTATCCTGGCCAGGCATGGGCCCGGTCATCTGTCACACTGTTAAATAATAATAATAATAATAATAATAATAATAATAAGTTGCATTTATAGAGCACCTTTCACAAACCCAAGGTCACTTTACATACAGAGTAAAAAAAAAATTACACAGAAGACAAAAATTCATAGACAAGGAAAGTTTTGAGTTGAGATTTAAAGGTGGAGAAAGTGAAGCAATCTCGGAGAGACAGAGGAGGAGAATTTCGGAGCTGAGGGGCCATAACACTGATGGAAAATAAAAACAAACTGAATAAATACAAAATAGCATTTATAAGATAACAAAAAAGCTAAATAAACAGAAAACACACTTCGGCCAGGGAGAAAACCCTGGCTGACCCATGACGGAACTCTACAGATTAACTTTCTATAAGAAATTTGTTGACCGGAGTTTTTGTTTTGTTTTTGTTAATCATTGAGGTTTATTTATATGTGGAAATGCTGTATCACTTATTAATTTACTGTTATTTGATTATATTTGTATATATGCCTAAGCTCTCTGAGGCTGTAGTCAGTGAAGGGCATTATACAGGAAAACAATTAATTGTAGCTCTTGATTTGCATGGTAAACTAAAACTCACCACATAACATAAAGTATCGTGTACAGTATATATGTATAAAATGATTTGTAAAGAGCATTCATTTAAAAGCAGCACTACTGGTATGTTTATTTTTATTCTTCATTTATCATTCACTATGGAAAAAGCCTAGCGGGCAATTGGGTCTCCTCTGGACTGGTATTTTTCTTTTCTAGGATGCCTGGAGTGGCCCCTCGGGGGAGTTCTGTATCCTTCAATGGCATATGGTGAAGTGCCTTTTCTCTGGTATACACACTTATTATATTCCCTTGTGGGCAAATAACTAGAATTGTCAATCTTGTCCAATCCCCCTGATGTCCAAAGTGACAAACATTTTTTAGTTCCTCACCTGACAAGGGAGCAGAACAAGCTCTGTGACATCTTAAGTTTTCTGTATATTTTTTAATGTTTTTCCAGAATATTGACAGTTCCCTCTATTTTTCCGTGCCACCTAAGTGCCATCTCTGCCCCTGGTGAGGGCTGTGGGAACAATTATTTGGTAAGGGGTGCTACTGACTACAAAGACTATACAGTATGCATACATAATTCACATAGACCTACATGATTCACATACAGTTCATGTGTGAGATATGAGATTTTGTGTCTAACCCTACTGCAGCAGTGACCACCATTTAATTTATTTACATAACTTAAAAAAATAAAATACAAACACAGGCAGTCTTAGTTTGCAGACTCTTTTGTCAAAATACCAATACACTTTACCTGTTGTTCAGTACTGCGGTGGGCTGGCGCCCTGCCCAGGGTTTGTTTCCTACCTTGTGCTCTGTGTTGGCTGGGATTGGCTCCAGCAGACCCCCGTGACCCTGTAGTTAGGATATGGCGCGTTGGATAATGGATGGATGGATGTTGTTCAGTATAATAAACTTAGCACAATGTTTAAGCGCGTCATTTCCAGATGATCCAAACCATAAATGACTTGTCAAGATCAATATTCTGCTCAGGTATGTAGATTTTAGTGACTCTTTTTATCAGTGTGTCAAATAACATTTTTATTTTCAAAAGAGATTTTTCACTACTGTACAAAGCAAATACCTGAGACGTTAAGTACAAACATTTTTCAGTCATGATCTGATATCCATAAGGCATTTCAAATGATGGTTTTGTTGACATGTACATCTTAACCTCAGCCTTCTGAATTGTATATAGTGAGTGCTAAGCAAGAAAGCAGTTCATCAGTGTGTACCACATACACAGGCCAAAGTGCAAGTAAGCACAAACGTTCCTGCCTAACTCTGTCTGCCAAGAAGCCAGTACACACACAAAGTAATGCGAATATTCATATATGATAATAAACTGAACTTGATACTTATTGGGCTACTAGTTATTTAAAAATCAAACTCATGGGCTTATCTTACAACTTGAATTATCCAAAAAAAATGACGTTAAGATTTTGAATGGACTAACCATGGTGTAGGCCAGTAGTTCCCAAAGTCTGTTTAGCTGTGGACTAGGTAATGCTTGTGTAGTATTTCTGTGCATATTCAGAAGTTTTTACCATTTGAGCAGTCATTACCTTCATATGCTAGAAGTGGAATCTACTATATAATGCAGTCACTTGCCATTTCAGAAAAACTGTCACTAACGTGACAAATCGTTTTCTTGTTCACGTACTTCATGTTCTGACAGCTTGCATTCTGCCTGACTTGCTGCCGCAAACACCATGTCAACGGCCATTGTACATTGGAGATGAATAAACTACAGGAAGGAGATATACGTTCAACCAATGCTTGACAAGAGATATCAAGGATAACAGTAATGAGGTTAAAGAGGGCATGGTCAGTTATTTGATTACATTTAGTTTTGCATGATCGAAATGCAATACACCCGGAGCAGCCGCTAAACAAAATGCAATATGTTTGCTTTGCTTTTAGCTGTGACATGCGATCGATGGGCACGAATTCAAATACAATACACCTTTGTACTGCATTTTAAATTGGCTTAAAAGTTGTATGTGTAGTGAAAAAAAGTCAATAATATGTTTGATATTTCTTTAATTCTGACACGATAAAGCCGTATCAAAATCAAATGCAACACATACATATATATTACATGACAATGTAGTTAACAAATTGGATTGTATTTCATTTTGGCACAAGTAATCGTCCATAATTTCAACTTTTCCTGGTATTCAGACTTTCTGCCTTTTCTTACACCGTTTCTCCTTCTAATTATCCATCCTCTAGGTTTCTGTGGTTGTTATTTGACTGCTGGCATTTACTGCGCTGCAAACCACAAGTCATGATTCTTTTATTTAAAAAATTCTATTGGATTTAATACATTTTTCTTAATATTTGCTACTGATTTATTACATGTTTTTCACTGTAGAGGATTTCGGTGTAATCTTATTTTTGCAATTAGAAACCTTATTCTAAAGATAGAAATTTTTATTGTTTATTTTTATTTTTCTGTCACAACTCCATTTTGTTTTTTTATGGACATTGCCAAGTTGTTGCCTGTTTGCTAGCACACAACCAGCGGTCGCTAGGGACATGTCTCCAGAAGTCACACTGCATTGCATTATTAGTGTGATGCTTTATAAATTGGTTTCACCGACTATTCCATTGTCAAAGTTTGCAGATATCACACTATAGCACAAATCTTTTAGTGGTTTCCACTTTTTGTTGGCTTATTTTTTGTTTTTGACTCCAAGCTTAGCTATCTACTGGTTCTGATGAAAGTACAATAGATCAGGGGTTCCCAACCTTTTCATGTCAAGGCCTCCCTAAGAGACTTACATTAGGGTTAGGACTTCCTAGCTATCACCATCGATAAAAATGACAAATCTTATATGTCTATACTAAACTGCTATACAGACCTACAACCTGACAAGTGCATGTAATAAAACTATATAAAACATGTACACTCTGGGTTGCAGCTGGCTTAGGGACAATCTCAAATCATTTTCCACATTTAGACATGCTCTGTTTTTTATTTTCAGTACTTTCTATGCCGAAAAATCTGCATGTTGTTGCAAATGGTAAGAGGTACCGGATGGCTTTTTTAACACTGGGTATTAATTTCTGAGACTGATCCAAAATTCTGACTTGGGAATGGCAGAGAATAGCATTTTCAAACTTCCATCATTGGCTATTTCAACTGATTCATCTTGTGACCTCAAATCAAGACAATCCTCTTCTGTTTGGACTGAAATTAATTTCTGATCCAATTTAAATGATAATTGTCCATCACTGGGAAATAGTCATTGAAGCATTCCTTAAGTTGTGTCAGATGAGACAATATTATAGGCAGCACTATGTCTGCAGGCACATTGGACATTCCTAGCTCCTGGTGAAGGTGCAGGAACTTTACAGTATTTCCTTAGTTTAGCTTTTTCTCCCAAAGTCAGATTTTTTGTTTAAATGTACAGATTTTTTCTTGCAAATTATGTATGCTGTGATCACAGTCCTGCATCCTCTGATGCAAGCTATTCTAAAATTGAAATATGCCAGCCAAATTACGCAAGCTTCTGAACCTACAAATGGTTGTTAAAACAGGTAGCAAACTGGGAGTTCTTAGATGAGAGAAATTCAGGCAGCTCTCTGTGGAGACCAAACACTTGTTGTAAAACTGCCTCACGAGACACCCACTGGACCTCAGAATGCAGCAGAAGGCTTTCAAAATCTGGTGCTAATGTCACTGCATGGTTCAGCAAGTGGCCTGTGTTTAAGGGGATGTGGTTTGATACCATTTACAACTTTAACAACGTCTTGAGGCACTTCTTGCTTTTTGTCCTCCATTTTTAGCGACCTGTGTTTCTCTGTGAAACATACAGGGTGTATCCATGGCATCTGGAGCTTTGGCCTTTATTACCTTGATGACTCCACTATATGCCTATCATGGCAGCGGCGCCATCTGTACAGACACCCAAACAATAAGATCAGTAAACTAAATTTGCCTGAACGGACGCGTCCAAAATGTAAAAAATTTCTTGACCTGTTGTCTTCCCCGGAATTTCTTTGCAGAATAAAATTTCCTCAACAAACTTTCCATCTCCAATAAATCTGACAAAGACAATAAGCTGTGCTGTATTAGCCACATCTGTGCTTTTGTCCAACTGCAATGCAAACCAAGGGCTGTTTTTTTCCTGTTCCAGTAATTGGTTTGTTACCACCTCAGCCATGTCAGATATCCGTCTACACACAGTATTTTGTCTGACAAAGGGACAGTGTCAATTTTACGGGCTGCTTCCACACTAAGTAATTCCTGAATTAATTCTTTGGTCACTGGTAATATCAGAACCAGTCCAATCTCCAACTGTGTGAACTTCTTTGCACAAGCAATGCGATATGACGCCAATAAAGACGCCTTCCTTAAACTATTGGTTGTTGTGTGAAAGTAAATAAGATGTGCTGCTTTCCTTTGGAAAAATTTCCATGTTTCCCAACGCCAGCTGGATGTCTTTATTCTAGATGTCTTTTCAATTTTGATGGCTTTAGATATTCTTTTAAAAGAATTTCTGGACAAAGAATGCATTGGGGGTAATGAAGTCTGTCTTTTTCTTAGCCAGCACAAATCTGAACTCTATGTATAAAGCTTCAAACTTTCTAGATTTAGATATTGTTTTAATATATGACTTGTCATACATGTGTGATTGGGAGACATCTGAAAAGCCTTAAGAATAGTACTACCATGCCAGACCAGGGGGTGGCGAGCTGCAGTAACTCTCTTTCTTAATCTTCTGCAGACCATCCACAGGAAATCTTGCTAGGTCCCGGAGCCAGTGATGACATCACTTTCTGGTTCCAGCACCATGGATTACATTACTTCCAGTTCCGATGCCATGGATAACGTCACTTCCATTTTAGCAAAGACATCACTTCTGGGTTTGGCACCAGTGATGATGTCACTTCCGGTCCTGGTCCCAATTATGCCACTTCTGATCTCGGCTTTAAAGCCACCATCTTTTCCTATTACATTTAGTTCTGTTTTGGACTCAAACCTGTGAATATCACAATCAATTTCTACCCATTTGCAGCCAAGGCACAATATACGGGTGGCTGCCCCAAACCTTTTTATGTCTGTGGTCTGCTTTTGTGACAGGCTCTTTTGACGAATTTAAAACAGAGCTACAAGATGGGGTTTCTTCAGAAAGTTTCCTTTTTAAAAAATGGTCCATCATAATGTATGCTTTAGCATTCGATGTGCTATGCCTACTTTGCAGGGAACTACTTTAACTCCACAATGTAACATGCGTACGTCTTTGGTAGCCTTCGATTAGCATTTGAAAAACATGTTTATTAATAGACTTAATTGGCAAATGCACTAACTAAGTGACAATGATATTATTAAAATACAAAGTGAACTAAACAATCGTATGATTTTTATTTACTCCATTTTGCCACAGACCCCCTGACATACTGTATCTCTGCAAATCCCAGATTGGGAACCACTGCAATAGAAATAGCTTGCTTGAATGACAACAGTTAATTTCATGGTCCTTCTAAACCTCAGTCTGCTTGTCTTGCCACTGCCAGAACACCACCTTAATAACTTCAATGTGAGATGGTTTTCTGCCATATTCACCAAAGATCACAACAAGGGGGGACACAGATACTGAAGGATAATTAAGAGTTAGTTGTACTCTGTGAACAAAGAAAAGTGACTACAGTCCAATGTAATGCGGGTGTGATGTAAAAGAGAGACAACTGTGGGAAAATGTTTATAGGTTAAGTCCATCGAAAAGAAGAATCTTTCATCAAAGGACTTGGGCAATCATTGCCCTGAAAATTACAAACATCCTGGCTTGTGTTTAAATGCCTTTTTATGTCTTTTTTGTTCATTTTTGATTTGTCAGTTTTATTACTTGTGTTTATTATTTGTGTAACTACGTATTTATCAGTGTTATGTACTATTTAGTTTCTAGATGCTTCTGCTTGCCCTGCTATGTTCTTTTTGTTTTATAGATGTTTCCACAAAAGGACGTGGCCAACTGCCTATCATTGCATACTGACAGCCCCCAGTTCTATAAAGGCTGGGAAAACCAAGCCATCCCTGTCAGTTTGTTGAATGTGCTTCATGATGTTGGTAAGTTCTGCTTTAGTGTGCTATTAATTTTTTGTGTTGCTGGATTTTTTGACCTTTTTGCTTGTGAGGCTTTTTGTCATAGATTTTGGGACATTTTTCTTCATTGGTCAGTTTCCTACTCTTAGGGCCTGCGCCTCATTTGCCTTGAGAAATATCTTTGGGTTTTCTTTAAGAAGTACTCCTTGATTCATGACAATAGGATGCATGTTAAGTACAAGAGAATGCAACCCATACAGACACATGAGGTGAGGGAAAGAACTGTGTTGGGTGTATGTAATCTACATGAAGTCTTGAAAAGCAACAAGTAGTCCACATTGATAAGTGTGAGTGCCTGCCTTCACATGGACTTATCCATTGCCAAAACAGGATTAAGGCACCTTTGACTTTGAACAGGGAAAGCTGGTAACAGGAACTTGACAAATGTACAGTTGTAATATTTCTTGCAGAGCAGCACAATAGTGTAATGCTTAAAAGCTGGGTTGGTCACTTTTTGGTTGGCATTTGTAGTCTCCCCTTGCATTTGCATGGGAATTCTTTGTCTCACAAAATCATATAGGCTAACGGATGACACAAAAGTAGTTAAGAGTGACAGAGGTATTGAAAGTAACCTGTAAATGACTGGCATCCTTCCCAGAGTTAGTTCTGCCTCATGTCAAAGACCACTGGAACAGATGCTGATCTGCTGTGACAATGTATTGAAATGAGCAGTTTCAGAAAATGAATGGCTGAATGCACTTTAAAATAGTTTTATTTAAAAGCAACATTCAATTTTGTTAACTGGCCAGAAATGTGGTACTCAATATGCAAGAAGACAACTGCATCAAGTATGGCATTAAAAAGATGAAACATTAATGACAAAATCAGAGAGAGAAAATTGAGGGGTGTGCCTCTGCATCAGGTAGAGATGTGCCAGAGCAGTAATTAACCTGAAGCAACTGAAGGCTCTCTGATAACTGCTTGTTGTGTTTATTTGGATTAGTTGTATTTCTGTAACTGTTGCTTTCTCATTTTTCTGACAGTTTAAGCTTGTTAGAATTTATGTTGGGAATTTCTGTAATACAGTTTTTTCTACTTCCTTTTTTAATGAATTTACATTGACTGTATATTTTAAACTAAGATTTTCATAATTTTTTTATTATACACCATTGAGCATGAGGGTTGATAAAGTGCCTACTGCACAAGTCCTGACTCCTAAATTTGAATCCTATGCTCAACCACTCTCTGTGTGGAGTTTATCCCCAAATGCTTTCTTTTTCTCCGGGCATTCCCATCCAGAGGTTGTTCAGATTAGGATAAATTTGCAGGTAAGTCCAAACTGGTTTAGTGTGAGTAAATGTGGATGTACTGTATGTATGAGCGGGCTCTGTTAAAGACTGGCACCCAGCCCAGGCTTGTTTTTAGCATAGTGCCCAGTGTTGGCAGCATAGAGTCTAAGCCAAAAATGCATAAAAGGGCTAGAAAGTAAATAGATAAATACAGTGGATTCAGAAAGTATTCAGATCCTTTCACTTTCTGCACATTTTATTGTCATGTAGACTTAGCTGTACTTTTAAATTAATACATTTGTAGTGGTCACAGAGGTGCTACGATTCACATCGCCACAAGGATGTGATCAATTTATTTTTTTGATGGGAACTCCAGGAACACACCCAGCTTTGGCACGACTTGCACTACTCACACACAAAGACACGTAAACAAACGGGATTAAACAATACTCAACAGGAATATATTAAGCAAAAATAGAAGGAAAATTCTAACTAAACAACAAACAACAAACAAAAACAAAATGCCAGCTTCCTGCAGGTGATTACACATATAATAAAAACCCGTAAACAACAACAAGCACAATAAACACAAAGTCTAATACACTGTGTGTATGAAGTGGCAACTGATAATGTGGAATGATGAAGAAATGGTAATCCAGAGAATAGCTCGCTGTAAGTAATGTAAAAACAGTCCTGCTGGTATTCCTGATGTGTTGAAGGGTGATGAGATTGGAAGCACTCCCTTCTCCAGGGCAAAATAACTAATCCAACTCAGTACTCACACAACAGACAGGCACAAGACAGTCCATGCATCCATACAGATGATCTTCCAGGACAAAATAATAATCCAACAGCTTTGAATCTGACACAAAGATGGACAAATCAACTCAGATACAAACTCCAGAACCCACTGACTAGCTAGATCCCTTTTAAAGGTCCCATTGGCCGATCTTGTCCCCAGCAGCTTCTGCGCCCTTTGCAGACGTCCGATACAGCCAAAGCAGGGACGGCTGGGAGTTGCAGTTTCTTATTTCAAATAGTATCACTACACAGTTAAAACATTTCCATTTTTACCCATCAATCTACACTCAATAATATGTAATGACAATGTCAAGTGTTTGCAAAATTAATAAAAATATAAAAATGTAACCTAATTCATATAAGTGAATTCAGCACTTTACAGAAGTCCCTCTGGCAGCAGTTTCAGCTTTGAGTCTTCCTGGGTAAGTCTCTACAAGTGTTGGGCATGTGGATTTGAGCAGTTTATTTTTTTCTGGGAAATCCTCTAAAGCTCCATTAGATTGAATGGAAAGCATCTGTAAACTGCCATCTTCAGGTCTCTCAAAAGATATTCTGCAGGGTTTAAGTCTGGGCTTTTGCTGGGTCACTTAGGGACAGTCATGGACTTGTCATGAAGCCACTCCAGCAGTTTCTCGGGTGTATGCTTTGGGTCATTGTTGTGCTAAAAGGTGAACTGTCTCCCCAGTCTGAGGTCATGTACACTCTGAAGCACATTTTCTTCAAGGAGCTCTCTGTATTTGACTGCATTCATCCTTCCCCCAATTCTAACCAGTCTCCCTGTTCCTGCTACTGAGAAGCTCCCTCACAGCATGATTCTATGCAATCATCATGCTTCACTGTAGGGATAGTATTAGACAGGAGATCATCAATACCTGGTCTTCACAAGACATGGTGTTTGGAGTTCTGCCCAAAAAATTACATTTTTGTTCCTACAGACCAGAGAATCTTTTTACTCATACTCTCAGAGTCCTTTAAACTAGGGATTTCAAACTCCAGTCCTGGAAGGCTGCAGGTTTTCATTCTAACCTTTTTCTTAATTAGTGACCTGTTTTTGCTGCTAATTAACTTTTTTTGAATTAATTTCAATTGACTTGCTCTTAAAGACTCAGACCCAATAATTGTTTCTTTTTCCTTAATTAGCAGCCAAACAATAACGAGATACAAAATGAACCAGCAAACTGTGACCATCATACAGTATCTCATAATAAAAAGGAATGTTGATTTTCTCAGGTCCCCAAAACATTTTAACAGTGCTGTTAAAAAAGTAAAGAAAAAATCACCAATTTTGGAAATATATGCTATTGCACAATGAGAGCAGTAACAAGCTATGGGATTAAAGAACTGGTTTAATTAGCAACAAGACTCGGCCCCTAATTAAGCAACTGGTTGGAGTGAAAATGGTTGGAGTTTGAGGACCTGACTTAGTTGGCCTTCTGTTGGCTCACTTACTTCACATTTCATTTCTGTTTAAGGAAAAAAATGAAGCAATTCAGAGGAATGATAAAGAAATTCCGGGAAACAAAGCTTTAAAAACAAGTCAATTAAAATTAATTCAAAAGAAGTTAATTAGCACCAAAAACAGGTCACTAATCAATAAAAGGGTTAGAATGAAAACCTGCAGCCACTGGTGCCCTCCAGGAATGGAGTTTGAGAGCCCTGCTTTAAACTGTCACATTCCTTTTATTCAGAAGTGGCTTCTATTTAGCCATTCTACCATACTGTAAAAGTGTGATTGATGGAATGCTGCTGAGATGGTCATCCATCTGATATGTTCTCCCATCTCAGCAGAGGACTTCTAGAGCTCTGTTAGAGTGACTTTTTGCCCAATTACTCAGTTTGACCAGAGTTTGTTGTTTGTTTGTTTTTTTGTCCTGACATGCAGTGTGAATTGTTGGACCTTATATACACAGGTGTGTTCCTTTCTTACCAACGTTCAGTCAGTTCAATTGGCCACAGGTGGAGTGGAATCCAATAAAGTTCTAGACATATCTCAAGAAAAATGAAAGCAAACAACATGCACCTGACCACAATTTGGAGTCCCACAGGAAATGGTTTGAATACTTATATATACAGTATACTGTGGGAAATAGCCCGGACACAGACAGACAGACACCATGTTAAAGTCCACCACACGTTTATTTACACTATATATATGGTCCATTAAGTGCACAACCCAGTGCCGCAGCACCAATCACCCCAACAGTCCAGGCCTCTGTCCACAATATGCCTTCAGGCCGCCTCCTCCTCTCCTCTATCTCTCTCACTCACTCACTCACTCACTCACTCACTCACTCACTCACTCACTCACTCACTCACTCACTCACTCACTCTCAGACCTCGTCCTCTTCCACCCAACTCCAGCCTTGATTATAGTTACCCGGATGTGCTCCAGGTGGTTCCCGGCAATCTTCCGCTGACATGCCCCTGTGTGGCGCAAGTGCCGGCTGTCTCTACGGAAGCACTCCGGGTGTCTCTTTTTCTTCTTCCCCCCAGCACTTCCTGGTGTGGCAGAAGTGCTGAGGTCCCAAGTCCTCCAGGCATGGGGACGCACCCTGGTGGTGACCACGGGCCCCTACAGGGTTGAGCTTCCAAGCCCTGTACCCGCGGCCCCCAATATAACCAGGGCGGTCGCCCCCTCATGGTCCGGAGGAGGCATGAGCCCTCCTCCTGTCCTCCTGGGCGTCCCGGCTGGGTACCACCCCCAGCCGCGTGCCACAATATATATACTGTATGTATATATATATATATATATATATATATATATATATATATATATACATATAATACATAGTTTCAAATGTCAACCAAGAAATCAGTGACAAAATACTAGCTAACTGTCAAAAAACAAAAACCAATGTAGAGTTTTGTATATATCTGTAATCTCAGATGTTTTTAGTGCTGTAGCTCCGACTATTTAAAGTGCTTTACATTTGAAGTCACTTACCGCACACTTCTGACTGCGCACATTTAGCAATGGTATAGTAACTATAGCAAAATGGCAACATGCATAACAAATAGAAAATTATCATTCCAAAAATATTTTCATATATTAAATTATGGCTCATGGAAAATAAATATCAATGCCGAAAAGATCTTCATGTCAAAAAAAATAATAAAACAAACAAATATAACAAAACTAATGCTAGGGAGAAGTAAAAAATACAGCATAATCATAACAGTTTTATGATGTACTTTGTAACAAACATATGGGAGACAACTTCAGTTCTTGTCTAATGGTAATAACACACCTAGCCAGGGGTTGGCGCTGTTGCTTAATGCCTTTTAATGCCCTTTCTCTTCCTCCATCTGCAGAAAGGAAGACTGATGGACAGACCACCTATGATTTCATTTCCGGTTTACGCTCTCATCCTCCACCCTGTCAGCGTGAAAATCAGCTCCACCTTCATGATGGCATCAGTCTATCTTTTCAATTTAATCTTTCATTAATTAAGACAAGTTGACCTGTGTTAATTTTCCAAGCTCTATGCTCACTTTATTTCCCCTTTTTAAGTTCTGGTCTCAAATAAAATTTCACATAAAGTATATGGTTGCTTTTTTTGAGAACTTCCAGAAGACCTACTGTAAAACATTTCACCTTGCTCTGTGACAGCTTGGTTTTGAATTGTATGATTGGGCTTGTACTCTCTATCCAATCTGGCCCTAGAAAAGCTCTCCTTCAAATTCCTCTTCCTGGCTGCATATGGAGCACAACTGTGTCTCCCCTCATCCTCTTTCTTTACTCACATCTCTGACTTGCAGATTAAAGTCTTCGACCCACATAACAAGCACCCCCTTATTTCCTATGCCCTTCAGATGTGGCATCATGTTGTGAATATATTGGGATTGCTTCTGAGATTACATCTCCATACCCCTTTCTTTAACAACCCAGCATTAAAGACAGGCAATTCTTTTTCCTGATTGGCCGAGATTGGATATTTGCACATTAGGAGATATTTTTAATGAATAAGAGATCAAGTCCACAGTTCTTTGAGATGTTACTGTCAAAGAAACAGTACTGGTCACTAAAGTATTGAACTGCAGTCATTATGGTGGAACTCAGTCTCTGATTCATCTCTGTCATTTCCTGATTTATATTTTCCTCCATTCTATATAATTATGTTTATTTTGTATTTATTTTAAATAAGACTTACTTAATATATTACTGGGTAGGAATGCAATTCTGCTTTACTACATTGTTTTATATACTTGTGTTTTCTGATATATATATGATATGTATATACAGTATATATATATATATATATATGTACTGTATATACAATATATATATATATGTATATATATGTATGCATACTGTACACACACACATATATATATATATTATATATATATATATATATACATACAGTAATCCCTCCTCGATTGCAGGGGTTGCGTTCCAGAACCCCCCGCGAAAGGTGAAAATCCGCGAAGTAGAAACCATATGTTTATATGGTTATTTTTATATTGTCATGCTTGGGTCACAGATTTGCACAGAAACACAGGAGGTTGTAGAGAGACAGGAACTTTATTCAAACACTGCAAACAAACATTTGTCTCTTTTTCAAAAGTTTAAACTGTGCTCCATGACAAGACAGAGATGACAGTTCCGTCTCACAATTAAAAGAATGCAAACATATCTTCCTCTTCAAAGGAGTGCGCTTCAGGAGCAGAGAATGTCAGAGAGAGAGAGAGAGAAAAGCAAACAAAAATCAATAGGGCTGTTTGGCTTTTAAGTATGCGAAGCACCGCCGCACAAAGCAGTTGCAAGGAAGGCAGCAATGTAAAGGTAGTCTTTCAGCATTTTTTCGAGGAGCGTCCGTATCCTCTGGGCCAGTGTGTGAACAGCCCCTCTGCTCACACCTCCTCCGTCAGGAGCAGAGAATGTCAGAGAGAGAGTGAGAGAGACAGAGAAAAACAAACAATCAAAAATCAATAAGTGCCCTTCGAGCTTTTAAGTATGCGACGCACCGTGCAGCATGTCGCTTCACAAAGCAGCTGCACAGAAGGGAACAACGTGAAGGTAATCTTTCAGCATTTTTAGACGAGCGTCCGTATCGTCTAGGGGTGCGAACAGCCCCCCTGCTCACACCCCCTCCGTCAGGAGCAGAGAATGTCAGAGCAAGAGAGAGAGAGAGAAAAGCAAACAATCAAAAATCAATATGTGCTGTTTGATCTTTCAAGTATGCGAAGCACAGTGCGGGAAGCATATCGCTTGACAAAGCAGCCATATGTAAGCCCAGCAAAGAAGAGAACAATGTGAAGGTAATCTTTCAGCATTTTTTGAGGAGCGGCCGTATCCTCTAGGGATGCAAAGAGCCCCCGTGCTCACAATATATTTGAGAAGTTTTATTTAATACATAATACGCACTCTGGTTGGGTAGCTTCTCAGCCATCTGCCAATAGCGTCCCTTGTATGAAATCAACTGGGCAAACCAACTGAGGAAGCATGTACCAGAAATTAAAAGACCCATTGTCCGCAGAAATCCGCAAACCAGCAAAAAATCCGCGATATATATTTAAATATGCTTACATATAAAATCCGTGCTAGAGTGAAGCCGCGAAAGTCGAAGCGCGATATAGCAAGGGATTACTGTATATATATATATATATATATATATATATATATATATATATGTATATATATATATATATTGTGACAGATTGTGGGTCTCCGTGACCCCTTGAACCCTCAGACTAGACGTCAGACACCAGGTAAAAGTCCAAATAATGATTTATTAATAATAATAATTGTGCACAAAGCACCCTCCTCTCCACAATACTCAATAATAATAATAACAATAACAATAATCCTCCACACTCCCAGACACTTTGCCACCCTTCCTCCCAGCTCAGCTCGCCATCTGGGATTTCTCATAGTCCTTTTATAGTCCTGATCCGGAAGTGTTTCGTCCTCTGTCCATGTGACTAGGAACACTTCCGGGTCATATAAAAACTCTTCTTTACCCCGGAGGCACGTCGTTTCTTCCTGTCATGTGATCTTGACGCACCTCCAGGTTATAGGGCACATAAGAGTCCGACAACCTCCCTACAGCGACTCCTGGAGGCCCCCATGGTATCCAGCAGGGCTGTGCATATAAACTACAGAGTCCATGATGTCCTGCTGGAATTCGGGGCACGTTCATGCTGTCGGGAGAGCTCCTCCTGGCGGCCTGGGGGTGAGGGCCAGAGTAGAAAGCTGGCAATCCTTCACAATATATATATATATATTTATATATCTATACTAATAAAAGGCAAAGCCCTCACTGACTGACTCATCACTAATTCTCCAACTTCCCGTGTAGGTAGAAGGCTGAAATTTGGCAGGCTCATTCCTTACAGCTTACTTACAAAAATTAGGCAGGTTTCATTTCGAAATTCTACATGTAATGGTCATAACTGGAACCTGTTTTTTGTCCATATACTGTAATGGAGGAGGCGGAGTCACGTATCGCGTCATCACGCCTCCTACGTAATCACTTGAACTAAAAACAAGGAAGAGATTTACAGCACGAGTCAAACGCGGGAACGAAGGTAAATGACGTTAATTTTTGAGTGTCTTTTAATACTCTGTAAGCATACATATTAACACATGTGCAATTAAACGTGTGCATTTACGGGGTGATTTCTCAGGCTTAAAAGCTCGCCTTTTCTCAAACGCGGGAACAAAGGTAAAAGACGTTAATTTTTGAGTGTCTTTTAATACCGTGTAAGCATACATATTAACACATGTGCAATTAAATGTGAGCATTTACGGGGTGATTTCTCAGGCTTAAAAGCTCGCCTTTTATTAAAAAGGTAAATGCTAACTGTTTTCATTCTGAAGGGCACAAACCACGTTGGATTTTGTAATGATAGTTGATTAGTAAGGTCTATTAAGGGATACTTACAGAATGATTAGTAATGCCTGTGAATGCCGATGCAAGTAGGAGAATGGGTGTGAACTAAAGAACGATTAGTAACTTGTACAGTAAATGTCTCTAAAGTCTGTCTATTAAAAAGTTATTATATCTTTCAATCCTGTGTATTGATTAAACTACGAACCTAACAAGATCACTACATGGCGTCAGAAGTGGCGGATTGGAAGAGGAATCTGAAGAAGAGGTTCAGCTTTTGAACGAGTCGCGTGTCTGTGAGTAACCCGAAAACGTGATCAGAAAGCGCTAAGACGTTCTAGCAAAAGAGAAAAAAAAATATGTTAGGATTACAGCCCCCACCAAATCTCCAGTTAAAGGGAAATGTAGCTGAAAATTGGAAAAGATTTAAACAGAGATTCGAGTTGTATCTTGCTGTGATTGAAGCAGATAGGAAAAGTGAAAAAATGAAAGCGTCTATGCTTCTACATGTAATTGGCGAAAAGGCGCTAGAGGTGTATAACAATTTTCAGTTTGAAGAAGATGGAGACAATATGAAATTGAACAAAATAGTTGAAAAATTCGAAACGTATTGCAACCCAAAGCGCAATGTGATGTTTGAGCGGCACAAGTTTTTTTTACGTTTCCAGAAAAGCGGAGAAACAGTAGACCAGTATGTGACGGAATTGCGTAATAGGAGCTCTTCTAAGAAGAAACCGTCAAGACATCAAAGGACCAATAATCTCTAATCAGAACACTAACACCAGCGAAACAAATATTAACGAGAAAACAAGTATAAATCAGGAAAGAACATCTCAGCTGCAAACACAATTAACCAGAATATCAAAATGTCAAGTAAAACCACCAGAACGACTCATTGAGACATGTTGAGGATTAAAGGAACATTTTCAATTAAGAAATGCTGAATTCCTTTAACAGTTGTGCTTTTTATACATAGTTTGAATGCTGGATGTATGCCTGAAATGTTCTGGATAGTTCAGTTGTTTGAAGTGATAAAGAATTAAACGTGTGATTTTTCAGACTTAAAAGCTCGCTTTTTATTAAAAAGTTAAATGCAAACTGTTTTCATTCTGAAGGGCACAAACCACGTTAGATTTCAGCCGTTAAACGCGCAAAAATGTCGGTACACCAGATAAATAAGCGCAACATATTATCAGTTGTATTGTATGCTTACAATACATATAGAAATGTGTTAATCGTTAACTAATAGTATCGGATGGTGTTTTTCAACTTGCGCCTTGATTTAAACGATTGCATGTCTTGGTGGGTTTGCATAGCTTTTTGTCTATATCTTTACACCTGTTTTTAAGACTTATTGACTGAAACGGGCTTTCATGAAAAAACTTAGGGCTTTGCTACAAGATACACCCTCCACAAGTTAAGGAAGTAAAAATAAAGGTATATATTTCTGTTTTATTTAAACCTTTTAAGTTCGTATGCATAGCCCCATTTGGCTGTTTTAGGTTTTTTTTTTTTCTTCAGTAATATTTAATCTCCTTAAAGAAAAACAACATATGCATTTTACTTTTTTTGTATCTCTTTAGTAATATTTTAGTGTAAAAGGATAACGAGTATTTAAACCTTTTATGTTACTTTATAGTTATTTTACACAATGTTGAAAAATTAATAAGAAAGCTACATATTTTGGCAGCTGCTGCTTTAATTTTCAATGAAATGAAAAAAGCTCTCCAAGAGAAAACCTCAATGAAGAAGAAACAGTTTGCACTATCTAAAAAGGAGAAACCCTCATTTATAAAGGTTTGCTGCAGATGACTTAACTGAAAATAAATGAATAGTTCCTATGTGTATAATACATATTTATCTATTTGACTTATGCCTTTATTCCAGCAACTTGCAACATCTAAGGTACAATTTGTTACATTACTTTGGTTTTTTACAGCACAGGCAGGTGAAGTGACTTCCTCAGGGTCACACAGTGGTGTCAGTACCAGGATTTGAACTGACAAGCTCCGGGTTTGCTGAAATATTACTGAAGAATGAAAAAAAATGAAAACGGGCAAATGGGGCTATGCATACAAATGTCCATCCATCCATTATCCAACCCGCTATATCCTAAATACATGAGCCAATCCCTGCCAACACAGGGCACAAGGCAGGAAACAAACCCCGGGCAAGGTGCCAGCCCACCGCTGGGCGCACACACCCACACACCAGGGACAAATTAGAATCGCCAATGCACCTAACCTGCATGTCTTTGGACTGTGGGAGGAAACCGGAGTACCCGGAGGAAACCCAGACAGACACGGGGAGAACATTCAAACTCCACGCAGGGAAGTGAACCCGGGTCTCCTAACTGGCACCTTTCACTGCACCACCATACTGCCCGCATACAAACTTAAAAGCTTTAAATAAAACAGAAATATATACCTTTATTTTTACTTCCTTAACTTGTGGAGGGTGTATCCTGTAGCAAAGCCCTAAGTTTTTTCATGAAAGCCCCTTTCAGTCAATAAGCCTTAAAAACAGGTGTAAAGCTAAACTTACAGCACCGCTAATCAATTACACTTGCCTAACGCCTCTTCTAAGGGGACATACTGTGGGATCTGGGCATCCGTCAAAGCACCAATCACAGGCCCGATTAGAAAGCGGGAAGCTGTGATTTGTCGTCTCCCTCTCATGTAACAATCACAGCCCGTGTTACAACGCACTGTATGTATGTATGTATATACAGTATGTATATGTGTGTGTTTATGAATGTGTGTATATGTATGTGTATATATATGTTGATATGTGTATATATATATATGTATATATATGTGGATGTGTATATGTATATATATATATATATGTATATGTAGATATGTGTATATGTAGATATGTATATATATGTATATATGTATATGTATATATATGTTTACATAACCTCTTTTTTTTTTTTTTTTTTTTTTAATATTTTTATTTTATTAATTTTCATTGTAATCATTCCATACAAACAGATCAATTTATAACCCAACAAATTTGAAAACAAATCAAACCCCACCCCTGAGAAGGAGAGCTTAGCTAAAGGAAAATTTCTTTAAGCTTTTTAATAAGGCAACATTAGACAAAAGAAGGGGAGAAGTAAATATCTATATAAATAAGAGATGGAGAAGGGAGTTAAATGCAATAATAGTTATTTCTCTTATTCTAAAATAATATTGATTAAATCCTGCCATGTTTTGAAAAAATTTTGTACAGATCCTCTAACTGAAAATTTGATTTTTTCCAATTTCAAATAATATAAAACATCGGTTTCCCACTGACTTATAAGAGGAGAATTAGGATTCTTCCAATTTAACAAAATAAGTCTGCGTGCCAAGAGTGTAGTGAATGCAATCACCGTTTGTTTGTCCTTCTCCAATTCAAGTCCATCTGGAAGGACACCAAACGCAGCTGTTAGTGGGTTAGGAGGGATTGTGATACTAAGGCTGTCTGAGAGGCACTTAAAAATTTTTGTCCAAAATGCTGTTAGTTTGGTGCAGGCCCAGAACATGTGACCCAGTGAGGCAGGAGCTTGGTTGCAGCGCTCGCAGGTTGGATCCTGGCCTGGAAACATTTTGGACAGTTTTAAGCGAGACAGATGAGCTCGATATATAATTTTTAGTTGAATAATTCTATGCTTTGCGCATATAGAACTCGAGTGAATTCTCTGCTTTGCTACCTTCCACTCCTTTTCTGATATACTGATTAAGAGATCTTCTTCCCAATGTCCTCTTGGATCTTTGAAAGGTAGGGACTCTAATAAGATTTTATATATTGCGGAAATAGTGTTTGTTTCCTCGGAATTGAGCAGTATTTTTTCCAGCATTGTGGAGGGTGCAAGGTGGGGGAAATCGGGCAATTTCTGTTTAACAAAAATTCTAATTTGAAGATAGTAAAAGAAATGTGTAACTGGGAGGTTAAATTTTGAACGTAATTGTTCAAAAGATGTAAATATGTTGTCTATATAAAGATCTCTGAGCATTTTAATCCCAAAACTTTTCCAGGTATTAAAAACTGGATATACTTGCGAAGGTTGAAAGAGGTGGTTCTCTTGCAGAGGTGCCACTGATAAAAGATTTTCCATCTTAAAATGCTTCCTAATTTGGTTCCATATTCTGAGTGAGTAAAGCACAATTGGGTTATTAGTATATTTGCGATAACTTTCATTTATTGGAGAGCAGAGCAGGGAATATAAAGAAGTACTACAGGATTTTACTTCTATTGCGGACCAAGCCTGTGTATGTGCATTTATTTGTGTCCAGGTTTTTATGCCTAGTATGTTTGCTGCCCAGTAATAAAACTGAAAATTAGGTAAAGCCATGCCACCTTCTGCCTGAGGTCTTTGTAGGGTCGCTCTTCGGATACGTGGGTGTTTTGAGTTCCAAATGAATGAGGTTATTATTGAATCTAACTGTTTAAAAAACAATTTATTGATATATATTGAAATGTTTTGAAATAAAAAGAGAAGTTTAGGAAGGATATTCATCTTAACAATGTTAATTCTTCCGGCTAGAGTGAGATGAAGGGTTGACCATCTATGCAAGTCTTGCTTAATTTTTTCCATACAGACGCCAAAATTTTGTTGATAAAGAGCTTTATGTTTACTTGTGATATTTACCCCTAGGTATTTAAACTGATCTGCTATGGTAAAAGGTAGGGTGTCTAATTTAATATTATATGCTTGTGAATTCACTGGAAAGAGTATACTTTTATTCAGATTAATTCTAAGACCAGATATCTTTTGAAATTCTGTTAGTGCTGTTAAAACAGCAGGGACAGTGTTTTCTGGGTCCGATATATATAAGACCATATCATCTTCATATAGAAAAATTTTC
Source organism: Erpetoichthys calabaricus (assembly GCF_900747795.2). Taxonomy (NCBI): domain Eukaryota; kingdom Metazoa; phylum Chordata; class Cladistia; order Polypteriformes; family Polypteridae; genus Erpetoichthys; species Erpetoichthys calabaricus. The sequence continues at coordinate 119,978,187 of NC_041404.2, forward strand.
TGTTCCAGTCCTTCTCTGACAATCCCCTTTATCTGATAAGAATTTCGGCAGTGAACCGCCAGTGGTTCAATAGCGATTGCAAACAACAGTGGCGACAAGGGACATCCTTGTCTGGTACCACGTTCTAGTTTAAAGTAGTCTGAGCAAATGTTATTAATACAAACTGAAGCTTCTGGACTGGTATACAGTAGTTTGATCCAAGCACAAATATTCGGGCCAAACCCAAATTTCTCCAATGCAGTGAAAAGGTAATTCCATTCGATCATGTCAAATGCCTTTTCTGTGTCTAATGATAGTAATATCTCTGGGGTGTTTGATTTTGCTGGTGAATATGTAACATTAAACAAGCGTCGGAGATTTGAAGATAGATGTCGGCCTTTAATAAATCCAGTTTGATCTTGTGATATTACCGAGGGCAGCACTTTCTCCATCCTTCTAGCTAGGATTTTTGAGAGTATCTTAACATCATTATTCAGGAGTGAAATTGGTCTATATGATGCACATTGTAACAAGTCCTTATTTTGTTTAGGAAAGACGGTGATTAATGCTTGTCGAAATATTTGAGGTAGTATTTGGTGGTCTTTAGCTTCTGTAAATGTTACCAATAAGAGTGGAGCTAGCTGAGTGGAGAATTTCTTATAAAACTCTACGGGGTAACCATCAGGGCCTGATGATTTCCCGCTTTGTAGTGACTTTATAGCGTCTAGTAATTCTGTTAGCGTTAGTGGTTTATCCAGTTCCTCAGCACTTAAAGCATCTATTTGTGGTATTTGTGAATTATCCAGAAATGCATTAGATTGCGTGTTGTCTTCTTTGGGCTCAGTGGAATATAAAGACTTATAGTAATCTCTAAATGTGTGCATTATTTTATTATGGTCGATGATTTCTTCTCCATTCTTGTTGGTGATTACTGGTATTGCATTGTGAACTTCTTGTTTATGAATTTGCTGAGCTAAAAGCTTGTTAGCTTTTTCGCCGTGTTCATAGTAATGCTGTCTAGACTTATAAATAAGTTGTTCAGTTTCTTTAGTTGTTAAGATGTTAAGTTCTGTATGCAGGGCCTGCCATTTCCTGTGAAGAGCTTCACTTGGACGCCTTTAACATACTACTTCTCTGCTGCGAAGCGCGGGTATTTTGCTATATATATATATATACAGTATATATATATATTGCGGCGGGCCACCCCCTTCTGTTTATGTTCCGGGGGAGCAGCCATGGACTCCTCAGTACCTCCCCCGGGACGCTTGGTGGCAGTCTCCCTGGTTGACGATGATGCCTCAGTTTCCCACAGGGTTTCATGGGAGATGGAGTTCTCTCAAACCCTGTGGGGACCTGGGATGGCTGCCAGGGGGCATGGCAGAGATCGTTAAGCCCAGCTGGTCTAATCATCGGCCCCACCTGGGAGTGCGATTGGGAACAGGTGAGCAAGCACCAGGAGCACTTCCAGAAGGGCCATAAAAGGAGCCAGCAACCACCACTCAGGGCCGGAATCAGGAGGAAGAGGACGAGGTTGCCTGGAAGGAGTGTTGGTGGTGCCAGAGGAATAGTGTGTTCTGTGACTCAAAGTGTTTTGGGGACTGTGTTGGGCCTGTGGGACACGGGAAAGGCGTGCCCCATGGCTGAAGAAAAATAAAAGATTTCTGTTCCTTTGACACGTGCCTCTGTATAAGTCTGTGCCGGGTCAGGCGCTATACAGCCCAATACCACAATATATTATATATATATATATATATATATATACAAATATATATTTTATTACTACTGTATATAATGTTGTAAAGGTGCCATATATTTTATATTGTTGTTAAATGTATGTTATTATGTGTATGGAAGTATCGCCAAGAGAAATTCCTAGAACCTGTGCTGCCTGGCAATAAAGTTCAAGTCATTCCGATCCTTGCAGTTCAGGTTTGCCATTCTTGCTTCCTCCTTCTTCATATATCTCCACCTGAGGTCTGTGCTTAGAACTTATTGAATTTCTTCTACTTCTTCAATCCCCCATCATCCACTTTAATGTTTGCAGTTTCTATATCCCATAAATCCAAACCTGTAGTCTTTCTCTTCTCCTTTCTGCACAAAGTTTTCTATAAAAATCCCGATTGTTTTCCACTATCTGGTCTCATAATCCTCCTTCTCATACAGCAGTTTTCTGGAATAGTGTATTCAGAAATGTTTAAAACACATCTAAAAACACCAATCATCAGCACACTGAGTTCAAAATTATACATTGATTATATCCAGCTTTATGCAAGTGCCATTTACCAGCTTCAGACCCACTTTGTCATCTTTGTTTCTTAAATGCCACTGCTAACTTCTTCCTCATGTTCTAGTAGCATCATCAAAGATGTTTCTCTCTGGTCTTGTTTGACCAAATATCTCTCTACAATTATTTATGAGCATTTTCCCCTGTCATCTCAGGTTCACCTTCTTTTAGATCTCTTCACTCGCTTCCTCTGAACTAAAGCAGATGATAATCACTCTGCTACTTGGATTACTGGTTTCCTGTTGGAGCTCCCCTGACTCTTTTCACTTGGGCTCACTGGAAGACATTCTCCTTTAAGCTAGCCCCTCTTGAATTTTTCCGCATCATGGATCAACAGTTTATCCAATTCTACAATTCAGAGATGGTGCAGTAAAGTTCAGTTGATCAGGAATGGGAGTGGGTTACCCCATGAAGTGGTTTCCGTGTACATTTTCAATGTTCTTCAGTCTCCACTATTTGCTGTACAACCGTTGGACTGCTGTTCTATTCTGTTTTTGGTTCCTTTAATTAATATTTACAACTTCTTAAGGCTTGAATGGGATATTTTTGTATTTTGTTTATTGTTGTCCTGAAAAATGTTCTGCTATACTCAAGCATAAGCTGTGCCTACTTCTGGTCAGCAGTCAGAATCTGGTGAATGGCATACATATTGCTTTCATATAGGTTAAAATGAATTGTGCTCCTTGCAAAAAATCACTTAAGATCATCAGTTACAATGGTGACTAAATTGGATTTTTTCTTTAGGAATACTAATTTCCTCTTGTCCTTGGGCAGATTCTTATGAAGCACATAACAATAAAAGCTGAAAAAAGTAGCCGTGCATATAAAGACAGTTTAAAAGTACACCAAAGAGTTGTCTCAACTGAAGTACAATAAAAATATTTGTTTTGCAGAAAACTATGGCTAATAAAGAATTCTCAAAGTCATTCATCTGGGACATGTCTCCTAAAATAGAGTCTTCATTTTATTCAGAGCTTTACATGAAAGGCAAAATTACGGCTGTAACTCAAATTAGAGCTCACTTTCACTTTGTGTTTTGTTGAAGACAGCTGGCGTTTCCAGGCTCTAGAGTGAAGGAGGCTTGAATCTCTGCTTGGGTCAAGTGAATTGCCTGCAAGTTATTGACCAATACATGTAAATCAATGGAGACAAAAACAGCTCCTAACCCATCACTGACCTCCATCCTACTCTTCACTGATATCATGTAACAAGCACATCAGTTGAAGCAGGCGAGTGGGAGGGCCTCAGGGACCACAACTCAACAGGAGTTACTGAACATTTTGTTAGCCGCTCAACATTGAATATGTCAACATAATGTAACTTCTTAAGACTAAAACGAGTTTCTAGTAAGAGAACTGCATGAGATAGATATGCCCTTCTTTCTGTAAATCCATACTCATAGAAGGTGAGCAATGATTCACCAGAATGGTGATGGTTTGCTGAATGCTTCTGGGAGCAACTCCTGCAACAAGTACATATTGAAAATTAGGTGCTAGTCGATTGCCTCTATCATCTTGTGTAATATATAAACTGCTGAACTTCAGACAAATGTGTAAACAAAATCATTGAAAAACATTATTAAAGGGATAATTAGGCTGGAGAATTGGGGCAACAGTCTGTTTTCATCTTTAGGTCACTTGCCTCATTAAGCCCTTTGTCAATAGTCAATCTTTGGATGAGATCAGAAGTGTGTTAAAAGGGTAGGGGTGTGAGCCATCATTTGGATAGTTTCACATAGTAGATATGGAGTTTTCACAGAAAACCATGGAATGTGGTGCAGAAGTCTCAAAGGTTGCTGGGAAATCATATTATCAGAAACATAGGAGTCAACTGCTACAAGAGCCAAAGTGGGTTTTAAAAATTTTGCAGAGAGCTATTGGGTTTGGAGAGAACATGAGAAAAGTGCAGTATTAGTTTGTGACATCAAGGCTACAATGAGAGGTTACACCACACACATTGCTGTTATTCTCTGTTTGACACTAAGCTGACATGAAGAGTGGAAAGTGCAGAGAGGGTGTGTGAACAAAAATTAAAAGCCTGCAGAAATTGAGGGAAATGACTATCAACTGGAAAGAAAGGACCTATGAAACACATAAACCTTCCTTTGCAGTAGTTACTTCTATTGCATTTTGCAGTCTCTTACATCTGTTGAACAAATCACAGGACCTGTGCTTGTTTTAATTTATAGTCAGCAATGAACCCAAACAACGACTCAGACCTGTGTCACATACGTGCACATGGGAGACAGCTAAAGGGCTTGAGAGTAAGGGCAATTCCAAGTCAGACCGGGATGTGGCAAAGTGCACTGATTCTTTTTCTCGCTTTCCTGCAGACCATCCACGGGAGATTCCACTTGGTCCTGTTGATGTCACTTCCAGGTCCGAGCCTATAGAGGAAGACCTTGTCGGCTTTGGCCCCTTTGATGTCACGTCCATGCTCGAGCCTGTGGCTGAAGACCCTTATGAGCCCGACCCCTCTGACTTCACTTCCTGTTTTCCCCTTTAAAAGCTTCCACCTTTTCCTTATTCCCTCAGAGTCCTTTTTGGACTCTGATTTGTGCACACCAGTACATCTTTTGTTTGTAATATTGCAGCCAGGAAACCAATTATATGGGTAGCTGCCCCAAACCTTGCTATGACTTGTGTTCAAGTTTGTGACACCTGTAAATCCATATGTGTATGCGAGAGATTTACTGGTTAGGTAAATAAGTATGTTCTGTCCCTCCATATCAATTAACGCAAGAGTTTTTGTGGGTCGGAAAATAAGTTTGTCCAGTACTTCTTTATCAGTCGGATACTACAAACAGTACATTCTATGTTCTAGCTTACTACTGCTAGGTGTGAATTATTCATGTTTATCTTGCGTCATTCCTCAACATACGTGTGCCTGCAGAGTGAGCTCTGTATAAGCAAATGTGTTATACATGTAGGTGCATCGAAGTGAATGTCAGCACAGTCAAATTCATTTGCATGAAGTCAACTCGGTTGGTGCTGACAATGAGCGCAGCTCACAACACTCAGTCAGTAGTAGCAGCTTATCACACCACAACAATAAATTCTGTCAGAAGCAATAGTTTTTCCAAGATAGCACTTCCACTATTTCTCAGTCTGAAATAAACATTTCATCATGAATGATGGATTAATCATTTGCGATCCATTTCACTTTCTACAATAATCTATTTAATGCAATGCATACAGTACAATGCATTCAGTTGTTTACTTTATACACCTGTCATTTATTTATTTATTTATTTATTTATTTTTAATATTTTGGTACACTGTATTGATCCCAAAGGGGAAATTGTCTTTTCTGCATAACCTCTTTTTGGAGGTCAGCCATTGTACACTGCCCCTGGGGCAATTTTCAAGTTAAGGACCTTGTTCAGAGTAGGATTCCTTCTGGCAGTAACAGGATTTGAAGCAGTACTACTCTCCCTACTCTCACTATAGATCTCAATGTCATCCGCAAACATCATAGCCCATGGAGACTCCGGTCGACCTGTCCATCACCATTGAAAATAAGAAACGGCTCAGAGTCGATCCCTGATGTAATCCCACCTCCACATTGAATGCATCCATTACTCTTGCCACAGACCTCACCACTGTCACACTTCCTTCGTACATATCCTGTACCACTCTTACATACTTCTCTGCCACTCCCAACTTCCTCATACAATACCACAACTCCTCTGTAGGCGCCCTGTCATATACTTTCTCTATGTCCGAAAAAGACACAATGCAACTCCTTTTGTCCTTCTCTGTACTTCTCCATCAACAACCTCAGAGCAAACAACGCAACTGTAGTGCTCTTTCCTGGCATGAAACCCTATTGCTGCTCACTAATTATCACCTCCCTTCTTAACCTAGCTTCCATTACTCTTTCTCATAACTTCATTCTATGGCTCATCAATTGTGTCACTCTGTAGTTACTACAATTCTGCACATCTCTCTTATTCTAAAAAATCGGTACCTGTACACTTCTCCACTTCTTCTTCTCTTCTTCTATGAACAGGACAGGGTAATATAAAAGGTATATTGCACAGAAATGTGCATGCACCAGGTTTGATAAATATGATTTTTTTTGTTGGTGTAGTGAACTCGCAATTTGAAAATAGAGTTTCCTTTCACATAGATTGGCATTTTTTTTGGTGTATTTTGCAACATTTTAAACAAAATTTCTGTATTTTGAATTTTAAAGACATTTTTCAAGTTTGGGTCTGTCCAGGCAGAGGCACACCTATGGAGTATAACAGCAGGAAGCCTGTGGTGAAGCCTGGACTTTGGATCGTTTGGAAGCCTTTTTCTCCATCTTGTCATAACAACATCTCGTTGTCACTATCTATACTACCTTTCCTATACCTATCCAGTCAAGTAGATGTTACAGATACAAAAAAATCATTTCACGTGTCTCAATTTGAAAGAACTGCGACTGCTTCATTATCTTAGTGTTCAAGGTGATCAGCTATTGAAAATACTTTACTAAACCTGTAAACTATAAAGACACCAAATTCATGTTAGACTCTCATACCCCCGCATCATACTATGAAAGCTGAAATTCTACTAAAACTTACAACTGTTTATTTTGCAGTTAGCGCATTCATTGTATGCTTAGTCTCCCCATTTGAGGTGTCACAAATCAAAGTTAATTTGGCAGTTTGAAAGCTGAGAAGATAGGGTCTATGTTATCAAGAAAATATCCATGCTACAAGTATGAGGGAGAAAACTGTCTTTAGAATTGTTTGAGTGCTCTTTATATATCCTCTCAAGTCAAATCCGTGGCCTCCTGTTCTGCTTGGAGTACTGAGTCTCCAACTGTTTTCTCAAGGCACCTTTCCCTGGATTCCTATGAACATGTGGCAGCTATTGATAATTGCTCGACATTTTCTTTATATTAAATGCAGCACTGTGAATAATGACTCTGAAAATTCTGCAAGAACTGTTGTGCAGCCAATCATAACACAACAGCATCAATTGGCAGTTTAGAAAATGCCAAAAGTAATGCTTCTCTGCCTCCACTTTCTGGCCAGTGCTTTCTGTGTGGCATTTTTGCCCTCATCATACCCATACTCCACAATCACCCATGCAATTATTTTTATATTTCATTATAAATCCTGCCCAGTCCATCTGGATGACATGTGTCTATGTCTATGGACTGAAGCACATTTATGCAAAAACAGGCTACTTACCAGGGGTGGCACGGTGGTGCAGTGGTAGCACTGCTGCCTCGCAGTTGGGAGACGTGGGTTCACTTGCCGGGTCCTCCCTGCGTGGAGTTTGCATGTTCTCCCCGTGTCTGCATGGGTTTCCTCCAGGTACTCCGGTTTCCTCCCACAGTCCAAAGACATTCAGGCTAGGCGCATTGGTGATTATAAATTGTCCTTAGTGAGTGCTTGGTGTGTGGGTGTGTGTGTCCTGCGGTGGGCTGGCGCCGTGCTCGGGATTTGTTCCCTGCCTTGCGCCCTGTGTTGGCTGGGATTGGCTCCAGCAGACCCCCGTGACCCTATAGTTAGGATACAGCGGGTTGGATAACAGATGGATGAAAGGCTATTTACAACAATTCAAATATTTCTCCTCAGTCAACTTGCCATTATTCTACAACCCCATGATGCAGGCATTTATGACATACTATCAGTCCAACAAAGTGCTAACCTTGTGTACCATCCATCCATCCATCCATCCATTCTCTTCCGCTTATCCGAGGTCGGGTCGTGGGGGCAGCAGCTTGAGCCACTTCTTCTAGCTTTTCCAGGGGAATTCCAAGGTGTTCCCAGGCCAGTCGAGAGACATAGTCCCTCCAGTGTGTCCTGGGTCTTCCCCATGGCCTCCTCCCGTTTAGACATGCCCAGAACACCTCACTAGGGAGGCGTCCAGGAGGCCTCCTGATCAGATGCCCGAGCCACCTCATCTGACTACTTTCGATGCGGAGGAGCAGCGGCTCTACTCTGAGCCCCTCCTGGATGACTGAGCTTCTCACCCTATCTTTAAGGGAAAGCCCAGACACCCTACGGAGGAAACTCATTTCAGCCGCTTGTATTCGCGATCTCGTTCTTTCGGTCACTATCCACTGCTCATGACCATAGGTGAGGGTAGGAACATAGATCGACTGCTACCTTGTGTACCAAGATTTGCTTATTGGACTTGAATTTTTGCCAAAAACAGAATGAAAGTCTGAGATATAATTGGGAAAAAAGGGAAAATACAGAGGTAAATGGGTGAACTTGCAAATGAGGAGGGGGATGCACAATGCCACTGTGATATGTAGAGAGGGTATAATGCACTTTAGGCTGTGCCACTGTGTGGAGCGGTGTACATAAAGGGCCAGAGCTTGCTGCCTGCATGGAAATATGCATGTGGGAGGAAGCACATGTATGTTAGTGAAATAGAGTTAATAGAGAAAATTAACAGCACTGGGAGACATGCTGGAAGTTAAATATTTTGGTGTGTTTGTAATTAAGGGTGCATGAGAGGTGGTAAGATTGCTAAAGAAAGTGATCAAGCAAAGGAGTGTGGAGGATCAGGAGGTGAATGTAGAGCAGTTCTTCAACTATTTATGCTGTCGTGATCCAGTTTTTCCCATGTAAGTGTCTTCACAACCTAAGGGTTCCACCTTGGTGAATCGAGAACGATTGGTGATGGGGGTTGGGGTCTGTCCCCTTAATAAATCAAGTGTGATCGTCAGAGCGGTGGGGGGTGGTTTATCCAGGGAATATGGAAAATATATATCACTTGGACAACCTTCCGCGACACACTTCTGTAATAAACAATAGCAACTCCTGACCCATAAGTGGCAGCCTGCGACCCAGTGGTTGAGAAACACTGATGTAAAGTGTGCAGAGCCTAAGGCACATAAAAGGATATGCAGAAGAACAATAAGACATGCAGCGCCTAAAGACCATGATGGGTGTGCAGAGTGAGAGGAGCATGTAAAGCTCAAGATCATCAGTGTGAGTCTGGACCTGCTGAGGAAGAGCAGTAAGGATGTAGGAATATACGCAACTGGCTCTGAGTGCTTCGAAAGGGGAGTGGGTGGTTGTTACTTCATTTGTGTGGATTCAGTGTAGTGTTTGCTGCATGATACATTCAATGGTTGCTTTTTGGAACTTTCTGAATTTTTTTTTTAATATTATTGTTCCACAATCGGTTGAATTTGCAGATGCTTAACAATTAAGTTCCCTTAGCTTTACACATATACAATTTTTGTATGAACCAGTGCACCCCTCACATTTGGTTTCTAATTTAATAATCTCATTTCAAAGAAAAATGAGCAGCCCTGGGTATGATCTGCACATACATTGCACTAATGACTGCTTGTTAATGGATACATAACTGTCTTCCAGGTCTGTTTATAATTCAGCTTACACTAAGACTATTTCACATCCTCCAGGAACCTGACAGCAGGACTCTCATATGTTTTTTTTTCCAGATGTGTCCTGCAAGGATCTACAGTATATGGCTGGCGGAAGGACCCTACAATGGCACAGGATAGGAAAGAAGCCCTATTCAAGCGCCAGAAAGAGACAGAGAATCAAAAAATGTTTTTCAAAAATGGAGTGTGCATGCCATTGCACACAGACAAGAACTGCTGGGAACCAGATGTTTCCCCATAAAAACCCTCCAGAAATACCCAGCAGAGCAAAGGAATCTTACAACATTTTCTCAAGATGCTAGAGGGCATGCAACCTAACAGGCTCACTGAGCCGTTAGGATGGAGAGCAAAGTAACATGTCCACACATTCAACTGCCAGGCTATATCAAGCTGAAAATCCAATCCAGATAAACAGAAATATCGATGGACAGATAGTACTTTATTTGTCCCTAAGGGGAAATTAGGACTTTACAGAAGCTCAAGAAAAATATAAACGTTATAACAAACAACCCCCTAAACTTACACACAAGAACTCTTGACTTGGCTAATGATAAAAAAATCTGATGCCCTCTAATAGCATAAGGCTTTTATATGATGGAACAGATCATAGTCAGATCTGCCCAGTTCCAGTTGTGACAAAGGTTTATATTAAAAGGCATTTAACATTTAAATAAAGCAAGTTCAGCTTGTTGTGCCCATGGTGGTTGATGATTATAATGAGTCATTGTTAGAGTTTTGTTAATCAGAATGATTTAACTTTTCTCCCCTATGTCTTGCTTCTCCCTTTTTTAATTCTGTCTGATCATATCAGATTAAATCCATGTAGCATTAAAATAGCATCTGTAATAAGAAATTCAAGTCAGTTCAATGCAATACCCAAAATTCCACAATACAGTGGAACCGAAGTAATTTCCCCCATAGGATTGTATGTAAATACAATTAATCCGTTCCAGACCATATGAACTATATGTAAATATATATTTTTTTATAGATTTTTAAGCACAAATATAGTTAATTAAACCATAGAATGTACAGCGTAATAGTAAACTAAATGTAAAAACATTGAATAACACTGAGAAAACCTTGAACAACAGAGAAAACTAACACTGCATAGCACTACGAATCGCTTGCTAAAAACACTTTTTTTTGATAAGTTTTAAGCACAGGGAAAAAAATGAACATTTGAAAAATCCGTAATTTAATAAACCACCAAGAAAAGTAACATTGCAACAATGCATGCTACGAACCAATCGCTGTAAACAAAAGTGAAGTGGAGGTTAAAATCCAATAGAAAAAAGTCTTCATTAAATACAACGAGGTTAAAACAATGCTGGAATCTGTCTCTTTAAAAACAAACCCTTATGCGGCCAGCCCTCTCTCTCTCTCTCTCGCTCTCTCTCTCTGTCACGCGCACACGTATGTGTGTGCGTGCGTGTGTCTCTCTCTCTCTCGCTCTCTCTCTCGCGCACGTGTTTGTGTCTCTCTCGCATGCGCGCATGTGTGTGTGTGTGTATGTGTGTGTCTCTCTTGCGCATGTGTGTGTCTCTGTCTCTCGTGAACGACCATGTGTGTGTGTCTCTCTCTCTCCCTCTCTCTCTCGCTCGCTGCACAGGGAATGCACAGGGAGAGACTGAACACGTGCGAAAATCATCGGTGCGCACAAACCAAAAGGGAAACTGGCTTGTTCGTATACCGAGTGTGTGGTTGTGAACAGATGCAAAAGTTTGCCGAACTTTTTGGTCTTAAACCGATTTGTACATGTTCCGAGATGTCCGTGAACCAAGGTTCCACTGTACTTGTACGTAAATAATTCACCCATTTTATCTGAACCAGTGAGCCAGCACCTAATCCTTTCTATCTTTTATCTTTTCCATCTTAGGATAAGCTGCTATTCCAATAAGGTGTAACACAGCTCCTTAGGCACCAGTGATTTTAGTGTTACCATCTGACTACAAAAATGTTTAACAATTCCCACTTTATGTTTTTCAGAGTCATTTCAAGGTGCTGCAGATATAAAGTAGCCTTCAGATCCCCTTAATTCTCCCTGTGACTTTTTGCAAGTCCAGAAAAAGTGCTAACACTAAACAATCAGGCTGAAGCGCTAGAAAAATGACTTCAGTAAATGGTTTCTCACTGTCTCGGCTATACTACTTCAGGCTTAAATAAGAGTAGTGATAAACAAACCCTGCAGAGTTTGATTTTCTATAAGTTTGGCAAAAATCACAGAAATGTTTGCAAACTTCACCAAACTCAGTTAAATGCATTAAGGTAAATAGGAAATGAGTTAACACTAGAATTACCAGAGCCTACGAAAAAACTCGTAAATCCGTCCCACCTTAAATCGCGTCTTAGATCCGTTTGCACCTCTCCGCCAGAGTCCTTTGTCATCTAAATGTGCTGATAAACAAAAGCTACTAGCAGCCAGCTATTCCATCCCCCCACCGACTTAGAACGAATTTCTCCTAGCTCATGGCTTGCCTTGATTTGATTTTCTGGGATTGAAGTGGAGTTTTAGAGTGGAAATAATATAGTGTTATTTGGAATACACGCATTTCATGTGTGTTCCATTTCTATAGTAGTCTGTGCAAGCACATTTTTAAAACAGAAACGTTTTTCATATTCTAATAGTAAATGACAAAATGTAGGCATAAACTATATAACGTATGAAGCCTGAAGTCCATATATCAAAGAAACACTTTCACAAAAGGTACAAATAAGAGAACACGTGCGCTTTTATTCGAAAATATAACTGCACAAAAAAAAAAGCCGCGTTAGCATGCCACATTGACATTCTTACTACAAACGCCGCGGTGGCGTAATGGTATCAGCTCCTGACTGGGGATCAGAGGGTGGCAAGTTCAATCCTGCACGGCTCCACTTTGAGAAATGAACTGCTCTTATTCTTACAATTTTAGAATAACAATATAAATTTGATTTCAGTCTGTAACAGCCGGTGTAACTTATGATACTGGTAAAGGTTAGCTTTTTTTTTTTTTTTTTAATTCACTTTTCATTCTTGCAGTCGCATTCAGAATCAATCCATACAACCCCATCTGACATAAAGACGCGCTATAGGTCTGCAGTGTACCACGATGCATACTACCTCCCCCCCCCCCCAAAAGGGTTCTGACACACAAACGCTGGCGAAGCTGCCTTCTTCGTATCTCACCGTCACTTGAAATCAGCAGTTCTTAGCATTGCACCACGCAAGCTGTCGTATCAACCACCAACTGTAACTTGCTTTCTTTATTCTTCGGTTATAGTCGTGAATAAAAGTACAGTTTTATTTATGTGAAAACAGCTGTGTCAGATGGGGTTGTATGGATTGATAAGCAGCTAAGAACTGCTGATTTCAAGTGACGGTGAGATACGAAGAAGGCAGCTTAGCCAGCGTTTGTGTGTCAGAACCCTTTTGGGGGGGGGGGGGGGGGCGGTAGTATGCATCGTGGTACACTGCAGACCTATAGCGCGTCTTTATGTCAGATGGGGTTGTATGGATTGATTCTGAATGCGACTGCGAGAATGAAAAGTGAATTAAAAAAAAAAAAAAAAAAAGCTAACCTTTACCAGTATCATAAGTTACACCGCCTGTTACAGACTGAAATCAAATTTATATTGTTATTCTAAAATTGTAAGAATAAGAGCAGTTCATTTCTCAAAGTGGAGCCGTGCAGGATCGAACTTGCCACCCTCTGATCCCCAGTCAGGAGCTGATACCATTACGCCACCGCGGCGGTTGTAGTAAGAATGTCAATGTGGCATGCTAACGCGGCTTTTTTTTTTGTGCAGTTATATTTTCGAATAAAAGCGCACGTGTTCTCTTATATGTACCTTTTGTGAAAGTGTTTCTTTGATATATGGACTTCAGGCTTCATACGTTATATAGTTTATGCCTACATTTTGTCATTTACTATTAGAATATGAAAAACGTTTCTGTTTTAAAAATGTGCTTGCACAGACTACTATAGAAATGGAACACACATGAAATGCGTGTATTCCAAATAACACTATATTATTTCCACTCTAAAACTCCACTTCAATCCCAGAAAATCAAATCAAGGCAAGCCATGAGCTAGGAGAAATTCGTTCTAAGTCGGTGGGGGGATGGAATAGCTGGCTGCTAGTAGCTTTTGTTTATCAGCACATTTAGATGACAAAGGACTCTGGCGGAGAGGTGCAAACGGATCTAAGACGCGATTTAAGGTGGGACGGATTTACAAGTTTTTTCGTAGGCTCTGGTAATTCTAGTGTTAAGGAACTAGTTTAAAGTGGCTTATAAGGGTTCAATGTTCATTAAGTGTCCCTAAGGGATAGGGAAGAGTCTACTGTGTTGAACTGATTATGTACAGATTACTGTACCATGCCTTAAACAGCAAAAGATGCAAATGAAACAAAAACCACAAAAAAAAATACACACACATGCATACATATATCTATACTAATAAAAGGCAAAGCCCTCACTGACTCACTCACTCACTCACTCACTGACTGACTGACACACTCATCACTAATTCTCCAACTTCCCGTGTAGGTGGAAGGCTGAAATTTGCAGGCTCATTCCTTACAGCTTACTTACAAAAATTGGGCAGGTTTCATTTCAAAATTCTATGCGTAATGGTCATAACTGGAACCTCTTTTTTGTCCATATACTGTAATAGACTGCAGCTCGATGGCCGTGGGAGGCGGAGTTGCGTATCGCGTCATCACACCTTCCACGTAATCACGTGAACTGACTGTGAACGCAGTACGCAGAAAACAAGGAAGAGCCCCAAAGAGCGCTGAAGAAAACATTCATTACACAACTGAGAAGGCAGCAAAACAATAAGAAGCGAGCGAGTGACGTATAAATTAAGTTCATAGACCTACAAAAGGTTGCCATTGATTTGAGGCAAGATTGCTTTTCTCCTGTACAACTATACGTTGCATTCTCAACAGTAAGCTTGCACGGCTTGGTCGTATTACAACCGGAGTGCTGAACTGACAACATGATATACAAAGAGAACTATAACAATCGTAATAAACGAACAATAAAACAGCGGAGAACCCGTGGATTAAATAAAAAGGCTGCTTCCTTGGCGAAGCAAGGAAAAAGGATGGCCTTATATGGCGTTCGTTTATAAAACAGTGGAGAAGCTGTGTAAAGGCTGCTTCACAAAAAAAACAGCGGAGCGCCTTATATGAGCAGGCAGTCAGCTAAAGAAGGGAATCAATAAATAACTATAATCGGGTACCTGAACAGAAAAGTGAGTCTCAAATAGCTACACAATAACTATAACAATCGTAATAAACGAACAATAAAACACTACAGAACCGCGAAGCAAGGAGAAAGGACGGCCTTATATGGCGTTGGTTTATAAAACAGCGGAGAAGCTGTGTAAAGGCAGCTTCACAAAAAAAACAGATCCTTAACAAATTGTTATTGGTATATTTTCCCTCAGTTTAAAAAGGTTTTCTTTTCTTCTTAATAAAAATTTAAAAGCAGTACTTTGCCGCTGCGAGGAGCGGGGATTTTGCTATATATATATATATATATATATATATATATATATATGTGTGAATGTATGTATGTATTATATATATATATATATATATATAATGTATATATGTAGATATGTATATATATGTAGATATGTAAATATATATATATATATATATATATATATGTGTCTGTGTGTGTATATATATATATATATATGTGTGTATGTATGTATGTATGTATGTATATATGTATATGTATATATATATTTATGTGTGTCTGTGTATATATATATATATATATATATATGACAGCAACACTCATAACAATGACAACACAATTACATTGACAATCATGTTACGTTATTTTTAAAATGTTTCCTTTTCTTTTTCATAACCTCTTTAACACACTACTTCTCCGCTGCGAAGCGCGGGTATTTTGCTATAAAGAATATAGTGGACAATGGTTTAAAGGAGTACATATTTAAAATTGGTGGTAAGAGTAAATTGTTTGGCAAATGAAGCTCTTCATAAAGAGCTAAATGAACACATCGAAGAACTGTTGGTCTCATCCATTGTGAGAAATGGATGTCTAGGATGGAACTCTAATGACAGCGATGTTATTTTGCCTTTTTTGAGGTATCCTGTATTTAATCAACCTGAGAGGTTTTAATTACGTATATGTACATTAAATCATGAGCAGAAGGTCAAAGGTTCAGAAAGATAAGGAAAAGGCAACTAAAGCTTCATCAAAGCCTAATCCAGTCTTAAGTTTACAATACGGCCTGCCAGAGACTTATTTGGAAGAAACTGGCGAAGGAATGGATCTACTTGGACCTCACACTGCAGCATCGGCTCCAGTCGAGAGCGAAAGTGGAAGCCAAAATATGAGTGAGGTGGACAATGAGAATTCACAGATTTCAGGTGGGTTAAGGGAACTGACCTTTACCTCTCTGTCTCCACTGTCAATTACTACTAATTCCCACAGTGAATCAACAGTATCAAGTCCAACCGAAATCATGGCTCCACCTTTGTAGGGTATCTATACTAATAAAAGGCAAGGCCCTCACTCACGGACTCACTCATCACTAATTGTCCAACTTACCGTGTACATAGAAGGCTAAAATTTGGCAGGCTCATTCCTTACACCTTACTTACAAAAGTTAAGCAGGTTTTATAGGGCCGAGCTGACAACGTGGTATACAAAGAGATCCTTAACAAATAATTATTTGTATATTTTCCCTCAGTTTAAAAATATTTACTTTTCTTCTTAATAACAATTTTAAGGCAGTACTTCGCCGCTGCGAAGCGCGGGTGTTTTGCTAGTATATATATATGGTTGAAATAGTTTACTGTCAAATAATGCAAAGAGTACGCGACACGTGTTTCGCCCTAATTCTGGGCTCATCAGGCGTACACACTCTACTGCACTCCCTCTCGGGAATTGAACCTCGGACGTCAGCACTAGAGGCATCGTGGCGGATGTTAGCCGACTTGCTGACCAACCATAAGCGTTACCTGGTAGGTAACCACCCATACAATCAGATTGTGATTCAGACTACGAATGCCGTGAATGTAATTACCCCGATCTACATGCTGTCAAATAAACGAACCACATGCCGTGGCGCAACGTTAGGGGCTTCGCCTCTAGCGCTGATGTCCGAGGTTCGATTCCCGAGAGGGAGTGCAGTAGAGTGTGTACGCCTGATGAGCCCAGAATTAGGGCGAAACACGTGTCGCGTACTCTTTGCATTATTTGACAGTAAACTATTTCAACCATTCTATGATCTGCTTCTCACAACTGAGGGCATCGTGGCGGATGTTAGCCGACTTGCTGACCAACCACAAGCGCTACCTGGTAGGTAACCACCCATACAATCAGATTGTGATTCAGACTACGAATGTCGTGAATATATAAATATATATATATATATATTATTGTCACACACATGCGCTTTGGAGGCAGCCAACAAGCCCTAAGGTGAGTGATCTACCATGAGCTGAACGGTTGATTTCGAGTACTAACGCCTCTCTCTCTCTTTTACCAGACCCAAAGAAGACAAATAATTCCACACACTTACCTCCATCACTTCCAGATTCTCAAAATGGCCACTCCAAATCAATTCTGTTTTCCAGCTCCCATTGATGATGTCACATCTGGTCCCGCCATGATGGTCTCACTTCTTCCTCCTTCTTGATGACATCACTTCCAACCCACTGCTTTGGTGTCTTTTCCTGCTAACAAAACTGAGGCTTGTTCCATTGTTTGAAGTCCCAGCACCAGCTGTAGCTAGAATGTCTCTTTTGCTTCCAATCTGTATGCAGATGCTTTGCACTTTTTTCTTCCATAAAGAAAAGAGGAACGCCTAGTAAACAGTAATACATCTTATTATTATTATTATGAAAATGTTTTCTTTCTCAAGCCTCATTAAGGCTTGTTTTGATATCGTAGCTAAGCAAATAGCTAATTTTCATGCATAATTAGCCATGCACTGCTGCTGTGCCAATACACAGAGATCAGTGTTACATACATCCAGTGAATTGATGAATGAATTTTCATTATGGCCAGCTAAAGTGTCCCTCAAATGAAAATACTGGTTTTTCTTTTTTGTTTGTTTTTTTTTTTTATACATGCATGGCGGTAGGCTGGAATACTGATTGGGTGATGACATCATGCATGCCTTAAGCAGCTCCACAACAATCTTACATTATGCATGCGTGAATGTTCTGTGCATGGCTGGCCTCACAAAGCAAAGCACTGGCCTACGCTGGTTGTAGAGTGAATTCTCAGCAAAATTTTCATCAAGTACCAAATATTCACTGCTAGCAAAGAACACCTTGGTGAATTTCACAGATCAACACTATTTAAGAGCATTTCAATTTTTGCATTTATCTACCAGATGAACTGAAAATAAGGCACTTGTATTGATTTCCTTTCCTTTGTGGGGTGTCTCCTTACTCTGGTCCTCTGAGGTACTGCTCTGATGTACAAGTAAGATTTGGCATTTGCCTGGCATATAACTGGTGCCAAAACTCGAACTTGCCTGGCTGTTTTTCATCCTTATATTTATTACCTCAGGTTCTTGTACAACAGGTGTTTGTGGGTACTCTGGTTTCCTTCCACAACTTAAAACTTTTTTATTCAAGTACAGTAAATATAATGACTATAGAAAGCAAGATTGTGTGCTCTGCAAATATAGGCATCTTATTCATTATTAGTCTCTGCTTTTTGTTCAATGCTAGCATAGCCTCCTGTGACTCAGAAATGGAAAAGCAGGTTCTGAAAATTAGCAAATGCATAAATATCTTCCTTTAAATGGCAGACAGGCTTGCAGATTAATATGAAAAAACATGTCTGGCTAAAGGCATGATATGCTTTAGAAAAGTCTATTTTCAATCAGTACAGAGTAATCAACCATAATTCCCAGACTTGAGGGTCAGCTTAGGAAAGATAAAGATTGGTTTTTAATCAAAAGCCAAAAGACACAATAATCTTTTATCTCAGAAGTCAAGCGATTTCAAATATTCGTTTACAGTTTCCACTGACATTGAAAATAAGGGATTTGCTGAAGAGCGTATTTGTACAGCCGAAAGTCATTTTGATCCTGTGGTCACCAGAGACAAGAAACACAACAAGCTTACGGGGATTCACCTCTGTCTAATTTTCATTCATTCCAAAAGCTGGAAGTGGTATACTGAATGCTGAAATGTGAACAGTATTCAGAAATTCATGTCTAACTGTATTCAAGTGGACAGAAGGTTTCTAGTAAACAGGCAAGGCAACCAACTAAAATAACTTGATGAAGTGTTACATTATATAACATCTTCAATTTTTAGGAGATTTAATTTGGACAGTACACTATAGAATTAAAGTGATCCTGGGTCAGTTACATTGTAGGACAAGATACCAAAGTGTCTGAATAGGCAGGCACAGAGATGAGGCAGCCTTAGGTGAGCCGCACACACTGTATTCAAACCTTCAGACAATGTATATGTAGTGAAAATTTGATGGTCCAATCTGAATTAATTAACTTAAATATATTAAAACTGCTGTAATTGCTAGGATGGAAGGTGCTTAGTTGTTATCAGTTGTATATTGACTAGCGCTATTTAGCAAAATACAGCAAGAATAAGAAGCCGGGTATAATGATCATTATGAAAGGAAAGCATTTGTTTAAAAGAATCTTAGGTTATGCTCACATTACAATTCTCACTGCTCAATTCCGATTTTTAACTCAGAATTTAACTCAGATCAGATTTTCTTATCTTGACGGTGACCTGTGTCTAACTGTAATGTGAATGCGTCTGTCTTCCGATATGGCACCATGCACACATTGACATGTTTGCGCACGAATCATCTGTGTCACCAACAACAAAAAAGTTCATATTTTTGAGAAGACTTGTGACATCAAAACTGACAAAAAGTGAAAGTGACTCAAATTTAATTTGAAAAAATTGTTTTTTTGTGTATCAGATTTGGGTAAAATGAACGCAAAAAAAAAATCCAGATTTGAGTCACATAAGACTGGTAATGTGAACATAGACTTGTTGCAAGCCATTTTTGATCTTTTCACTTTCAAACACAACCATGAAAGGAAAGAAATCCAAGTGGCAAAGATTTAAATTGCAAACTGAGGGGAGGGGAAAGTCTGAGTCTAAAAAACTAAAGGACAGATCAGGAAGAAGGGGTTTAGAAACACTG
The DNA here is from genome assembly GCF_900747795.2 of Erpetoichthys calabaricus. Classification (NCBI taxonomy): domain Eukaryota; kingdom Metazoa; phylum Chordata; class Cladistia; order Polypteriformes; family Polypteridae; genus Erpetoichthys; species Erpetoichthys calabaricus. The sequence goes on from NC_041404.2 coordinate 119,997,992, forward strand.
TCAAGTCCAGAAACAAAGCAGGGGAAAAGTCCTAAGCATCTTTCTGTTTCTTTGTTTTCACGTCTAGAAACCCTAAATAATTGAATTATCTTATGGAGTCCTTTTTATTTAAACAAAGATTGGACATCAGTTGATGTGCGGTCTGATTTTAAGTAGCTAACCCCCATAATGTCATAGCTTGGTGATGACAAGTGCTGGATTTAGACTTGGTGAGTCCCTTGGCCAGGGCTAGTCAATTACAAATTCAGCTGGGCCAGATTTTCAAACCAAGAAATTTAATTCAGCCAGATATTTTCAGCAGCCAGCAAGGACCAGATAATGACAAATTTTAAACCAACACATATGAAAAGTAAGTAATATTTATTCATTGTTTCTCTTTTAAATTTGATCACATCTGACACAGGCACATCAAGTGCATTAACATTAGAATTACCAAAGTCCACGAAAAAAACTCATAATCCTGGCCCTCCTTAAATCCATTCGCAACTCTGCGTCAGCGTCTTTTGTGATGTAAATGTGTCGATTAGCGATTAGCATACATCTCCCAGTACCAGTCCCTTGGTGTTCACAGCAACACTGCATTTTGGGCTGCTCCTTCTCCCAGGTAAGCACTCAGCAGAAGCGCCCCTTCCACAGCCTCCAGCTCCTACAGCCCAAAGACTCACACCTGACCACCTGCCTCACTCAATTCAGCACAGACACTCTCTCTGTCTCTTCCTCCTTTTTTCCTCCTCTTTCATATTTCTCTTCTCCCCACTCCCTCGCTGGCCAGTCTATTATCTCTCTCCTTTTTCCCGGTGAGCTGCCCCTTAAATGCTCGAGCCGGCCTGTCATTTATTTATTTATTTAAAAACAGGACACTAATTTCCCCACTATTCCACATGCCCATGTTCAAAAGCCATGAGAACTTGTTGGCACAGTGATCATTAGTGCTGAAGAGGGAATTTTAAACAACTATTTAAAATGACTTTAAAATGAACAGAAGCTGAAAATTGTACGTAGTTAATTTCAAAATCCATACATACATTTTCTAAACTGGTTCAGGCAATGCCAGAATCACTGGGATTTTGTACCTGTCACAGCAGCATTTTGTAGAAGACAAGCATCAGCCCTGTGTGAGGGCACAATCATGCATAACCCCACATGCTTTTATACAGGACTACTACAGAGTTTAAGAAGGATCTCTTCAATTTTATAGCTTCTTTTATTTATTTATAAATTGCGATACCACCTTTGGAATAATAGGCCCTGTCTATTCTTTTACCGAACTCCAAGATTTAAAATGTTTAAAATATTTAAAAAGGTCTTCTGGTTTCTTTTCTTTATACTTTCTTTATGATGCTCTAATGTGTTTAATGCTAAAGGCTTCTGCCCATTCCCGCAGTTCAAGTAATGAACAAAATTTGCATGCTGATCTCTCTTTATAAGAGAAGGAATTCTTCATTAAAATAACACCACTTCAAGAAACTGGTGGATACGTGCAGGCAATACGTATGAAAGGTGCCGCAATGGCTTTATGCCTGCACCATGGGGCAGGCCTGAATACACTTGGCCATGTGCTACAAAGTGAAGACTATGAAAGGCATCTGAAGGAAAAAGTGGATTACTGCAGGGCAAAAAATGGCACTTTCAAATTTAATCGATAATATAAAAGAAGGTTTTTCTTTAATGAGAAGAGGGCATCAAAGCTAAAAAAATGTCAGATGAGGACAGGTGAGTAAGGCCACTATATGTGTACACTGCATCTCACAACATATTAGTATTCATTGAGGATCATTTTATTTGGCCGCTAGTGTGACTGAGAAAATACAAAGTACAGAAAACAAATGAAGTGCATCTGCCTTACTGCATAACCCTAAATATAAAAACTGCCAGTGACACAGTAATTCTTCAAAGTTTCTATATAGAAAGAGTGGACCAGTATATACACTTAACACTAGAAGTGGTTTTAACTACAGTAGTGGGCAATGTGTTTTTAACTTTTGAGTGCCATGCTCTTTTCCTTTTTCTACTTTTCCTAAATATTTGCAATGCAAATGCCTATGTTGTTATAACTCAAAATTCTGTTTATAAAAACAGATTGTTGATATTTTTGTTTTATTTATTTATATTTTGCATACTGGTACCAAGTTGTGATTCCTTCCTTCTCTCCTTCTGGCTTGTAAATCTTTTTTATCTCATAAAAGTCTCTCCTGCCATTGCTTTTGACACAATATTCACAGAAAAATGTTTACTCTTATATTCAAATTGTTTCACTTTCTACGATGAAAATCATAGATAAAATTGAGCACGCCCCCAGTTATTTAAGCTAATTAAAAAATAGATATAATTTCACCTGAGATGGCATCAGAACATTTTCACACAACTTGGAGCAAGTGTTAAACCCCAAGTATCAATTTTCACAAGGAGAAAGGAGAAGATAGTACAGCATAGACAGAGCAAACAATATGTAAAGAGCACAATGCTAGAAGGCGGCACACTCATAATGTTTTCATAGAAATGCCAGATTTGAAAAAGTAAGAAATACACACAAAAAAAAAACAAAATCAGTTGATCTTCTTTGCTTATATGACATAAAAATGCTAACTCACACCTAACATGGCTAAATAAGTGGCAAAATTTAGAAGAAAAAAATTTATTTTTTGAGTGCAGCTGTATTGAAATGCTTGTACACGTATTGATTTACATACTCACACAACGGCTTGATGGCTGATATATTTTCTAAAGGGTGCTGTTATCAATTGGCATATTTTTGTGCAGAACGGTATCATGTATCATAAACCAGGGCAGAACATTACCTTTGATAAACAGTTATTCCTCCTGAAATTTCTCAGTCAATATATGACTTGCAAACACAAGAAGTCTGGAATCAAATTTTAGAGGGACAGTGATGTAAATAGCAAATATTTTATAAAAACTATTTCCTGTTTGGGCAGAAATTCCATTCAGCCATCAGGAGAAAGATTGTGGTTGATGCAGCTTATTAGGCCTTTCACATTCAAAGAGAGAAATATTGAAAATATTTTCACACCACTTTCCATAGCAAAAATGAGACCTGAGGTGCCATCCCTCTGTGAAAAGTAACTCAAGAAAAAAAAAAAAAAGAAAGTGAAAGTGCAATGCCAGGTGGGAGATTGCATATGTAACAAAAACAGAAATGCTCAATAAAGTACCACCATTTCTTATGTGAGAGCTTACAAAGGACTCCAAGAATCTGTGCAGACTACTGATGTTGACTGTTTTATGCTCAGCCAACATGCTACTTTCTCTTTACATGCGTTTACTATGATGTATGTATGGTTTAAAATTTAAAACTACACAAAAAAGACACTGATGAGTAGGTGTGAAGGAATTTAATGTGGCTCAGCATTGTGACTTTTTTGTTGCCTTCAGGGATTCTAGTGTTAAGAGATCTATGGTTTTTGTGGGGCAGGGCAGTAGGGATGCCCTATAAAGATACTCAGATAATGGAACTTTGTTGAGATCAAAAGCATACGTAATGTGTAGTAGGTCTAGTGTTAAAATGTTCATTTAACACACTGATTTTGCTATGTAACCAAGAAGCTTGCGCTGATATTGCTACCCAACATTTGCCTCCATAAACTGTGTTGTAAAGCACTATGAAATTGTGGTTACTGTTAAAAAATGTATATCCTTTTTTGTTATCTACATTAGTGCATCACATCATCTTTTAAAAACCAGTATAATTCCAATACATTTTGGATTTATTGAATTGGTGCACTAACTTTAAAGAAGAAACGGAGGGATAGCCAGAGTAAAAACTAGTAATAAAAATTCACAAAGGTAATGACAGTAACACTGAAACCTGCTGCCCCTATTGCCCTTCTATTACAGTATCTTACCTCTGAAATGTCACCAAGAACTCCTCCTTTTTTCACCTTCAATTTGGTAAGTGCAGATGACATTGACATGCTCACAGCCCTTTTCTTCAACACTAACTCCTCATTGAACAAGACTTGACTGAAGGACCTCAGTGCAGAGCCCTGCTCTGTAGGCCATAACTGACTGCTTAAACAGAAGGAGCTGTACAGATCCAGGTGAGGTAACAAATAAGAAGTCATTATGTGGTACAAAGGGCAAATTCATAAAAGGTCATCTATGGAAATGCAACCAATACAGAGACCACTGTCACAGAAAACTAAAATGATTGCAGAGTGCAAAAAAAAACAAAATTACAAAGGATGGAAAAGAGTTAAGCCCAGATGAGTCCCAGACATACTCTTAAAGGCAGAGTTAGGGGATCCATCTTCCTTCTGATATTTCATTCTCTCGCCTACTCCATACCAGTAAGCCTTTGCTCAAGTCATTTCAAATTCTAAGCTAATTGTCTCATTGATGAATTCCAGTATTAAGACCTTGTGCCAGAAATAATCATATCTGCAGGAAGGGGGCCCACAGTAGGTACAAAATCACAAAGTTTCAGCTCTTGCTAGTGCTTCTTGGTGTCTCTTCATCCTAAGCCTTACCCAACTGAAGGTGTTTATAGGCAGCCTAATTCCTTAAATGGACAAAATGTTCCTATATCCATATTCTGCTACATCTTGGCTTGGCAGAGGTATCCCTCACCAGATCACTGTTTTTCTGGTACACATGGAGGTTTAATTTATTGTGATATGGCTTACTGCACACAGTCTACCTGCATTGTCATGTAGATTTGTGCTCTGAAATAGAAGTCTGTATTCCCATGGAAAGCCCAAGGTACCTATTTCAATTTTTTGTGGCACTGGTCTAAGACTTAAGAGTAGTGAGGAAACATGGGTAATTAGACTTTATTCCAGAGGTCTTGGGAGCGGCAGTCAGAGCACTGATGAACCTCTGGGCAGATACTTGAAAAATACATATACTATACATAGTTTATATATAGAACACACCAAATTTTCCAAGTGTTCATTGAGATTTAGGCAATTTAATTGACAATATACTATGAAATTAAAACACAGAAAGTGAGACTTTTACATATACCAACTAGACCACTATTTTAGGGCTCAAAAAGAAAGACATCTATCTATCTATCCATCCATCCATTTTCCAACCCACTGAATCCGAACACAGGGTCACGGGGGTCTGCTGGAGCCAATCCCAGCCAACACAGGGCACAAGGCAGGAACCAATCCTGGGCAGGGTTCCAACCCACCGCAGCTATCTATCTATCTATCTATCTATCTATCTATCTATCTATCTATCTATCTATCTATCTATCTATCTATCTATCTATCTATCTATCTATCTGTGGACGTAGGTTCAAATGGAATGTATTTTTGTCAGGTCTGGCCTGAGCAAGATGGATCTTTGGCAGGAGTGATCAGAAGTGGAACCAGAAAATCAGTACCATACAGACCTCTACTCTGTCATTTTCTCTTTCTCTCTCTCTCTCTCTCTCTCCTGTATATCTCTGTCTTCCGTTTTTTTGTCTGTCAGAGAGGTCCTGGTTGACGTCTTCTACAACATTCAATTTTGGTAGCGCACATTATCTCAGTATTCCTTAAAGCTAGACAACCATCTGCAACTAAGAAGGCCTAATGTAATGCTGATATGGCTGTAGAAATGACACAGCACTAAAGAGAAATGTCACTTCCCATATTAACACCAGAATTACCAGAGTCTACGAAAAAACTTGTAGATCCGGCCCACCTTAAATCCCATCATACCACTCCGTGTGCGTGTTTTGTCCTGTAAATGTGCTGATAAAGACAAGCAAGCAAGCAGCCTGCTATTCCATCCCCCACATCCCCAGAACGTGCACCATGTTATCCCAGCTCATGCCTTGATTATCTGGGAGTGAAGTACTGGAGTTTTAGAGTGGAAATAATAGATCGTTATTTCGAACACATGCATTTCATGTGTGTTCCATTTCTGCAATAATCTGTGTAAGCACATTGTTAAAACAGAAACGTTTTTCATATTTTAGTAGTAAATGACAAAATGTTGGCATAAACTATATAATGTGTGAGGCCTGAAGTCCAAAGATCAAATAAACACTTTGACAAAAAGCTTCAAAGATAAGACAACAGCTTCCGTGGCGTAGCGGTAAGATTCGCTGACTTGTAATCAAGAGTCCCCGGTTTGATCCCGACTACCTCCTATCATTGCCATTTTTAGTAGTGAGCTGCTCTTATTGTTAATATTATACAGAACACACATACATTTGCTTTGCATCTGTAACATATGGTGTACATTTATAGTACTTGTAAAAGTTACCTTTTTTTTTTACTTTTATTCTCTCAGTCACAATCACCATATATACTATCACCCTAGGGATCTGATGCTGTTAGTTTTTATATGAAACTGGGAATAAATGTAGATGTGAGTGGTGTTTTGAGGCAATGGAATTGGACATTTTCTGATCTGGAGGGATAAAAGCTGACACACAAACGCTGGTGAATCTGCCTTCTACGTATCTCACCGTCACTTGATTTTTTTTATTCAGTTTTATTGAGTGTTCCTGCTCATGCTGAATTAGTATGCACCTTATGGTCTATGATGTCAAAAAAACCCAAAAACATAGGTATATGTGATATTTGGAATTATTCATTTTATGACCTGTATAGTACATTTCGGAAAACATTGTGGCATGGATGCAACATTATTCATATTCATTCGCATCTTGCAGTTTTAATCAGTGACCGCATGTTTTTTTTTTCCTCCCGATCTTGCCAGTCTCCATGTTGCTGTATGGTGTTGTTTCTTTTGTACTCCAGGACATGCAGAGGAAAGAATAGTACAGAGAGGTCAGTTCAGCGCTACAGTCTATGCAATTATCAAATTCAAATGTTAACAGTTCACACACACGCAAGGATCGTCCTTCACACATTTATGACATGTGTACCTGTTTTAATGTACACACTTCTCTCTATGCTTTGGTTCCTATTACAGTGAAAGGGAACCTGATGCTGACTCAGTTTACTTTCCTGGGGAAAGCGGCTGTCTTGGAACAGAAGCTTGTCGATGTTGCATCCTCATATTCTTTTTCCATCGCCTTTTCTAGTAAGATGTGATGACGAAGTTCCTCTGCAAGGTGAGCCATGAACACTCTTCTTTCTCAGTGGCCCCTGTGCATGCCTTACACAGTACATGTGTGTTGATCGCCGCCATGTCAAGCTTGTTATAGCACACAGCAACCGGCCACACCTGTGTGCTCCTGCTCGCACTGAATAAGCTCACGCCTTCTGGTGCATGATGTCAACGCAGCACGGAGAAAAAAGAAAGAGACAAATATATGGGACATTGGGTATAAATTTATTGTACTTGTAAAAGTTAGTTTTTTTCAGTTTTATTCTCTCAATCACGATCACGCTCTAACCCCCCCACACCCCACCCATCTGACTCCAAGTAACAGCGTCAGCATAAATTCACACCCGATCTGATGCTGTTCGTTTTCAAATAATATTGCATTAGTGCGATGCTGTTTTCTGATTGGTACTATTCAGGTCATAAAATGATTTCTTCAAAATGCCACATATATTGTCTCTTTCTTTCAGGTGTGTAATAGAAACCACAGCATAGAGAGAAGTGTGTACATTGCAACAGGTACACATGTAAATGTAGGTAGAACGGTCCTTGAGTTTGTGTGAACTGTTAACATTTGAATCTGATGATTGCATATAGTGCTGAACTGACCTCTCTGTACTATTCTTTCCTGTGCATGTACAAAAAAAACAACACCATACAGCAACATAGAGACTGGCAAGATCGGGAGGAAAAAAAAAACATGCGGTCACTGATTAAAACTGCAAGATGCGAATGAATATGAATAATGTTGCATCCATGCCACAATGTTTTCCGAAATGTACTATACAGGTCATAAAATGAATAATTCCAAATATCATATATACCTATGTTTTTGGTTTTTTTTGACATCATATACCATAAGGTGCATACTAATTCAGCGTGAGCAGGAACACTCAATAAAACTGAATAAATAAAATCAAGTGACGGTGAGATACGAAGAAGGCAGATTCACCAGCGTTTGTGTGCCAGCTTTTATCCCTCCTGATCAGAGAATGTCCAGTTCCATTGCCTCAAAACACCACTCACATCTACATTTATTCCCAGTTTCATATTAAAACTAACAGCGTCAGATCCATAGGGTGATAGTATGTATCGTGATCGTGACTGAAAGAATAAAAGTGAAAAATAACGGTAACTTCTACAAGTACTATAAATGTACACCATCTGTTACAGATGCAAACCAAATGTATGTGTGTACTGTATAATATTAACAATAACAGCAGCTCACTACTGAAAACGGCAAATACAGGAGGCAGTCAGGATTGAACTGGGGACTCTTGATTACAAGTCAGCAAATCTTACCGCTACGCCACGGAAGCTGTTGTCTTATCCTTGAACCTTTTTGTCAAAGTGTTTATTTGATCTTTGGACTTCAGGTTTCACACATTGTATAGTTTATGCCAACATTTTGTCATTTACTACTAAAATATGAAAAACGTTTCTGTTTTAACAATGTGTTTACACAGATTATTGTAGAAACGGAACACACATGAAATGCATGTGTTCCAAATAACAATCTATTATTTCCACTCTAAAACTCCAGCAGTTCACTCCCAGATAATCAATCAAGGCATGAGCTGGGAGAACATTGTGCATGTTCTGCGGCGGTGGGGAGATGTAATAGCAGGCTGCTTGCTTGCTTGTCTTTATCGGCACATTTACAGGACAAAAGACGCTGACGGAGAGGTGCAATGGGATTTAAGATGGGCCAGATCTACAAGTTTTTTTGTAGGCTCTGGTAATTCTAGTGTTAAAGGAACACAGTTCTCCTAAGAGAAAAGAGCCCACTTTGAATGTTCATATATAGTTCCTCTGTGTTCCAAGACCAGTCCAACCTGTGATTGATGTGGACCCCCCAAGTACATGCAGGAGTGGACCTCCACTACATCTTGAATAGTGACCTGATACAGGGGCCCTTTGGTGCGGCAAAAGTCAATAACCATCTCCTTGGTTTTGCTAATGGTAAGGTGCAGACAATTCCCTTTGCACTAAGAAACAAAGTTCTCCACTATCCCCCTTATACACTCCATAAGTACAGAATCATCTAAGAATTCCTGCAAGTGACGTGACCTGGGGCCTCATGTATAAATGGTGCATACACACAAAAATGTTGCGTACATCAGTTTCCACGCTCACATTGCGATGTATAAAAACTAAACTTGGTGTAAAGCAACACAAATTTTCATGCAAGTTCTCCGCTCGGTTTTGGAAACTGGTGACACCCAGTGTCAAAGCAGTGCATTTGTTCCAGTGTGGTTTCCCTTTCTTTTTTAGATGCACATCCCTGACGGCTTTATCAAATACACTGAAATTAACCGCATATTGTTTATTAGTTTAAGGCATCTGATTGTAATTAACCCGTAACAATGTAATGGTCCACAGAGCTGATCGGAAACAGAATTATCGTTATACAGCATCAAGCACACACTGCCTCAGCCATGCCCTATTTGAACTTCTCCTATACGGCAAACGCTTCAAAGCCTTTCCTGTAGGGACCTCATGGTTTAAAAACAGTTTCATCCCAAGAGCTCTTAATGCACTCAATCAGTCCATCAAGTTCTCCTTGTAGAACTGTTTTTTCCTATATGTACAATTACCTCACTGTAAACTTGTGATACAGTTATAATATTGCACAACCTGAGCCACTGTATAAAGTGCGTATTTACGTATGATAACAATATCATTTTTAAGATGAAACACAGCAAAAAATGTTTTTTACATTATACAGATAAAATTTTAACATCATTTAAATAATCTATATTGTTAATAATTAAACATGTGAGGACACAGTGTTGCAGCGCTAGTTACGATCTGGCGCCCCATTCAGGGATCGTTCCTGCCTCGCGCTGTACTTTTGCTGGGACTGGTCTGACACTTGATGGATAGATGGATAGAAAATTACACATGTACTATGAAGATATTTCAATGTTCCTTAAAAGTTTTGAAGAATCTGCGTTCTAAGGTTACAGATGGCTTGACATCTATTGCAGAGCTGATTGTGTGGCGATTGGGTACTTGGAGAAAGAAAAGGAAGGACAGGAATTGGGGTTAGTACGTTTGAAAGAGACAGTACTGCTGCAATAAATTATTTCATCGAAGGTAGCGCAAGGTGCGGCAAGCATTTTGCGTGAGGCAGGAACAATCTCTGGATGGGGCGCCAGCTTGTCACTATCACTGCGCCACCGTGTTCCCATGTTTAATAACATGCTTTAATTCTTATCATCATGAAAATTATATCACGTATAAATCTCAGTATTTAATTTATTCAGAGAGCTGTAATATCATGAATGTAATGGATTCTATGTCCTGTCGGAGGAAGAGAAAGCTCGTTTAAGAAGCACATAGTGATTCACACACATATAAGAACACATACAACACAAAGCATGGTATTTGAGAAACTAGTAAATTAAACGATTTTAAGATCAAGTTTATGATGTTCTACTCTAATGACAAAATAAACTATGTGATTAAAGTGGAAATTTTGAGATTAAAGTTGACATTTCTAGCTTTTTTTTGCCACTTTGCGCCTATTTCATGTCTTTTCTCTGTACCGTAATAAGCTTCCATATGACTCTCAGATGGTGGGCTACAACTCACCTTTTCAGAGCGACTTTGATATCTGACAACTTTTTTATTTTGGGCACTGTGCGACTTTGTGAACTTGAACTTTTGAGTTTCTCCAATACTCTATGTCACTCGATAAACTTCCTTTTGTTGTTTATACCACTGTTTAATCCAACAAATAGTATGTTTTTCCTTGCCTCCACTTGGTATTCGCTGAAATTCTTCTGTTTTCCACTGTGCTTTTGCCATTGTCTTTTCACAGAATGCTAAGCTTAAGGGCTATTTATATTGATTTGCATATTCAAAGAGGCGTAATTCTGGGAGGAGTTGGGGAGTGGCAGCAAGCACGTGCATTACTTTTCACGCTGACCAGGATTTATGTAGCAAAAGAACGTGGAAGTTGGCGTACACATAGATTCATGCACATTTCCACTTTTGTCCGTACGCCATGCTTTAGTGTGAATTCTACGGGCGGCATTATGCATGAGGCCCCTGGTATTATGTCGACTTGCTGGAAGTGAATTTTTGCTAATTATTTTTGTATAGAACAAACTGAGTTTTGCTGCAAATTCATTGTTATGCAAATTGTTTCATTCATATCTTCATCTAGAGGTAGAGCAAGGAATACTGCTCACATTGCTTGGGTCACTGCCTTAGAGAGATTTACAGTACATCTATTTATTTAGTACACTTTTTTACCCAATGTAAATCCCAGATCTAAGGTTTATGAAGTAAAATATCAAAGAAATGATACCAGTGCTAAAAATATCTTTAGATTAGGGTTTTTTCAAAAGGGTTAGGTGGATGTGTGTGATCTGTGTTGCTGTGGAATTATCTGGTGCACCATCTGAGGTTAGTACCTGCTCTGTGCTAGAAAATTCCAAGACAGTCACTTGAAGTAAATAAGCATCTTTTGAAAACGAATGCTATGACTGAAATTAATAGTATTAGCTGGACTGAATCCGTAAAATTAAAACTTAACTAATTTGAAACTTGAAATGGTCTAATTTAAATTTAGTTTTACATTCAATGATCTTAAATGTGCTCAAGAAGAGAAAACTTTTCCATATGTTAAGGCATACCTCAGCAATTTTTTTACCATAGAGTGCTGCAGTCTTTACCAGCTTCAGCAGCCTGGCCTCTCCACACAACTCGTAACTCATTTTCATTTTGTTTTCTCCTTCCTTCTTATCTCCTGCCTCAGAACAAAGTGTTAATACTGCTTAGATTTACCAATGTGCTGCTACCCAATTCAGCGTCCCCCCTCCCACTCCCCCATTCATAACCTCAATTCATTTCACGCTTGTTCTTCTTGTCCATACTGTTTAGTCTGAACACCAAACAAGGTGTCTGGGATGACTGATAAGATGAGAAAGGTGAGCTTTAGGCTGAATAGTGATAATGAAGACTGTGGAATGAAATCCTTGAGGTGCTTAAAATATCTTATAGGGAATTTAATTTGCGAACATGAGAAGAAGAAAATTGTCACACACAATTAGATACTCGTCATTTTACACTAACAAAGTGTCCATTCTGACATTGTTCTAATAATAGCTAAAGGAAAGACTGGCTAGTTAAATATTATGTACAACACTCACAGAATATCTAAAAACCAGTGATGATGATAATAGTATGTACAGTTTATTAGCTCCTTTTTATTAATAGTCTGCTTCTGACCACAGCAGTGCCGTTGGCTTGATATTTCATGCGAACTGGTTTACTTTCTATATACTTGCGAAAATTCTGTGTGAACATCCCAGCTGTGATACTGGATCTACTTCAATTGTACTGGAATGTGCAACACCCCTGCTATCTAACAGGTCATATTGAGGGACACTTAAATCCTCAGTTGTGCCCATTTTCCTTCTGAACTCCAATCTCACTCACACACATGCACAATCGATTGGTAGCTGCCCAACAGGTCTAAATAGCCTTGTCAAAACATTTAAAGCTGCAGTTGACAAAGGGGCAAATTGTGCAGGACTTCTATGCCTAATAAAGTGGACACTGCATGGACAAATGCAAAATGAGAACAAGTTGATCACTAGTTATTTACCTTTCCTTACACTCTGTGGCCACTTATTGTTATGTGCACATCTAGCATGATGCCTTGTTTGTGGTAAATGAGTGGCACTTACAATATTTGTAGTTTAGGGTTGGCCATCCTAGTAATTTTAGTTTGCATGTGGTTGAATTAAAGATGTTATGCACGTGCAGTAAAACTGCATTCCTGCTCCAATAGCGCTGCATGACACTTATCAGTGAGGCTGTTAAAGTTGAGAGATAGGGAACAGTGGCAGAACCAGCTTCTCCATACTGTGTCACAGTGGGCCCTCATTGAGATTTTTAAATTTAACTTATTTGTGTCATCTGAATATGCTTATGAGAGTGCCAACCACATTCACACTATCTCATGAATATAGGAAGATATTATCTTAAAGTCCTTCCTGGCTGTGAAAACATTCCTTTTGATTACTCTGACAAATTTAGTTTGCTAGTTTTAGTCTTTTTACATTTGAACCTTCATTTTATTTTTTGCAGCAATGAAGTTGTTTAGCTGAGAATGCTTTATTTTCTTTCCTTGTGGTAGCAGGTGGATTTTTTTAAGCTCTGAGTCAGTACCAGAGAGGAAAACGTTCTCAGGCTGATTATCTAATTTTGTGGGGCCCTATAATGTAGTGAAAGAGTCTGATGTTGACCCTGTCTTCACTTTAGGACTTTCTATGTAGACTTAAGAATCTCCAACCCTTTGACTCTGCTCTATTAAATCCCACTTACCAGCCTGTCTCAGAGATGCAGCTGTAGTCTCCAGCTCCCCTTGTGGTCACCGTCAGGACGAACTCAGGTTAACTGCATCTTTATGTGGTGTTATGGGTCCACAGCTCTCCAGCAAAGGCCAGTTCGTTTTAAATAAATAATCGCCGCGCTCGCTCGCGGCTTAGCGAGGGGGTGTGGTGACTGTAGCGAGCCGCAGGGTGATCTGCGGTGTGGCCGTTTTTCAGCTAAGTGCACATCCGTGATCATTCCTGTGGCTAGTGGGTTGCAGCTGCCATGTCCTCTCCGCATATATAGAGAAGCGTGAGCAGATTAGAAGAAAAAAAAAGAAGTAGAAGAGAAAAGGAAAGAAACGGATGATGCAGGAGGAGTCAGGAAGCAGTGGAGAGAGAAAGTTGGTGCGGGAGAGCGAGTGAGCGAGTGCAGGCTCATGCAGCACCTGTACAGGTAGCTTGGGTGTTAGGCCGACACCCGAGGAGTAGCAGTAGCGGTCGCTCCCGCAGCGTTGATTTTGAAGGGCGGGAGTGACCGGAAGATGGATGACTCTCCGCATAAGGCCGCGGACGGCAGCGGGAGTTAACACTTGGGGTGTGTATTCCCCAGCGTGGGCGCCCCGGTCGCTGAGGAACCCAAGTCGCTGTCTTGAAGAGCCTACCAGAGCCAGGGGTCGGTGAGGCGATCCAAACAGCTGAAGCAGGCAGAGAGAAGGTCAGCTGCATGTAGGGCGACTCTCTGGTAGAACAGCCCAGATGGGTGTAGCAGGGGAGCCACCAGGCTAAACGGAAGACATCGGGCTTTTTGATTTTAACATATTGCTTCCTGTGCTATTTTACCTCGTGGTTTCTTAGAAGAGTTTTTCTATTGGTTTTAAACGTTTCACGTTTCATTTTATTGGATTATTTATTTTTTGAAGAAGACTTTGAATGAACTGCACAGCACTTTATTATAAACACTTTTGATTTGTCTATTAATAAAAGCACTTTGCACTTATACATCATCCCCTTGCTCATATTGCCTCACTGTCTAGCTCATCGGTGACATTACCGACGGTGTTGGGTTCAAGGGCTCCCTAACAGCCGATGGGAGCATGGAGCGGAACCCGCATCGTCACACTTTGGTTAAAATACTTTCTCCCTTCTCTTATTTGTGAATCGCAAATGGAGTATTAGAAAGGGTTCAATGTGAAGCAGAAAAGCAGGTTCTAAAGTTTATTCACTAAATATAGAATAATATTCTCTAAAGTACAGTTGTTAATATGAAAAAAGCAGAAGCAACGCGTGTGATAGTGGTAAAAACTAGAGATGGGAAAATGATACTGAAGCGTCGAAGCTTGTGTCAGTCAATCTGAAGCATAGTGAGTTGAATCCCTGTGTCGGAGCTTGTGCAAAAACACTGCTGTCACGTGACCCATGATGTTTGAAGCTTCAAACGTCATCAGTGCTTCACAGCTAGCTTCATTGATTTGACAGTGTTTTGTCGGTTTGGCAGCTTTGGCGCTAAATTAACAGGTAGCCTATATAAAATGCATCATTCTCATTCAACAATGTTAGGTTGTGAGGAGAGAGAGATTCAGAGAGCTTTGGTGACAGATGGCAACTAACAGCAGAAAAGGGTGTTCAGAAGTTTGGGAGCACTTTGATCTCATACCACCAAATAAGGTAGAATATGTTGCCTCCTTATGGTCTACATTTTATGTTCTGATTAGAAGCTTATTCTTACACTATTCAATTAAATGATAAAATTATCATGTCTCAATTCTACAGTTCTGTGTAGGTGCTGTGTTTGCTATGCACGCAAGAGTTGTCTTACACGAGACACGATTCCCGTAAGGGAGTGCAGTGAGTGTGTACACCTGATGAGCCAAGAATTAGGGCGAAACACGTGTCGCGTACTCTTTGCATTATTTGACAGTAAACTATTTTCAACCATTCTATGATCTGTTTCTTACAACTGAAGGCACCGTGGCTGATGTTAGCTGACTTGCTGGCCAACCATAAGCGTTACCTGGTAGGTAACTACCCACTCACTGCACTCCCTTACGGGAATCGAACCTTGGACGTCAGCGCTAGAGGCGAAGCCCCTAAAATTGCGCCACGGCGTGTGGTTCGTTTATTTGACAGCATGTAGATCGGGGTAATTACATTCACGGCATTCGTAGTCTGAATCACAATCTGATTGTATGGGTGGTTACCTACCAGGTAACGCTTATGGTTGGCCAGCAACTTAGCTCAAAGTGATCACTCGTGTGAAGGCAGCTTCACAAAAAAAACAGATCCTTAACAAATTGTTATTGGTATATTTTCCCTCAATTTAAAAAGGTTTTCTTTTCTTCTTAATAAAAATTTAAAAGCAGTACTTCGCGGGGATTTAGATATAGATATATAGATATAGATATATATATAGATATATATATATATATATATATATATATATATATAGATATAGATATATATATATACAGATATAGATATAGATACAGTAATCCCTCCTCCATCGCGGGGGTTGCGTTCCAGAGCCACCCGCGAAGTAGGAAAATCCGCGAAGTAGAAACCATACGTTTATATGGTTATTTTTAGAATGTCATGCTTGGGTCACAGATTTGCGCAGAAACACAGGAGGTTGTAGAGAGACAGGAACGTTATTCAAACACTGCAAACAAACATTTGTCTCTTTTTCAAAAGTTTAAACTGTGCTCCATGACAAGACAGAGATGACAATTCTGTCTCACAATTAAAAGAATGCAAACATATCTTCCTTTTCAAAGGAGTGCAAAGCAAGCAGTCAAAAAAAAAATCAATACGGCTTTTAAGTATGCGAAGCACCGCCGGTACAAAGCTGTTGAAGGCGGCAGCTCACACCCCCTCTGTCAGGAGCAGGAAGAGAGAGAGAGAGAGAGAGAGAGAGAGAGATAGCGAGAGACAGATAAAAAAAATCAATACGTGCCCTTTGAGCTTTTAAGTATGCGAAGCTCCGTGCAGCCTGTCCTTCAGGAAGCAGCTGCACACAGCCCCCCTGCTCACACCCCCCCTACGTCAGCGCAAGAGAGAGAGAGAGAGAGAGAGAAAGTTAGCTGGATAGCTTTTCAGCCATCTGCCAATAGCGTCCCTTGTATGAAATCAACTGGGCAAACCAACTGAGGAAGCATGTACCAGAAATTAAAAGACCTATTGTCCGCAGAAACCCGCGAAGCAGCGAAAAATCCGCGATATATATTTAAATATGCTTACATATAAAATCCGCGATGGAGTGAAGCCGCGAAAGGCGAAGCGCGATATAGCGAGGGATCACTGTATATAGATATAGATATATATAAAGATAGATAGATAGATATAGATATATATAAATAGATAGATATAGATATATATATATATAGATAGATATAGATATATAGATATATATAGATATAGATATATACAGATAGATATAGATATAGATATATAGATATAGATATATATAGATATTGATATATAAAGATATAGATAGATATAGATATATATATATATAGATATATATATATATGTATGTATGTCTATATATATATGTGGATATGTATATATATGTGTATATATATGTAGATATGTAAATATGTATATGTATATATATGTGTCTGTATGTGTATATATATATATATATATGTGTGTATGTGTGTGTGTATGTATGTGTGTATATATATATGTATGTGTATGTATGTATGTGTATATGTATATATGTATGTGTGTGTATGTATGTGTGTATATGTATGTGTATATATATGTTTATATGTGTATATATATGTATATGGAAGAGAAGGTCTGTGATACGGTTTGCATATTTGCAGTTGGAGACCCACAAAGGGAGAAAAAACGAATCACGTATCATAAAATAGTTTTATTCCTGAGCTTTCAACCCCTATCAGGGGTCTTCATCAGAGGATAATGCTTAGACTTACAAGAATCAAAGGCAATATATAGCAACAGGCATCTCGGAGTTACATCGTGCCTGATGCAACTGTGGAGGAAGAAGAGTTTTTCATAGCTGTGCCCTTCACGGATTGCCGAAGTTTCCCATCGTCTAATGCATTGGAGGGCTTCGTGCCCGAAGGTTGTACGAATGGAAGAGAAGGTCTGTGATACGGTTTGCATATTTGCAGTTGGAGACCCACAAAGGGAGAAAAAACGAATCACGTATCATAAAATAGTTTTATTCCTGAGCTTTCATGATACGTGATTCGTTTTTTCTCCCTTTGTGGGTCTCCAACTGCAAATATGCAAACCGTATCACAGACCTTCTCTTCCATTCGTACAACCTTCGGGCACGAAGCCCTCCAATGCATTAGACGATGGGAAACTTCGGCAATCCGTGAAGGGCACAGCTATGAAAAACTCTTCTTCCTCCACAGTTGCATCAGGCACGATGTAACTCCGAGATGCCTGTTGCTATATATTGCCTTTGATTCTTGTAAGTCTAAGCATTATCCTCTGATGAAGACCCCTGATAGGGGTTGAAAGCTCAGGAATAAAACTATTTTATGATACGTGATTCGTTTTTTCTCCCTTTGTGGGTCTCCAACTGCAAATATGCAAACCGTATCACAGACCTTCTCTTCCATTCGTACAACCTTCGGGCACGAAGCCCTCCAATGCATTAGACGATGGGAAACTTCGGCAATCCGTGAAGGGCACAGCTATGAAAAACTCTTCTTCCTCCACAGTTGCATCAGGCACGATGTAACTCCGAGATGCCTGTTGCTATATATTGCCTTTGATTCTTGTAAGTCTAAGCATTATCCTCTGATGAAGACCCCTGATAGGGGTTGAAAGCTCAGGAATAAAACTATTTTATGATACGTGATTCGTTTTTTCTCCCTTTGTGGGTCTCCAACTGCAAATATATGTATATATATATGTGGATGTGTATATGTATATATATGTATATATATATGTATATGTAGATATGTGTATATGTAGATATATATGTATATGTAGATATGTGTATATGTAGATATGTATATATATGTATATATCTTTATGTATATATATGTTTACATAACCTCTTTAACACACTACTTCTCCGCTGCGAAGCGCAGGTATTTTGCTAGTATATTAATAAAATGTTAATAAATTCATCAAAACATAAAGGAATCTTAACAGATACATGACTTTGTCTCCCACACAGTGTCCAGAAAACAGAGGTTGGACGAGGCCTTATTGAACGTGATAGTAAAGGATGGTCAGCCTTTTTCCATGGTTGAGGATGAAGGATTTAGACACTTTGTTAAAATCCTGGATCCATCTTACACCATTCTGAATAGAAAAGCTGTGAAGGCAATTGTGGAAGCAACACCACCAGACAGAAGGCCATGGCTGAAGTAAAGCAGGCTTCAGCGGTTAGCTTGACATCAGACATATGGACATCCATTAACATGGATGAATATCTCGCGGTTACATGCCACTATGTTACTGAGAGTTTAGATTTAGCAACTTTACTTTTAGGGGTACAACACTTTCCCCTGACCCACTCAGCAGCTCATATAGCCAAAGTTACTGCTAAGTTAATGGCTGGTCTTAGCTAACCAATCTCTCTCTCTCATTCTTCCAAGGGCACGAAGCGGAAGCAGAAGCAGACAATGGCCGACAGTGAGATGAATCGCGTTGCCGTGGTCGTAGAAGAACTCCACATTCAGAAACTCCTGTCCAGACGAAGATACCTTAGAGATCTGAAGGCTTGGCTGCTGGATAAACCATCCTCATCATCTGTAATTGGCGTAACATCAACCCCGCGTTGTGCCACTCAAGTGAACTCCACCCCCACGCCTCATAGGAGCGACACCGATGATGACCTCGGCGTATTTCAGCTATGCAGGCGGGGGTTCAAGGCCAGAACACCTCCATCGGCACAGGCAAGCATCTTGACTCAGAACCGGTTCGACCCTCTCCGCGTCCCCAGTTCGCCTTCAGCCCCTGGTGATGTAACAGTGGTAGGTGATTCTATTGTTAGAAACCTCAATATCGCATGCCCTAATCGAAAATCGTTTGTTTCTTGTTTTCCTGGTGCTTATGTCCGAGATGTGATGAGACGTGCGCCGGCAATCTACGAGAAGCACAAGAAGAGGGCAGTTGGAGCAATTGTTTTGCATGCCGGTGTAAACGATATAAGGCACCGACAATCGGAAATCCTCAAGGCTTACTTCGCAGCATTAATTAAAGACACGAAGGAGAGGACCCCATCGGCAAAGATCTTCCTTTCGGGTCCACTACCTCTCGTCAGACGATCAAACGAGTACTACAGTCGCCTGCTAGGATTAAAGAACTGGCTGCAGGGCTTCTGCAAGAATCAAGACATCAGATTCATCAACAACTGGGACCTCTTTTGGGAAAGGCCGCGTTTCTTAAAGAGAGATGACCTGCATCCGAACAGTTTCAGCGCCCGGGTCCTCTCCGAAAACATATCTAAGGTAATTCGTTTATCTTGACTATCTATCTCTACTCTTAACCCCTTCCGAAATGCTACTGCTGTGCTGGGACATGATAATTGTTTAATAAAATCTTCCGTAAAAGTGCACAACATTAATACTGTAATAACCAATCTCAAAGCACGTAGAAAATCTAGGCAATACGGAATAAACACCAATAATTTAATTATAATTACTACTTTAGATGAACAATGTATTAAAACCATAAAAACAGACTATAGATTAAACAAAAAATACACACAGAGCGGCGCTAATAAAAATAACTTAGTTCCTGTTCCAAATATCAATAACGTACATAGTATTCATCTCTGCCCCTCCGAAACATTAAATATGGCACTATTAAATGTTAGAGCTTTAACTAACAAGACGTTTTTTATCAACGATCTTATTAGTGATAGAAAAATAGATTTTATTGCACTAAGTGAAACGTGGCTTAGCTCAGATGGCACAGCTGTTTTAATCAAATCTGCACCTGCGGATTACAGTTTTACTCATGTGGATCGCCAAGGAAAGAGAGGCGGCGGCTTGGCAAATATTTTCTCAAGCTGGTTAAAATGTAAAGATGTCAGTTTTGGTAAATTCAAGTCCTTTTAGTATCTTGCCGTTGTTATCTATGGAGATTCTCACGTTCTAGTATTATCCGTGTATAGACCTCCTAAATTCAACACGTCTGTTTGTGAGGAATTCTCTGACTTGATGTCAATTTTAATTATGAACTATGACACACTCTTAATAGTCGGCGACTTTAATTTTCATATAGATAATCAGTGTGACCAAAAAGTAAAAGAATTTATGAACCTCCTGGACTCTTTTGATTTGAGACAGCTCATTAATCAGCCTACACATAAAGAAGGTCATACGTTAGACTTAGTGATTACTAAAGGACTAAAAGTTGATATAAAGCAGGTCATTGATATTGGTCTATCAGACCATTTTCTCCTACTTTTTAATATAGAAATAATGATAGAAAACATTCATGAAAAGCATATTGTTAAAAAACGCTTCTTTGACTCATCAGCAGCTTTAAAACTTACAAACATTCTAAGCAATCAGTCCGTTTATAGTGCCAACTATAATAACGAAGATAATGTAAATAGTAAGGTGGAAAGATTTAATACTAAAGTGAGAGGTGCTGTTGACATAGTTGCACCTGAAAAGACAGCTAAAAAATCTTCTAGCATTGTTATACCATGGAAGACCCAAAGAGTGTCTGATTTTAAGAGAACATGCCGTAGAGCTGAGCGTAAATGGAGGAAGACTAAACTAACTATCCACTATAAAATATTAAAAGTTAAAATAACAGAATACAATAACACAGTCCGTCTTGAGAGGTGCTGTTATTTCTCTAAGATTATAAATAACAATGCTAGTAATCCCAGAGTCTTATTCTCGACGATTGATCGTCTGTTAAACCCAGGTAACTCAAAGGAATGCCTCCTAAGTACTTCCAGTAAAACCTGTGAGGCTATTGCTGTATTTTTCAATCAAAAAATTAATGATATTAGAAATAACATAGTATATCTCCCCAACACTAAGGATCCTCCTAAACCCCAGCAGTCTGTTATAAACAAATTAAACTCTTTCACTACGATAGAGTTACCTGATTTACATAAAATAATTTCTCAACTGAAACCCTCCACCTGAGTCCTTGACCCAATACCAACAAATTTTTTCAAAGATAATGTTCTTGACATAATAAATTCGTCATTAGATACGGGGGTCTTCCCAGACTGTCTTAAGACTGCTATAGTTAAATCTCTACTTAAGAAAAATAATCTCGACCCATCGGCTCTTGAAAATTTTAGACCCATCTCTAACCTATCTTTCTTAAGTAAAATTCTGGAGAAGGCAGTCATTATGCAGATAAATGAGCACCTCAATAAACATGCTATTCTTGATAAATTTCAGTCAGGTTTTAGAACAAATCACAGCACAGAAACTGCACTCGTTAAAGTAGTAAATGACTTGCGGGTAAATGCAGACAGAGGCCATTTATCTGTTCTCATCCTCTTAGATCTGAGTGCCGCATTTGACACCATTGATCATAATATTCTTAGAAATCGCCTTAGTCAATGGGTGGGCCTCTCTGGCAGTGTCTTAAATTGGTTTGAATCCTACCTGGTAGGGAGAAAATTCTTTGTTAGTTGTGGTAATTACAACTCAAAGACACATGATATCCTATATGGTGTTCCACAAGGCTCTATCCTGGGTCCACTGCTCTTTTCAATCTACATGCTTCCGTTAGGTCAGATTATCTCAGGGCACAATGTGAGCTACCACAGCTATGCTAATGACACACAGCTGTATTTATCAATAGCACCTGATGACCCTGATTCTCTTGATTCACTAACACAATGTCTGACTTGTATCTCAGAATGGATGAAGAGTAACTTTCTCAAGTTAAATAAAGAGAAAACTGAAATCTTAGTGATTGGCAATAATGGATACAATGAGACTAATAGAAATAAACTGGATACATTAGGATTAAAAGTCAAGACGGAGGTAAAAAGCTTAGGGGTAACTGTTGACTGTAATCTAAATTTTAAATCGCATATTAATCAGATCACTAGGACAGCATTTTTTCACTTAAGAAACATAGCAAAAGTTAGACCTCTTATATCATTGAAAGATGCTGAGAAATTAGTTCATGCATTTGTTTTCAGTCGACTAGATTACTGTAACGCACTCCACTAAGGACTACCCAAATAAGACATAAATCATTTGCAACTAGTGCAGAATGCAGCTGCTAGAATCCTAACCAGGAAAAGAAAATCCAAGCACACTTCTCCAGTTTTGATGTCACTACACTGGTTACCTGTGTCATTCAGGATTGACTTTAAAAATCTGCTTATGGTTTATAAAGCCTTAAATAATCTCGCCCCATCTTATATATCGGAATGTCTGACATCTTATATTCCAAATCGTAACCTCAGATCCTCAAATGAGTGTCTCCTTAGAATTCCAAGAGCAAAACTTAAAAGAAGTGGTGAGGCGGCCATCTGCTGTTATGCACCTAAAATCTGGAATAGCTTGCCAATAGGAATTCGTCAGGCTAATACAGTGGAGCACTTTAAAAAACTGCTGAAAACACATTATTTTAACATGGTCTTCACATAACTTCACTGTAATTTAATCCTGATACTCTGTATATACAATTCATTATAATAACTATTCATGGTGGCCCTAAAATCTGTACTAACCCCTACTCTCTCTTCTGTTTCCTTTTCCGGTGTCCTGTTGGTGGTGGCGCAACACCATCTACTCAAAGTACTGTGATGTTCCAACAATGATGGATGGATTAAAAGCCAGAAGTCTGTATGATCATCAGCATCAAGTGACTCCGTGAGAACCCTAACTACAAAGAGGACTATTTCATTTATGTTAGGTAGAATGCCCAGAGGGGACTGGGCTGTCTCGTGGCCTGGAACCCCTACAGATTTTATTTTTTTCTCCAGCCGTCTGGAGTTTTTTTTTGTTTTTTCTGTCCACCCTGGCCATCGGACCTTACTCCTTTTCTATGTTAACTAATGTTGTCTTATTTTAATTTCTTATTTTGTCTTTTAATTTTCTTTTCTTCATTATGTAAAGCACTTTGAAATACTTTTTGTATGAAAATGTGCTATATAAATAAATAGTGTTGTTGTTGTTGAGTGGGAAATAACTGACAAAGTCAGTGGCATGGTCACTGATGGGGCCCACAATATTGTAGCTAGTGTAAATCAGCTAAATATTAGACACATTTACTGCTTTGCACACATGCTAAGCCTCGTTATGAGGAAATCCCTTTCCCAAACCCCAGAGCTGGAAGATATGCGCAGCAGGGCCCACAGAATTGTGGGACACTTCAAATCAAGCACAACTGCAAAGGAAAAGTTGTGTGCAATGCAATCAAGTATGGGTATGCCTCAAATTAAGCTTGTGCAAGAGGTGGACACTCGATGAAACAGCACCTTTGGGCCTATATGAGCAGAGAGAACCATTGGGGGCAGCACTGGCATCTCTGAGCACTGACATAACACCTTTCTATGCTGAAGAATGTGAGGCAATAAATCAATGTCTATCAGTTCTTAGGCCATTTAATCAGCTAACAATAGACCTCTCTGAGGAGAGGCGGGTGTCGTGGTCCAAGGCAATTCCCCTTATAAAGATGCTTAAGCATGTTATTGCAGGACAGTGTTCCCAAGTGGGTCATGGAATCGGTGCTACACTAGCCAATATGTTAAAGAACAACTTGCATGACAAATTCAGTAACCTTGAAAAAGTCACCTCCCTGTCTTTGACCACAATATTGGATCCTCGTTTTAACGAGGTTGGGTTTACCAACCCAAGTAATGCCCAGGTGGCTGTAGAAAGGCTGACATGGAAGTGTGCTGGTCTTATGAGCCATGAGACCCCAGAAGTTGTTGAGTTATCACAGCAAGCAACTACATCAGCCAGTGAAAACTACAACTTGTGGGCCTTGTTCAACAGCCATGAATCTTAAAAACACATAAGCATTGCATCTGCCAGCGCCACGGTGAAAATCCAGAGATGTACTGTATGTTGTAGATTTACCTAGTGCTGCTGAAAGTTACATTATTATTTTCCATCATACGTAACCTAGCAAGATCAGAGGACTCCCTCACATACTGGGGAGCACGCAGGACAATTTATCCTACATTGTGGAAACTGGCCTCAAAATATCTATGCATTCCAGCATCATCAGTTCCATGTGAGAGAATATTTTCCAAAGCCAGGGAAGTGGTGAGCCAGAAGATGAGCCGACTGAAGCCTGCCACAGTAGAAAAGATATTATTTTTGAATAAAAACATGTGAAGAAAAATCCCTTAGTCACCTCACTACTGTTTATTAGCATTCCTTATGAATAATATTATTGCCTAATCTACTGGTAAATACAACTTAACTTATAAAAAGAAATAAAAAGACTAAGCAAAAACTAGACCTTTGGTGGTTCATCTAAACCCCACCATCACTTGTAAAGCTGCAGCAGGAAATATCTCTGGTATATCTTTTTAGTCCAGTGTTTCGGATTCAAACTTTTTTTTTTTTTTAGAAACTCTCTAAATCCTAAATCTACTTGAAATGAACCTTCTGACATTTTAGCCATCATACTCAAACCAAGTTATATTTGTTCTTAAATTATATCTGGAATGTGTCTTGTGTTTGGATGAGTGTATTTGCACATTAAGTCTGCTATTATAATACTATCCTGTTTATTTAGAGATGACACAGAACACTTACTTCTGGTACAGTGCCAAAGTCTCTTCTAAGAAATAAATTCATTATTTAATGTCTAATGATTGTGTATTCATTAAATAGTATAAATGGACAGGGACCTTAGCACAATAAAATGAACACAGACTTTTCTGACCTTTTAGTGGTGACATAAGACTGAAACAGTGAGTGCTGCTTCACTTGCGCTCTTGAGAGCTTGTCTTGACCTCAGTTAACCACCAGATGTCGCTATTCATACTGGGGCTGAGGCTTCAAAGCTTCAAATTTTTCTCAGCACAAATAGAAAGAATGCCTCAAAACTTCATGAGGCTTCATTTTCTCATCATTAGTAAAAACCTAGATGAACAGCAGCTTTTCTTGCCAGAAGTCTAGACATCCAATGTGCCTGAATATCAGATGGCTATTTCAATTTTGCATTTCTCTTTTGAGCTGACAGGCCTTTTATCCAACATGGTCTATGGATGGATGCAGAGAGAGAGACAGAGGCACTACCTGGGCACCTGGTGAGTATGAATATTTATACCTGTTGCCATGGACACCAAGAGTGGACTGACATTCTATCCAAGATTGTTCAAGGTTCCTTACCAAGCCGGAATGCCAGTATATTGGAGGGATAGGGGGAGACCACTTACATGGTCTATTTGCTCCTCCAATATAATTGATGGCACTCTCCCAGGACTACATTGCTTGCATCGTTACCTGCAGGGCAGGATGTGAATTAAGGTCCTGTGAGACAGCCCTGCTGGGGTCCATGGGTGCCGCCAAGGGGAGCTGCAGGGACACACTGTCCCAACTTTATGGAACTTCCACTTGACCCAGAGGTACTTTCGACATGCAGCGCTGTATATCTGGAAGTAACCAATTCTGGCATCAAAAGGGTCCAATGCCTCACTTCAGTGAATCAGAGTTGGGAGGAGGAGGACGATGCTCACATGGAGAAGGTGGAAAGATAAGAAAAAAGAGAGGGACAGTTGGGAATTGTGTTTGGGTGTTTTTGTTAGCTATACAAAGAAGTTTTTGGTGAAAGTATTTGCTAAAATAAATTATTATTTGAACCCAAAACTTGTGTTGGTGTGCTTGGTGCTTAATGATGCCCCTAGTGGTCACACTGTATAATACTTCCTTACTGTACCCCTTGGACCAATGAGAAATCATAGTTTAGGGTCATCTCCCTTTTTGTGCCTTTTAACCAATTCTGGCTTGGCACAGCCAGTGCTCTCTAACTTTCTACCAACCAGCGCTCCACTGTGGGCTTGTGTTAAACGTTTCTTTTGTCTTTACAGTCCCCAACCTATGGTCAAAGTGATAGTGCAAAGTTTTTCTCTAGTACATACATCATCGCCCTAAGGATATCAGTAAAATATCCCATTACAGTATGAAAATAGATACCGTCTTTTTCTGAAAATAAGACATCCCCCGAAAATAAGCCCTATCGAGATTTTCGGAACTTTTTGTAATATAAGCCCTCCCCCGAAAATAAGCCCTAGTTAAAATAATGTGAAAAAAAGAATTCGTTAAAAAATGCTGTTGATTTATTAAGTATGTTTAGCTTCCCTAATACTCGTATTTCAGAGAAATGTTTGAAATAAAATATTCCGAGAAATTCATTGTTTACCTCTACAGTTCGTTTCAAATTAATTCTTGGAATTTATCTTAAAAATACAACATAAGGCAGCATGAATACATAAATATTGTGTCCGCTCTGCTCTGCTGTGTTGTACTGCGTCGCGTGTATCGCAGATTATGGTCGAATGAGGTGGGGAGGGGGTGGAGGGGGGCATGCATATGCGGAATGCGACGGAACGCGTCGTTGGCGCACACTATAAATAATTGTTCGTTAAGGCAGCAGTCTACATTGAGCGACAGTGCAGATACAATGTTTGTTCATTTCAGTCTTGTAAGTCTGATTATTTCCTCATACGTAATTTTATTTTTTATAAAGTGAATAATTTTTAACCGCAGTTAAAATGAGTACAAAACGAAAGAGCTATTCCGTCGAGTACAAAAAGGGAATTGTGGAAGACTCCAGGGGTGTAAATCTTGATTTATGACGATGTTCCAGAAGAAGATGACATGACTGTAATTGAATAAATTTTAATTTCTGTATTCTGTGTAAAATAAATAAATATTAAATAAAAATATATAAATATACTTTTATTTTTGTCCTCCCCCGAAAATAAGCCCTAGTGCGTATTTTGGACCAAAAAAGAAAGTAAGACAGTGTCTTATTTTCGGAAAAAGACGGTATTCCAAGCACATTTTTAAAGTTCATCTCCATATCAAACTCAAATCCATATTAAAGGGTATTAGAAGAAAAGAGTCAAGAAATTTGAAAAAAAAAAGTTATCAGTAAAATTTGTTTTTCATGGAGCACACATTCTGGAAATTTTTTTTTTCATACTGGCAGCTAACATCTCACAAAAGTCAAATCTTAGAACAAGGATTTAAGAACCAAGCACTAAACATTTCTGAACATTTAAGAAAACAATTTATTTGTGTTGTATATACTGTACATGCTGATTTATGTCCTTGAAATACACAGTGGATGAGGTAGAGGTAGGCAGTACTTCATCAGAACAAGACATCCCGGTCCAGCAATAAAAATGTTAAGAACGACAAGTTTGTAGTCCATGTCATAAGGCTTTAATTTTGTCCAGTTCACTTGGTTCAAGGAAGAGATCCAGTGGATGATGCTGAACTGTTACTCAATTGTGATTGGTAGCCAGCAGCAAGGTGTAGGAACTCCATATCCATATGTTCTTTATAAAAATTACTGAAATAAAATATATAATTACAACATTAAGCTTTGTATGTATAGCACTGTGAGATGATCTATCCTAAAAATATTGCAACAGTGCTGGACAAGTTACATCAACCAGGAATGAGTCACCAAAGGAATAAGCTGGAAATGGCAGGATTGCCTATAAAAACAGTAACTCTGAACTTTTTCCAACTTTTGCAGCAACTTGAGCAGTCCTTTTAAGGATAGCGAGCCACCTCAGAGAGCCATGTAAAGATCAGAGAATCTGTCCATTGTAGCACTCAGCACTGATGTTACATTGGTGTCAGATGCAGAACATGGAGAAGACCTACAGTCTGACTTAGCGCAGAGTGCTTTAAAGACCAAAAACGAATCTGTTTCACTGTTCGGAGAAGGTGCTATAAAGTCCCAAGGCCCAGATCCATAATCTGGAGTGCAGCAGTACAGGGATGGAGATAGCTGAGAGACTGACTCCTCTGCAGCTCCACCACTGCTTCTCCATCTGCTAAGGTTCATTAGCTGAGGTGCGCAGACACCAGTGAAGTTTTGAGCTTATGGAGCTGGGGAAAAGTGTGGCAGATCAAATTGCCACTGACTCCAAGTGAGCTGTGAGAAAATGCACAGGCAAAGTACAAGGCAGGTCGTAGGGGCGCTGTGAAGCGACGTTGAAGGAAGAGTCTCAAAGCTAAAATCCATACCTGGAACATGGATTGCAGTGCCAGTTCTGTAAAGGAAATCAGCAAAGTGACCAGGGGCCTCATGCATAATGTCGTGCGTAGAATTCACACTAAAACATGACGTACGGACAAAAGCGGAAATGTGCGTACGCACAAAAGTCCAGATGCATAAGTCTGTGCGTTTGCCAACATCCACGTTCTTCCGCTACATAAATCCCCGTCAGCATGAAAAGTAACGCAAATGCACACGCCTGCCGCCAATCCCCAACTCCTCCCAGAATTACTCCTCTTTGAATATGCAAATCAATATAAATAGCCCTTAAGCTCAGCATTCTGTAAAAAACGCAATGGCAAAAGCACGGGGGAAAATAGAAAAATTTCAGCGAATACCAAGTGGAAGCAAGGAAAAACTTACTATTTGTTGGTTTAAACAGTAGTATAAACAACAAAAGGAAGTTGATCGAGTGACAGAGTGTTGAAGAAACTCGAAAGCTCAAGTTTACAAAGTCGCACAGTGCCCGAAATAAAAAAGAAGTCAGATATCAAAGTCGCCGTGAAAAGGCGAATCGTAGCCCACCGTCTGAGTGTCATATGAAAGCTTATTAGGGTACAGAGAAAAGAAAAAAAAATAGGGACACAGTGGGGAAAAAAGCTCAAAATGTCAACTATAATCTCGAAATTACCACTTTAATCACGTAGTTTATTTTGTCATTAAAGTAGAACATCATAAACTTTATCTTAAAATCGTTTGATTTGCTAGTTTCTTAAATACCCTCATAACCAAAGTAGCACGTTAAATACTTTGTTTTGTATATGTTCATCTATGTGCTCTATGTGTGTGAATCACTATGTGCTTCTTAAACAGGCTTTCTCTTCCTCCGACAGGACACAGAATCCAATACATTTGTGATATTAGAGCTCTCTGAATAATCAAAATACTGAGATGTATACTTGATATCATTTTCATGATGATAGGAGTTAAAGCATGTTATTAAACATGGTAACACGGTGACACAGTCATAGTGACGAGCTGCCGCCCTGTCCAGAGATTGTTCCTGCCTCCCGCAAGATGCTTGCTGTGCTGTGTGCGACCTTTGATGAAGTAATTTATTGCAGCAGTACTGTCTCTTTCAAACATATTAACCCCCAATTCCTGTTCTTCCTTTTTTTTCTCCAAGTAACCAATCGCCACACAATCAGCTCTGTAATAGATGTTAAGCCATCTGTAAGCTTAGAACACCGATTCTTCAAAACTTTAAGGAACATTGAAATATCTTCATAGTACATGTTTAATTATTCTATCCATCTTTCCATCCAGTGTCACGTCAGCCCCAGCAAGCATACAGCGTGAGGCAGAAACAATCCCTAAATGGAGCGCCAGCTCCTTGCTAGCGCTGCGACACCGTGTCCTCACATGTTTAATTATTAACAATATAGATTATTTAAATGATGTTAACATTTTATCTGTATAATGTAATAAACATATTTTGCTGCATTTCATCTTAAAAATGACATCTTCATCATATGTAAATTCGCGCTTTATAAAGTGGCTCAGGTCATGCAATATTATAACTGTATCGCAAGTTAATTGTACTTATAGGTACAAACACTTTTACAAGGAGCACTTGATGGACTGATTGATTGCATTTATAGTTCTTGGGATGAAACTGTTGCTGAACTGTGAGGTCCGTACAGGAAAGGCTCTGAAGCGTTTGTCATATGGGAGCAGTTCAATAGACTGTGCGCATGGCTGAGGCAGCATGTGCTTGATGCTGTATACCGATAATTCTCTTTCCGATCAGCTGTTGTAGAGTTGTGATTCCACACTCAGATACAGTGATATAAATACTCAGAGTGGTGCAGTGAGAGTAAAATGGAAAAAGATGATCCACTGTGGCAACCCCTAACGGGAGCAGCTGAAAGAAAAAGAAGGTGCAGTGAGAGCAAGAACACTAAGCAGCTATGGTATTTGTAATATTTTGGCTATTCCGTGGACCATTATATTGTTACAGGTTAATTACAATCAGATGCCTTAAACTAATAAACAATATGCGGTTAATTTCAGTGTATATAATAAAGCCGCGTCAGGGATGTGGATCTAAAAAAGAAAGGGAAACCGCACAGGAACAGTAGCACTGTTTTGACACTGGGTGCCAGCAGTTTGCAAAACTGAGCAGAGAACTTGCGTATGCCAAGGATTTAGCTGGCGTCAAAATGTGCGTGGCTTTACGCCAAGTTTAGTTTTTATACATCATGATGTGAGCATGGAAACGGGCGCACGCACCATTTATACATCCCAAAAACATATTGATTCCTGGTTATTTTTACTAGTTACTCCATCTAGGAGAATTATTGGTGGTGTGCTCGCTGAAAGACTACCATCTCGAAATCAACATCCGGCGCCGCCGAGAGTGGCAGCCTTTTCAGCAGCTCCGTGTATGACTGTATGTGTATGTGTACTTTTCTACTTTTATTTTTCTATTTTTATTTATTGATCACTCCTATCCCTTTATTTTATGTCGATTTGTTCACTGGACACACTTACTTTTACAACATGGGCATGGATTTTTACACGCCGAGACTCGCCTATTCAAGTACTCAACTTCGAGCGCTGAGAACAAATGCCAGTGCCGGTGTGGTTCCCTATTTACCCGACGAGGTAAGAAGGCGGTATCGTGGCAGCAGAGCGGGCACTAAGCTAAAAATGAAGCAGCTTGCGAGAAAGTGCCGTTTTAAGCCTTCGGTGCCTTCTGTGATTCTAGGGAATGTGAACTCAATCTCAAATAAGATCGACGAACTGGCTGCGCTGGTGAAAAATGTCAGAACCTACAAAGAATGCAGTTTGTTGTGCTTTTGCGAAACGTGGCTAACTAACACCATCCCAGATTCAAACGTGGAGCTACCCGGGTTTAGCACAGTTAGAGCGGACAGAGACGCAAGCACCTGTGGGAAGCACAAAGGAGGAGGACATGTTAACGTCAAAATCTCCACTTGCTGCAGGGACATCGAACTGTTGGCCATAAGTTTACGTCCCTATTACTTGCCCAGAGAGTTTGAACACGTCATTGTTGTCATCGTGTACATTCCTCCTCGGGTGGACGTGGAGTCAGCGAGTGACATCATCCATTCTGCTGTTGCTAAGTTACAAACGCAGCACCCTGAGGCGCTTGTGCTAATCGCTGGAGACTTTAACCATGTGACTCTGGACAAAACATTACCTACATTCTCCCAGCATGTGGACTGTAACACCCAGGGAAATAAGACTATTGATTTACTGTATGCAAACGTTAAAGACGCATACAGCGCCACCCCGCTGCCTGCGCTTGGTTAAAGCAGATCATAACCTGGTTCTGCTTCAGCCTCACTACAAACCAAAAGTGAGAGTCCTACCTGTAACCACACGATCATTCAGGAAGTGGACCCCGGAGGCTGAGAATACTCTGAGAGAATGTTTTGGAACTACAGACTGGGATATCCTGCAGGGATCTCATAGTGAGAACATTGAGGAAGTTGTTGACTGCACTACTGACTACATCAACTTCTGTATGGACATTGTAGTTCCAGTAAGAACTGTACGCTGCTATGCTAATAACAAGCCATGGATTACAAGTGACATCAAGGGCCTTTTGAACCAGAAGAAAAGGGCTTTTAAAGACGGTGATCAGCATGAGCTCAAGCGTGTGCAGAAGGAACTCCGAGTCCAGCTCAGGGCGGTGAAGGAGCAGTACAGGTGAAAGCTGGAGCAGAAGTTGCAGAATAACAGCATGAAGGAAGTGTGGGATGAGATGAAGATCATCACTGGCTGCAGCTCAAAGCGGGGTACCACCATCGAGAGAGACGTGAAGAGAGCAAACCAAATGAACAACTTCTTTAACAGGTTTGACCACCCTAACCCACTCTCACTCTCACCTCGGAGTACTGCACCCTCCACACATCCTTCTGCTGATACCAGCATAGGAGAGACATCCCCACCCATAATTACAACAGCGCAAGTGAGCAGAGAGCTGAGGAGACTTCGTGCAGGCAAAGCAGTGGGTCCAGATGGAGTATCGCCATGACTGCTGAAGGTCTGTGCATCGGAGCTGGGGGTCCTCTACAGCACATCTTCAACCTGAGCCTGGAACAGGGGAGAGTCCCGAGGCTTTGGAAAACATCTTGTATCACCCCAGTCCCAAAGGTATCACGTCCTAGTGAGCTGAATGACTTTCGGCCTGTTGCTCTGACATCACATGTGATGAAGACCATGGAGAGGCTGCTGCTTCACCACCTTAGGCCACAGGTTCAACACGCCCTTAACCCTCTGCAGTTTGCATATCAGGAGAAGGTGGGAGCGGAGGATGCCATCATCTATATGCTACACCGATCCCTCTCTCACTTGGACAGAGGCAGTGGTGCTGTAAGAATTATGTTTCTAGACTTCTCTAGCGCCTTGAACACAATCTGACAGAGATGGGATTAGATTCATACCTAGTGGCATGGATAGTGGACTATCTTAAAGACAGACCTCAGTATGTGCGTCTTGGGAACTGCACGTCTGACATTGTGGTCAGCAACACAGGAGCGCCACAAGGGACTGTACTTTCTCCGGTCCTGTTCAGCCTATATACATCGGACTTCCAATACAACTCGGAGTCCTGCCATGTGCAAAAGTTCGCTGATGACACTGCTATCGTGGGCTGCATCAGGAATGGGCTGGAGGATGAGTATAGGGACCTAATCAATGACTTTGTTAAATGGTGCAACTCAAACCACCTACAACTGAACACCTGCAAAACCAAGGAGCTGGTGGTGGATTTTAGGAGGCCTAGACCCCTCATAGACCCCGTGATCATCAAAGGTGACTGTGTGCAGATGGTGCAGACCTATAAATATCTGGAGTGCAGCTGGATGATAAATTAGACTGGACTGCCAATACTGATGCACTGTGCAAGAAAGGACAGAGCCAACTATACTTCCTTAGAAGGCTGGCGTCCTTCAACATCTGCAATAAGATGCTGCAGATGTTCTATCAGACAGTTGTGGCAAGCGCCCTCTTCTACGCAGTGGTGTGCTGGGGAGGCAGCATTAAGAGGAAAGACGCCTCACGCCTGGACAAACTGGTGAGGAAGGCAGGCTCTATTGTTGGCATGGAGCTGGACAGTTTAACATCTGTGGCAGAGCGAAGGGCGCTCAGTAGGCTCCTATCAATTATGGAGAATCCACTGCATCCACTAAATAGTATCATCTCCAGACAGAAGAGCAGCTTCAGCGACAGACTGCTGTCACTGTCCTGCTCCACAGACAGATTGAGGAGATCATTCCTCCCCCAAACTATGCGACTCTTCAATTCCACCCAGGGGGGTAAACGTTAACATTTAACATTATACAAAGTTATTGTCTGTTTTTCACCTGCATTATTATCATTCTTTAATTTAATATTATTTATTGTATCAGTATGCTGCTGCTGGAGAATGTGAATTTCCCATTGGGATTAATAAAGTATCTATCTATCTATCTATCTATCTATCTATCTATCTATCTATCTATCTATCTATCTATCTATCTATCTATCTATCTATCTATCTATCTATCTCTTCAGCAGCTAATTGCTCTTGTGTGTGTTTAATGTTACTGGGAAAAGATCTGAAAGCAAATGACAAAAATGGACTGGCAAAAAACTGTCAAGGCCATAAGTGGCGTCGCTGTATCTCTAAACAGAGATAGGACCTTGCAGGGGCTGGTCTCAATGAGAACAATACACAGTGCCAATCAAAATGCATGCTTACATATGGAGTGAGAGGAGCAGAGAGAGGCCTTGGAAGATTGGATGAAGTCCATGCAAGCTCTTCATGTCCAGGTCAAAGTATTAAGTGCACTGTGCCTGGGGGGAAAGAAATGGGTGGCTTGAATCTGTCTTGCAATGGTGATACAGAGTATAGGGGTGCAAAAATCCAGGGGGCACCCTGTGGCCTTAAAATCTAAAAAAATTCTTGGATCCAGAACTAAGCCCCAGACGGGTTTTAAATGTGGCATCACAGACACTTGACTTGAAAGGTGAATTGGGCATGAAGTCGTATTGGCTGGAAGTTAGGAAGGCCAGAGAAGGTAAAGAGAAAGAGACAACAAAGGGACATGGCATTGTAACATAATGTGTTGTGAAAAGTAAGCCACCATGCGAATCAATTATGGTCAAGATATGTGTACTGTTTCTCTAATATCTTAATTTAGCTCTCTTTTAAATTTTTGAAGCAGTTTCTCTGCCTCTAAAAATAGTAATCCATCATTTTGGGTGTATCCGAGGTTAAGAAATGTAGGGGTTGCATATGTTTTTTATTTTGACGAATTTTTTTGAACGTTTCTTTTTGTCTTCTTTCTCCAGTGATGCCATAATGCTTTTGTGTAAAGGTTGCCACAGTTGTTGTGCAGTTGTTAGGTTCCTGCTAGTCTTAACCATTGCAGATGTGAGCTGCGTAATGTCATCGCCACAACAGGATAAAGGTTGTTGATGCGCATTCTGACTCATCTGAGTATATACAGTAGATATCTTCAAAGTCATTTGTGTGCCACTTATTATATTAGTTTGTTCTCTTGGTGTTGACTCCACTGCACAACAATTTTTTTGAAAAGTCTTGCTTCCTGAAAAGTTTTTGCTGATTGTGACAGGTACCTACTAGGTATACACAAATATAGTTTTGGTTTTACTGCATCATGTAGGCACTGTGAGAAATAGACATTTATATGTTTACTGACAATAACGTACTTAGTCACGTTTATGTTTCACATAAGATACTAAATTCAACAGAATTAAAAGTGTTTTGCTCCTGATGTTCTTTTCTATTCAATGTCTGGTGCATCATGTTGCAGTGTCCAACATTAGTCAGCAAGCATTGACGGATTCCAGTTGCCCTGGTATCATTTCTCCATCATAGCAACGTCCCGGTGAAACCTTTCACAGTGTTCGTCACTGACAGCACCGAGATTTGCGGGGAAGAAGTCTAAGTTTGAGTGGAGGAAATGAATCTTGAGTGACATGTTCCACTTCATTGTCTTCTATGCTTTGAGAAGTTTCTCTACCAGCTGAATGTAGTTTGGGGCTCTGTAATTGCCCAGAAAATTGTCAACAACATCTTTGAAGGATTTCCAGGCATTTTTTTCGGCCCAACTAACAGATCTTCAAATCGCTTGTCACTTATAACATGTCTGATCTAGGGGCCAACAAAAATACCCTCTTTGATCTTGACGTCAGTTATTCTTGGGATCATCTGTCTTAAATAACGAAAACCTTCCCCTTCCTTGTTCAGTGCTTTCACGAAATTCTTCATGAGTCCCAGTTTTATGTGAAGAGGAGGAAAAAATATCTTTGCTGGGTCGACAAGCGATTCATGTGCCACATTTTTCTGTCCTGGACGTAACTTTTTACAGAGTGGCCAGTTCTGTCGAGAATAGTGCAACTCTTTGGCACAGCTATCCCATTCACAGATGAAACAACAGTACTTTATGTAGCCGAGCTGCAGTCCTAGGAACAGAACGACTTTAAGATCTCCACAGATATTCCAGTTGTACCTGCTATACTGGATGTGCTTCAGCAACAGTTCCATATTCTCATACGTTTCTTTCATGTGTGCTGCATAGCCAACAGGTACTGAAGGATAAACGTTGCCATTGTGTAGCAGAACAGCTTTCAGGCTTAACATTGACGAATCAATGAAGAGACTCCACTCTTCCAGGTTGTGATCACAACCCAAGGCCGAGAACAATCCTTCAATGTCACAACAAAAACAGAGACTGTCAATTTGTGCAAAAAATTTGGTTATATGATGATGTTGGCCACGAAACACAGAAATTTTCGTACCTGGTGACAGCAAACACCATTCCTGCAGTCTCAAACCCAGCAGCTCGGCTTTTGCTTTTGACAGACCCAAATCTCTGACCAAATCGTTCAATTCGGACTGTGTTATCAGATGTGGATCGCCTGATGAGCACCCTGCATTGCAGTTTCTTCATCTGGTTCGTCTAAGGTCCAATCCTCTGTCGTCATGTGGCATGGGTCTCAAGGCAGATTAGGATATTCAATTGACTTCTTGTTTTTGGCAGAGAAACCAGACACATCAGTCAAACAGAAGTAACAGTCTGTCACATGGTCTTTCTGTTCTCGCCATATCATCGGAACAGCAAACGGCATCGTCTTTCGAGTGCCTCTGAGTCAGGCTCTCAGACTGACAGCACATGCTGTGCGATGCACCCATTCCTTGTCTTGATCACCAATTTTGCAGCAAAAATACAGATGGTAAGCTTTCTTCACAAGAGCAGTCATCCAACGTCTCTGAGGTGCAAGTGCATATTCGCCACAGATATAGCAGAATGTATCGCGACTGTTATGATATTGATGAGACATATCGCCCGACACCAAAACGTCTATAGCCTCAAGCTTACTTACTGTTTATATTGCTACAGATACTATACTGTACTATACTGATACTATACATTGTGAGAATGATGCTATATAGTGCCCGACCCGGCACAGACTCAGACTGAGGCACGTGTAAAACACAAGAAGATTTTTATTTTCTTCAGCTGGAGGGCACGTCTTCCCCGTGAACTCCCCAGCCACAACACAGTCCAAATAAGCACTTCAAATAAACCACAACACTCCCATTTGGCAACACCACTCCTCCCTGGCAACCTTGTCCTCTGCCTCCCAATTCTTGCCTCTGAGTGGTGGTTGCTGGCCCTTTTAATAGCCCACCCGGAAGTGCTCCAGGTGCTTGATCACCTGTTTCTGATTGCACTTCCGGGCGGGGCTGTATAGTTGTCCAGGCCGACTCAGGGACCCAAGCAGCACCCCCTGGTGGACACCCCAGATCTCAACACGGCTGTGGAGAACTCCATCTCCCATGGAGCCCTGTGGGAAACTGTGGCACCATCGTCAGCCAGTGAGGCTGCCACCAAGCGTCCCGGGGGAGGTACTGAGACGCCCAAGGTTGCTCCCCCGGAACATATGTATAAGGGGCGTCCCGGCCGGGCATGGGACCCAGCTTCCCTCCACAGCATTCACACTGACTATCTACATTAACCAAATGAGCAGGATCGGTGTATGCAAGCCACCTTTATAGCATGCTGAGACAGCATCAAGCTTGTTCAGACCTGCCCAGCCATGCCCAGGATGTCAACTTCCACAGAACAGTTTCCAACCTGGCCTGATTCCATGCCTGGACATGCCAATGCTGCACAAACCGTTGTTGATAAGTCACTTACGGGAGCAAAAATGATACAAATATAAGAAAAAATCATGACAAAACTGAAGATTTCTCTGAAACGGTATGTGACGGGTAAATTTTGATGTGATATTCGTGATCAGCACCCAAAAATCTATAAGAAACACCCAACAGTGTTCAAGAAGCAAAAACGTTGTTGTGCAGTGCTCTTTTTGGTTACTTGACTTTAATTCTTCTCTCTCATTTTGGCTAATGAGTCAATCAAGTTTCTGGCTTTCAACCCTATTGAATTTATTGCCTTTGATTTCATTCTTCCACCATATAAACTCTTGCAAAAGCGTTTCTTGGGCTCAACTGGGAGAAAGGCTGAAAAAGATCTTTGCTTTACTGAAAAAGAAGGTTAAAACTCCTGGTTATCTGGTTTACAATATCAAACTAATATCCTCAAGTTACAAAAGGTGATACCAAACCCTGGAATGTTGAGACCCCACAACTGCTGGACACTCCATATGCTGGAGCACCACAGTTGCTGATCTGCTCACTCCTCGACCTTTTGAATTGTCTCCTCCGTAAGCTTCCACACTCCAAACTTCTGCGCACTCCAACAACATCTGGAGAAGATAACAGCCAAAGCATGTAGAGCACCTCAGTTGACTGCTGCATTGGGTCTCTCAACAGAACCTGTTTGTGGATTTGTATGCTGATTCTTTAATGTACTGATAAAATTCATTACTACAAATGGTTGTGATGCATCATCTTTTGAAATGACAAATGTAACACATATGTCAATATTATATGCCATTTGCTATGGGTTTTGTAAAAGCAGTGTTAATGTTTGTGATATGCCATCTGTTGAAATGAAAAATGAAATGCATTTTATTACTACAAATATTTGTACCATCTTTAGGAATGACAGAGGTATAGCAACCAGATGGACACATATATACACAGACACACAGACACTTGTACTTTTATTAAAGTATGGTGAAGTTCCCCTTGGGATTAATAAAGTATCTATCTATCTATCTATCTATCTATCTATCTATCTATCTATCTATCTATCTATCTATCTATCTATCTATCTATCTATCTATCTATCTATCTATCTATCTATCTATCTATCTATCTAAAGGGAATTGCACACACATGTTTTGTGGTCTTGAAGGTCATGGTTAAAATATTTGCTCACTGTACAAATTACTGTGGCCTACACAAATCTTGCACAACTGTATGTAAGTAACTCCCTGAATTTACGCTCAGCCATCATCCTACCTACTGTGCTATATTAAGCATTTATCAATACAGTCAGTGGCCATGTCTTCCAAAGAAAGGGAGAATTTTAATTGTGGCTGATCATGAGAAAATTCCTACTTCATTAACAATGGTCAACAATCAATACATGAAACAAAGATGAGGCTTTCTGTGTCATAGAATGTCAATACAATCAGAAGAGGCAAAATGATGAGCACACACCGAATGAAGGCAAAAAAAAGGCTGTCACAATCGCTTCTTGACAGGACCATTCCAGAATGACCTCCCTCCCTGGACCTGCTGCATACTTGAAGAGTCTTTTATACTGCAACTGCTGACTATTTCTATAGAAATTCTGTACCTTATCTGATCTATACAAAAGATGTTAAAATGTAAAATAAGAAGTAGCAACAAATTAATGAAACTTTAACAAGTACATTATTAATCTAACTTACAAATTAAAGGGCTCGAAGACATTTGTTTTCACTGGACTAGTGATCTGCTGAGGGTCACACTTTAAATCAGTAGTTCAAACTGACTCCAAACCCGAGGTTTAGTTTCCAGCACACTTGACCACTAGCTCACTCTGCCTGAAGACCTTTCATAAGTATAAACTTCTCTTGTAGGTGTCCTTTTGCCTTTTCAACTTGCTCCCTTTAAAAAATCTACAGCACTACCATCCTTTTGAGAAAGCAGAGAAGGAAATACAAAGCATAAAGCAACGCTTTCACTTTGAAAAGGAATGGTGGTGGAAAAATAGGCTGAATGTCATTTTTTGCCTTTTTCTACAAAAAGACCAGGCAGGGGCCACAGGGCTGAGAATATTTTTCAGTACAAGCTGAAATTAAATCTAGGAAGGCAGCACAATCAGTTACCCTGAGCAGATTAGCATTATTACCTGGTTTCCTTCATTCTGTATTGATTTAATGGAACATGTTGTTTCCAGCAGAAAATGATTGCATTGTCATGGCCTCTCTCTGACAACCTAATCTTCATTTGCAGATTCTGCTCTGGCTCCCCATACATAATGATAGCAGGAGTAAAATAAAGCAGTCCGGCAGTAGGGATGCACATTTCAGTAAAGGTTGTCAGGAGTCCTGAATCAATACAAATGTTTGAATGGGTTTGACTCATTAATTACTTACTACTAATATTATCTCAGAAATAAAAAAATAGGTTAACCATAATAATAACTAAAATTAAACTAATAAATATATGTGTGATGAATTCTAGTTTGTTGAAGACAGACCTCCTGTCTTATGCCTATAACCTGTTTTTAAGACACTAGATTTACACATTAAACACAGTACATGTTTTGCTAATGGATGCTATATTATTATTATTAATAATAATAGTAGTAGCAGCAGTAGTTGTACTATTGTGACCTTGAGCTGAATTAAACAATTTTATCAGTGGAAGAATAGATTATTTTAATTATCACAATTGTTATCTTACTTTCATCTTATAATTTCCATTTCCGTATTAGACAGTTGCTGTTACTGTCATGATTAGGTTTCAAGTGAATTCATTTGGTATTTTTACATCTTCAACGCATTTTCTTTGGTCCTTCTATTGCTTCCATTTTGAGAGCTGTTGTTAGCGCTGCATCCCTCATTGCTACGGCTGTGACTTCGAGGTTAATCCGCGCAACAGGATAGACGGTCGGCTGGGGTTTCTTTTTGTTAATTGATCTGGGGATACATACCTCGTAAATAAACAATAAAAATGCTTAAAAGAATCAATTTTTTATTGTGCTTCTCACAAGTTTTGTTTGGTTTGACCTCTTTGCCAGTTTTTTTTACTTTGATTCTTGAATTAGAATTTGGTAGTTAAGTTTATTTTTTTTGTTTTGGTCACATTTTTATGCACTTTTCCTGGTTTAGTTCAGTAAATAAATCACCTGTCTGTTCTCGACTGGTCCACTACCTTGTGCTGGGCAAGAATAAATTATTTTGAAAGTGGATATTGACATACACTATCTGGCCAAAATTATGTGGATGCCCCTCCAAACTACTGAAATCAGATATTTCAGCTGCACCCATTGTTAAGAGGTGAATAAAATCAGCATATAGCCATTGACAAACAGTGGCAGTAGAATGGGCCATACTAAAGAGCTTAGTGACTGCAATTGTGGCACTATCATGGGATGCCACTTGTTTCATATGTCAATATGTGGCATTTCTGCTCTGCTAGATCTATGCCAGTCAACTGTAAAGGTTATTATTGTCAAGTGTAGGCATTTAGGAGCAACAAAAGCTCAGCCATGAAGTGATAGACCAGAGGTACTCATAGAGTGGGGCCACCAAGTGCTGAGGCACATAGCACATCCAAATCGTTTTGATTGCATCAGTCACAACAGCTTCAGACTGCCTCTGGAAGCAGCAAGTACCGTTTGTTGAGAGCTTCATGAAATGGGTTTCCATGACTGAGCAGCTGTACACCTGGTATATATCGCTATCAGCAATACCAAGCATTGCCTAGAATATGCACACTGCCATTGGACTCTGGAACCCTAGAAATGTGTTTTCTAGAGTCAAGAGTCACACTTCACTATCTGGCAGTCTGATGGATGAATCTGGGCTTGGTGATTGCCATGAGCTTGCTACCTTCAGGACTACATAATGCCTACTGTAACGTTTGGTAGAGGATGGGTAATGATCTAGGACTGCTTTTTAGAGTTTGGGCTAAACCCCTTAGTTCCAGTGACGGGTACTGGTAATGCTACAGCATACAAAGACATTTTAAATAATTGTGTACTACCAAATTTGTGGCAACAGTTTGTGGTAGGCCCTTTTCTGTTCCAGCACAATTATGCCCCAGGTCAATAAAGAAAAGGAGGAACTTAAGTGGCCTTCAGAGTGCCCTGATATCAATCCTATTAAATACCTTTGGGAGGAACTATAATGTAAATTGCAAGACATGTCTTTTTGTCCAACAACAGTAGCTGACCTCATAAATGCTCTTGTGACTGAATGGACACAAATTCCCACAGACTTCTGGAAAGCCTTCCCAAAAGAGTGGAGGTTGTTATCACCACAAAAAGGAGGCCAACTCCACATAAGTGCACATCTTTTTGGAATAGGATGTCTGGCTACCTCATATAGATGTGATGATCAGGTGTCCACAAAACCTTTGGCCATATTGTGTATTGTTGTTGATATTTTTATATTGATTGCTACACAATGTTGCCTTCCAGCTCCCAAAGACTGGGTATGAATGCCTACCTAGTCACTTCTTCTTTCAGCTGCTCTCATTAGGTGTCACCACAGCGGATCATCTGTTTCCATATCTTCCTGTCCTCTGCATTTTGCGCTGTTGCACTCACCATCTGCATGTCCTCTCTCACCACATCCATAAACCCTCTCTTAGGCCTCCTCTTTTCCTTTTGCCTGGCAACTTTATCCTTAGAATCCTTCTCCCATCAGACCCAGCATCTCTCCTCTGCATATATCCAAGCCAACGTAATCTCACCTCTCTGGTTTTGTTTCCAAACCGTCCAACCTGAGCTGACTCTCTAATGTACTCATTCCTAATCCTGTCCACCCTCATCATACTCAATGCAAATCTTAACATCTTTAACTCTGCCACCTCCAGCTCTGTCTCCTGTCTTTGTGTTATTGCCACCATATCCAACCCATAAAACATAACTGGTCTTACTACCGTCTTGTAGACCTTTCCTTTCACTCTTACTGGTACTCATCTGTCACAAATCACTCGTGACAATCTTCTCCACCTACTCCATCCTGCCTGCACTCTCTACCTAGTCACTAAATATATGAAATTTGTGAATTTTCCTTTTTTCTTAATGGTTTTGCTCCCTGTATTCCATTTTCCTCCAGCATCTCAAAGCCATAGAAGTTAGGTAAAGTGGTGATTTTACTGTAACCAACCATTGATAAGTGTGACAGTGTGACTAAATATGATCTGTAATGGGCAAGATCCATGTCCAAGATTTGTTCATTCCTTGCTCTTTATGTTTCTATGTTAGGCACCAGTTCTCTGTGACCCTAAACTGGATTTAGTGGGGTCAGGAAAAGAAAGGATAGAATGATTATTTTTGTTGCTGTCTCTTTACTATTTGTAGGTGCTATCTAATACTGGACAGATTTTTTATATTTTGATTATTTAAGTTCTAAGGATAAACAAGAATAAAAAACAAGTGTGAAAATGTATATTGCATTATTATTCTAATTTTATAATCATTTATATGATTTCTGCTGGTCCAAGTGAAATAATGGAATGAGTTCACTGATGAGTACACATAGGCACTACTGTGAGTGCATCAATCATTTAGATGTTGTGCGCTGTCATTTCTGATTATAAAATGCTGTTATTCACTATGCCTGCAATGCTATTTCACAATGAACAGCCCAGGTATTCAATATTTAAACATGAGATTTCTTGTCAAGCTTAATTCCATCAAGAGTAAATTTCTCACATATTTACTGCAGTGAACACTTCAATAGACAAACAGACATGGCAGACAGGTTTTGCAATATTCCTTCTTTTAATATTCCCTCCCCCCCCCAAGTCCTTAAAATGTTCTCAGTTCATTTAAAAATTGCTTTATTGGCATGATTTTTTTTTTCTTATATACAACTGAATTATAAAACTGTTACTTTCCCTATCTTCGGGTACACCCTTATTTTATAGGATTTCTCAGCCCTATAATAACATCTTCTGAAAGGTCTGTATATAGCTGTTTGCTATTGACTCAAACATCCCATCCTCATGCAGCAAATCCTTAGCCCTTCTTGTTTTTCCAAGAATCTCTTGCAAGTGCTCATACTGGGTCCGTCCTCACAATTGATTTCTCAATTAAAGTGGTCATCATATTCTATCCTGTGATCCACTCACCAAGTCCTGAGATCTCTCCAGGAGTATGACTTACCTTCCTAATAGTACATGTATAAAAGAAATATAGAAGCCTTGAAGAAGAAAATAAGCAGTTTAGAAAATTTCTAGACCAAATCATCTATCCACTCACCCATCAAACTCACTTAACCAAATTTAAAATGGGTCAC
This sequence comes from Erpetoichthys calabaricus, assembly GCF_900747795.2. Lineage (NCBI taxonomy): Eukaryota > Metazoa > Chordata > Cladistia > Polypteriformes > Polypteridae > Erpetoichthys > Erpetoichthys calabaricus. Next base: position 120,041,953 of record NC_041404.2, read on the forward strand.
ATGGAAAATCTCTAGAGGATGGGGAATTTTAAACTATAGGCTTCTCTAAAGGAGTCAATAACAGTGTACTTTATCCAATTGCATCTTTTACCCTTTCAGCCCTGACATCCTATTACTAGTACATAAATATGCAGCTGTTTTTGTAAAGCACAGGCACATTTGCAGCCGTTGGAACCGGGTGTGCTACTTTTAACTCAGACTGGAGAGACTGGCATACAGTCCGCGAAACACGGAAGTGAAAATGGATGCTTCTGGACTGTGCACATCACTTTCAATTTTATTTCCTCAAGAAGATTGAAGTATTTGGCCATGGGCCGTGGCCACAAAAGACGTACTGCGCAGGCGCCCCACGAACTTTATGAACTGCATTACATCTTACAATAGTTCATTTGATTTTGCATCTACCGGAGTAAATATCAGGTCACCAAAAGGCAATGACCCATACTGCTTTCGCGTATGTGGACAAATATTACATCGCATTGGAACAGTGCACCCTGAAACAAATCAAGAACGCAAATATGCACAAATCACGTCGGCACCTACAAAGCGCTTCTGAAACCGCGGAAGAAAAAATGTCTCGGCTCCAAAAACACATGTCACTCCTTATTCCAAATACCGGTCCCAATCACAGAAACATCGGTATCCACTATGACAATGCACAGTAACAATGCACGTGACATCCGTCTTGCCACACTATTAATTATAGATGAATGTACAATGGCATCCAGTCACTTACTCAACACCATTGATAAACTTCTACAAACGTTGATGAATAATAATATTCCCTTTGCGGGAAAGGTACTTTTATTATGAGGAGATTTTAGACAGTGCTTAACTATTACTCCACTTACAATGCGCTCAGCTATTGTTCAGTCCACCTTAAAATACGCGGACAATTGGCATTGCGTTGATGAATAATAATATTCCCTTTGGAGGAAAGGTACTTTTATTAGGAGTACATTTTAGACAGTGCTTACCTATTGCTCCACATGCCATGCGCTCAGCTATTATTCAGTCCACCTTAAAATACGCGGCGACGTCATATAAACAACACGAGACCGAACTACAATACATATACAGGCGTGAGACCTGATTGGTGATAATACGAAGAAACGAACAGTCCGCATATTAACAGTGAGTTCGATCCTACTTATTACTTATCCATATTCCTAACGATAAAGATCAAACAAGTCATCAATTCACGATCACGGATACAAAACTAGATGGCTCGAGTAACGGGACCACAAACACGAACCCGCATCAAAAAAAAAAATTCACCTCGGCGCGCTTCTAAAACCGCGGAACAAAAAATGTTACGCGAACAATTGCCATTGCTTTCTAAAGATACACTTGGTACAAAACATGCGATTTCCAGATCCCGAATATAACAATTGGTTATTACAACTAGAACATTGTACACTCACCAATACAGATGGACTTCACCCAGATATTATTACAATTCCTCAACCCTTCATCTGCGACGACTTACTTACGGAGATATTTGGAACAGCGGTCTCATTAGACCAAATGCCCCTTTTAACACAACGAAGTATATTATGTCCAAAAAATATTACTGTTGATCACATTAATAACCAGGTCATTTCATTACTTCCTGGAGAGTCACACCTCTTTCTAAGCTCTGACAAAGTTGACTCTGATGACGACAATGACCATCTTAATTTCCCCTTAGCATATTTGAACACTATTAACCCAGCCGGATTACCACAACACAGTCTTAGCCTTAAAAATGGAACAATACTCATGCTATTAAGAAACCTTAACACTAAACAGGGTTTATGCAATGGTACACGTTTAGTCGTCTACACCATAACACACAATGTTATTCAAGCAACAGTTCTTACAGGATCACATGCTAACAATACTGTTCTAATTCCTAAAATTGACCTTACAAGTTCTGACCTGGAATTACCTTTTACACTTAAACGGAAACAATTCCCCATTAAACCTGCCTTTGCCATGACCATCAACAAATCACAAGGACAAACCATGCACAAGGTTGGCATCTACCTATCTGAGCCCGTTTTTGGACATGGACAACTTTATGTGGCCTTCTCACAACTTCGACGTTCATCTGACGTTAAAGTTAAGGTCATAAATGCTCCATGCCAAGGAAAACTCATTCAAGGACAAGACACCATCTTTACTACTAATGTTGTTTACAAAGAAATTTTCCAATAAACCTTTACACTGTGCCAAACATCACACTATGCTATATCTCATTCATACATCATGCTCTTTGTAATTTCCCAACACCAGGGGTTGGCGAGCGAAGCGAGCAGGGGGCAGAGCCCCCTAGTATTCAATATTACAAAAGTTCATTATTGCATGGCACAGTACATGATGCACTAAAAGTGTCAGTCATTACTTAACTATTACTTAAAACGTCAGACCTAGACCCACACATACTTAATAAATATAGACCTATTTCAAATTTACCCTTTCTCTCTAAAATACTAGAAAAAGTAGTCGTCAATCAGCTTCAGTCACACCTTACGCGTTACAATTTATTTTATTTATTTTATTAGTCTGGTGTCCACACTGGTCATAGTACAGAAACGGCACTAATGTGAGTTGTAAACGACATTCTGATATCCTCTGATGAAGGAAGCTCCACTGTAATCATGTTGTTAGACTTAAGCGCAGCATTTGACACCACTGACCATTCTATTTTACTGGATAGGCTAGAAAATGATGTTGGGCTTACAGGCACTGTACTCAGATTTTCTAAACAGGTTATGTTAACCCTTACAAAAATGAAATGCATATAAAATATATTTTTTTCAAAAAAGTATAAAAATATATCTCTGAATATATTTTAAAATGCTAGTGTGAAAGATAGAGGCACTGTCGACCCCTCGAACCCTCAGACCAGACGTCAGACACCAGATAAAAGTCCAATATGACTTTATTTTATAATAATAGTGTGCACCAAGCACTCTACATTCCACTATACTCATATAATAAACAATAAGAAATCTCTAATCAAAACAATCCTCCACTCCCAGACGCTTAGCCACCCTGCCTCCCAACTCAGCTCAAAGTCTGGGATTTCCCACAGTCCTTTTATAGTCCTTGACCCAGAAGTGTTTCGCCTCTCTCTGTCCATGTGACCGTGAACACTTCCGGGTCAGATTAATGCTCCTTTTCTTCAACCCGGAAGCACGTCGTTCCTTCTGGTCATGTGATCAGGACGTACCTCCGGGTTATAGGGCATGTAGCATTCCGCAAGCCTCCCTACAGCGGCTCCTGGTGGTCCCCATGGTATCCAGCAGGGCTGTTTATAAAAAACTGCATGGTCCATGAGGCCCTGCTGGAATTCGGGGAGCCTCCATACTGCTGGGAGGGCTCCACCTGGCGGTTTGGAGGTGTGGGCCAGAATATATGGCCGGCCATCCTTCACAGTTCCCTCCCCTTAGTGAAGTCCAATGGGGCGGTGCGTCCAGCCCCACGAGGGACGTCTTCCTCCAGGAGGACCCGTCAGTCGGGCCTTGGCTGCGCTGTCTAGCCTCCCCAGAGAACCTAGGGGGAACGGTGTACCGGATGTCCCTCCGATCCCCTATCCTCCGAGGACAACTTCGCCATACGTGGCGTCATAGCAAAGCCGTCGCCCTCCCGGTTGTCTTCCTTCGCGAGACTGGAAACACCTCGGGAACTCTGTTAGCTCTGTCTCTGCCCTTCTCTCCGCCAAGGGAGGTTTTATGGCCGCCTCGGTGCTCTCAGCCCTGTTTCCTATGTGATGGACGACCGGCTACAGACTCCGGTCACCACCCCCAGGCCGCCAGGAGGAGCCCTCCGGACAGCATGATGGTGCCCCGAGTTCCAGCAGGGCCTCATGGACTTTGTAGTTTGTATACACAGCCCTGCTGGATACCTTGGGGGCCACCGGGAGTCGCTGTAGGGGGGCTAGTGGGCTCTTATGTGCCCTATAACCCGGGAGTGCATCATTATCACGTGACAGGAAGGAACGACGTGCTCCCGGGCTGAAGAGAGGACTGTTTACCCTGACCTGGAAGGAATACGGACTTGTAGGTTTGGCCAGGAACCACTTCCGGGTCAGGGGATATAAAAGGACTGTGGGAAAGCCCAGACACTGAGCTGAGCATGGGAGGTAGGGTGGCGAAGTGTCTGGGCGAGGAGGATTGTATTGTGAGAGAGAATTGTTGTGATTTATGAGTGTGGAGTGGAGGGTGCTTTGTGCACAGTATAATTATAAAATAAATAGTATTTATACTTTTACCTCGTGTTCAGAGTGGTACCTGAGGGTGTTAGAGGTGGCTCCACGCTTCTACTGCGACACCTAATTTGTCAGGAGACCCACGTTTTATTTTTGGGATCTCCTGCTTATTCTGGGGCTTGTGCACAGTTTGGGTCTCTCTATTAGAAGAAGAGAGCCCTTTTGTTGTCTGCACGCCCGTTGATCTTAATCTGCTCAGAGGCGGCATCTTCAGCACCACATTGTTTCGTGAGACAGCACTTTTCAGCTGCTCCGGTTCGATTGGCGCTTCCTCCGCCCCTTTTGTCATCACACCCGACTTACTTACACTACGGGTCGGGGTCTTCAGGTCCGAATCGCTCCGAGAAACCGCACCATCCAGCTGCCCCGGCTCGATTGGTCCTTCCCCCGACCACTCGGTTAACGTTCCGCACTCTCTTGTTGGGCACGCAGTGATTTGGCACCCGCTACTTATGAACCACGGGCCCGGATCACACTGCGTCCCTGTATGCTGTACGGTACCGGTCACACTCACCTGTACCACCGCATCAATCATAACGGGAGCCTCTCGACCAAATCGCCGTAGGTATTCCACTAGTCTTTGCAGCGGTGCCTCGGCTGTTGCTCCCAACTCCTCTACTTGTTTCTTCAGCTCCGCCAAGCCCTGGAAGAAACTGTTTACGGGCTCAAGTAACTTCTCGAGATCCCGCAGTCCCACAAAGTCATTTAATTTGGCCAGAGGTAGGTTCACTTCCTCATTCTCCTTACCTGCTGGCCGGGAGCCAATGAGCACGTCCACTGTTGGCACATGCTCTGATGGGTTTCGCGGAGGCTTTTGGGAATTGGAGTCTCGCATTTTAGAGGGCCGGGGTGGCACCACTGGCCGACTGCGATCCGCCTTTTCTAATTTAGCGGCGGACCGTTCAGTCATATCCCGTCCCTCACTACCTTTAGCTAAGGCTAGCGCTGCTTCACTTGCCTCCCCCTTCAGGGAACTCGATTCCATTGGGGAAATGACGACCTTACCTATGGACCGTTGTTGACCTTCTCCTTCCCATAATCCGTCTGGGGAGATCACGTGCCCAGTTTCGGCGAAGGGAAGGTGACCCTCATGGTCATATGATCGATTGTAGTCCTTTAGGTGTTCCCAGCCTGCTCTGGGATAGTCCACATGACTATTCTCGTCGAATAGGATCCCCAGTTGTAGACTCCTAAATGGGCTAGACTCCTCGTCATCGCGGCCATCTTGCCTAGGTGGAAAGTATATCTCCGACTCGTTGTCAGAATCGAGAAGACAGGCTCCTGCAAAATAATTAAAATAAGGTCCCAGCGAATTGCCCGTTTTTGTGGCACATACCTCCGGACTCCGATTGCGTCCTCTTAGTTTATAGAGGTTGTCCTGTATGTCCGAAGCCCGACAGCCATCCCGCTGCCTTAACGCCTGGGTCCTCTCGGCATCAAACACTGCTCTGTCTTCTTCACTTCCCGTCAGGAATGTCCATAGACACGCGGCATCATCTAGGGTCTGCTCCTTTTTGGTAATCCCATTCTTCTTCCCAGACTTCTTCCCTATCACGTACCGATGTTTACGGAGGCTTTCTATTATGCAGCGCAGTCTACTTATTGAGTTTGGCGATTTGTCTCTGCATGTCCTGATGCTGTCTTCTTGGGGTTCTCTGTCAACATGAAAATTTTTTAAATTCAGGTCCTCTGCCAAACCAACGGCCAGAGAATCCTGCTGAGACTACGCCACTGTAACAGACATACAGGCACTGTCGACCCCTTGAACCCTCAGACCAGACCTCAGACACCAGATAAAAGTCCAATATGACTTTATTTTATAATAATAATGTGCACCAAGCACTCTACACTCCACTATACTCATATAATAAACAATAACAAATCCCTAATCAATACAATCCTCCACTCCCAGACGCTTAGCCACCCTGCCTCCCAACTCAGCTCAACGTCTGGGATTTCCCACAGTCCTTTTATAGTCCTTGACCTGGAAGTGTTTCACCTCTCTCTGTCCATGTGACCGTGAACACTTCCGGGTCAGATAAAAGCTCCTTTTCTTCAACCCAGAAGCATGTCGTTCCTTCTGGTCATGTGATCAGGATGTACCTCCGGGTTATAGGGCATGTAGCATTCCGTAAGCCTCCCTACAGTGGCTCCTGGTGGTCCCCATGGTATCCAGCATTGCTGTTTATAAAAACTACATGGTCCATGAGGTCCTGCTGGAATTCGGGGAGCCTCCATACTGCTGGGAGGGCTCCACCTGGCGGTTTGGAGGTGTGGGCCGGAATATATGGCCGGCCATCCTTCACACTAGCTATATGCTTTAAGATATATTTTTAAAAGCTATTACACTATATTTAAAAAATACTGTAAATGCTAGTTATACTGAACAACATATTTTGGATTGTATATTTCAAAATAGATATTTGCCATGCTACTGCATTGCAGTATATTTAAAAATTGCTTTAACCTGACATTAAAAATATAATTCGGTATGTACCTCATAGGTATTTCTTCTGCACGGCAGAAATTGAGTCCTTCTTTGGCAACAGGGTAATTTCAAAGGGGCTTTGGTTACCACGTTCACCGGATCTGACACCACCAGACTTCTTCCTTTGGGGTATGCTCAAAGGAAAAGTCTACCGGAACAAGCCTTGCAGTGTGGAAGATTTGAAGAAAAACATCCAACATGAAATTGCTGCTATTTCCCCCAAGACGCTTGCCAATACGTTCAGGAACATGGAGCGCCGTGTCAAAATGTGTCTGGCAGAAAACAAAAACTACTTCCAGTATCACATGTAATGCACTCGATTACACATACGTCAAGGTATACAGCATATTTTTTTGATTCAAATTGCTTTATCCTAACGAGAGTTACAACAAAATATTCGGGGCCTCTTTCGAGTGAATCTCCTTGTATGTTTTATTATATTTCAGATATAATCCTAAAAGTATATTTTGTTACATTACATTCAAGGCCAATTCTAGCTTTTTTGCTGCACTAGGCAAAAGTGAAAATGTTGCACCCAAACCATACAGTCTTGAAGGCAATTGGTATACATATTATTGAATATATTCTATTAGAGCGGGGAATATTAATGAGAATGAATGTAATTCCCCTTTGGGGTTTTGCACAAGTCGCACATAAATATCAGTTTGAATAGTGGGACAGGGGTTCTCCTTGGAGAGTTATGCAATTTGTACATGGATTTCATATTGAAGCATGAAGGGGGTCCTGTTTGGGGTATTCATTCAAGTCGCAAACAAAGGTTACATTGAAGAGTGGTGGGAGGGATTCCCCTTTGGGATTCATGTGAGTCATGCAAGCAGGGCAGGACATCATCCAAAGCCACCACCTACTGATGTCAACAACTACATCTCATATAGTTAACAAAATGCCACCCCACGGAAACTTTGACATCCTAGGTGGCTGCCTTCATTGCCTATATGGTACAGCTGGACTTGATTATACAGAATATATATATATATATATATATATATATATATATATATATATATATATATATATCCACATATACCTTGAGTATATTGCATTATTATTTTTTGTTAGGGGAGAAGTTCTTCCTGCTTTCAATCTGAAATGCACTTCCCTTCAGTTTCCAGCAGTGTCCTTAACTATGTCACTATTTAATTGAAGAATTCTGGATCAACTTTATCAAGATCTTTAAGACTTTTGGAGACCTGACAACATGTTAGCCTTCTCTGCCCAATTAGCTTAGCTTATCAGAGAAGAACATGTCATTTATGCCTGGAATGCACATGGTTGCTCTTCTGTCTAAAGCTTCTAAAGCTGTTGTTTCTATAAGATGGAGAAGTTTCATTCATAATGTGCATGAAACCAACTTCAAATGCCTAGAACCTGTACATTGGTGTGCTTGAATGTCAGCCACGTAAAAAGGAATTTTGTTGCTTTTAGGGAGAGTAATAAGAAAAATAAGATTGACTACTTGCATTTTCAAATCAGAATATTAATTACAAAGAAGAATCAGACCATAAAGGCTGGATCTCCTTGACATTCTTTCAAAGTAATTTCAAGTCTACTTCTTCAATAACAGGTGCAGGGTAAATTTAGTAAGACTAATGGCAAGAATCAACCAACATTACAGGGAATATTTACTTAGACACATCTTCACACTTACTCATACAAAGCTGATTTAGAGATGTGAATAATCAAAAATTATATGTTACTGCAAAGTTTTGGAAGAAAGCTCTCAGTGTAATGGGCCCATTGTACAGACGGTGTATGGGACAACTGTTGAACTTAGGACACTTAATCTGGGAGGCTGTTGGGCTAAAACTGTGGCATCTTGTGAACATCTCTTGCAAATGCTAAATAAAACTGCATAAGGAAACATGCTGGAAAGGGGTTGCACTCATAAAAAGTTTATTAACCTAAGTTTCAGGACATTACTTCTGGTTTGTAAAAACAACCAGAGAAGAGAACCACTAAGGTTTTTATATTTCATGTGCTTGTGCACAATAAGATTGAATATAGACCAAGCTTTATTTATTATGGGGATGTCTTTGTCAGTGTTTTCCTGCTATTCCTTCTGGGTAGGGGACTATACTACGTGTAGGTTTGTAATAGGAGGTATCATCCTGTATTGTTGGCTAATCAAATATTTGTTTAGGATTAGTGACTCGACAAAACCTATTAAAGGCAAGAGGGTGATTATCTAATGGTGCCTGGGTACGCTTTCTAGTAAAGACAGAGGATTACACCATCCTTTTAAACAATAAGAACATCAGCTGTTCGGTGCTTTATCAGTGCTTTAATGATAGAAAGACAGAATGGAGGGCTTATATGGATCGGCATCATTCGAAGTATGCTTCGTGAACTGTATTGGCCATCTTTCTGTGCTTCACTCCCACTGAAAATACTCCTTTTTTTCTCTATTTTTATCAAGGAAGATTGCGGTTAAGTGCCACATCTAAAATTGCTTTGCTGTAAACGGCAGGCATACTCTTGATCTTTCATGATCTCAAAAATGTTGCATTTGGCTAATCAGCAACATCCTTGATAAGGCATCCTGTGACTCTCACATTATATTTTAGAAGTAAACAGAATGAGGCCAACATCCTTGTTTGTCTTATTCAAGTGGTGGAGCTCCTGCTGTGCTGGTCTTTAGGGTCACTTAGTAATCATCTTGCCACATTACAGATATTACGTTTAGGGAAACCATTGACCATGCTGGGGTAGCTTTTACATCCATCAGTTGGTAATCAGTATAATGCCCCCTCTACATTCGTGGGGAGAAGCAAAGCGGCCATATGATAAATAAAACAAAAGTCTAGACTGTAATTTACTGTATTTTTGTTTTTAAATGAGTGCAATCATGAGAGCTGGGATGAATGTAACCTGCAGTGATATGAAAAAGTAGATCAGCAGAAATGCTGCAATTCGTTTTCATAAGGCCACTCACTCTGCCCCTGCTTACTGCGCTCTTATCTTGTAAATTGCAGGATAAGCTAATATCTGTGCAAATGAACGTCGAGAAAACCTGGGAGTAACTCTTTAGCCCTGTCTGTAATAAAACTGTTCAAATGGAGAGTCCATGGGCCCACAAAGCAATTCTTTCCTGGGATGTATACATTTATTTGTTTCATTCCATGTTATGCCAGGCAAGAAATCTGTTAAGCTATTAAAATGATACCATAAAAATTTGGAATGCTTGGCTCCACTACTTCAAGGACATAAAGCCTGCAACCTTACTTTTATATTGAACAACTCAGTCAACATAGATTGAACCAGATACTTTGATTAAAAATTAACATATAAGTTTTTTTAAATGCATTGATGTAATGTTGCATATAGCATTAAAATGTTTATTATGTAATGATATAGCAGAACATTACAGCTCTAGCACACTGATTACAAAGGGGGTGTCTGTGTCGTATTTATCCTGGTTGTGTTTTTTCCTCACAAATCCACAAGATTTGAATGTTAACCTAATTAATTTCATAAAAGTAATAATGCATGCCACAGTGATTTCTGTCATACAGACAATTCCACTACAATTGTGCTCATAATTACTAACCTCATGTACCCATTGCTGGACTGTTCCCCTGTGCCAGACTTATTCCTGTCTTGCACCAGTCGCTATAGAATCAGGGTGGGCTATTGCCCGTTGTGACCCTAGATTTTGAGTTAACACTAGAATCCCTGAAGCCTACGAAAAAACTTGTAATCCCAGCCCACCTTAAATTCCTTCGCGACTCTCCATCAGCGTCTTTTGTTTTGTAAAGGTGTCGATCAACACAAGCAGCAAGCAGCCTGCTGTCCCACCCACCCCCCCCCCCCCCCCCCCCCCCACCCCCTCCAACTGCTGGAGCTCATCTCGGGCAAAACGTTCTCCCAGCTCAAGTCTTCTTTATCTGCGTGTGAGGTCCTTGAGTTGCATAGAGTAAATAGTATATCGTTATTTGGAACACATGCATTTCATGTGTGTTCCGTGTCTACAACGATCTAGGTAAGTGTAGGATGACAGGAAATGTGAGAAACCCAAGAAATGTTGAACAAATACCTAAAATATAAACTTTTTTCATGTTATAGTACTAATGACAAAATTTTGACATGGAGTGTGTGATGTGTGAAGACTGAAGTTCAAATATCAAATAAACACTTTCACAAAAGGTATATGTACGAGGGGGGACCCAAAAATAACCGGAATTTTGTTGTTGTTGTTAGGTTGGTACTTGTAGTACGTGGTTGGGCCACTAGGGCGATCTAGTTACACTCCTCACAAGTCAGTCTGCCAAGTGCCATCAGTCTGGAAGGTTGTGCCTGTGTTCAGTGAATTTTTTTGTAAAAGTAGGTTGCGCAACAGTGTGAAAAGGAAACGCCCTGATTTGTGGGAGTCGGGCGATTGGTTCTTTCATCATGACAACGCTCCATCTCACACTGCTCTCAGCATTCGCCAATTTTTGGCAAGAAACGGTATGACAACCCTGAACCACCCACCTTACTCACCGGATTTAGCTCCGTGTGATTTCTTTTTGTTCCCTCGGATGAAAAAAGACTTGAAAGGAAGGCGTTTTGCTGACGTCGAAGAGTTAAAACAAGAAACAACCAGAGCATTAATGGGCAGTACTTCAGACGAATTTAAAAGATGTTTTGAACAATTGAACAAACAGTTAGATAAGTGTTTTTCCGCCAATGGAGAGTACTTTGAAGGAGACTAATTGTAGTTTGTACAGAAAATGAAATTAAACACGTTTTAAAAATATTTCCGGTTGTTTTTGGGTCCCCCCTCGTATAACAAAACAAGTGTGTTTTAGTTCAAGAATATAACCGAAGAAAAAGAAATCGGCTTAGGGTACGACATGGACACGACTGCTTGGGTGGCGCAACGGTAAGAACTGCTGACTCGTAATCAAGAAGTCCCGGGATCGAATTTGGTGCCATCCAGAGCTTCCATTTTGAGTAGTGAGCTGCTCTTATTGTTACTATTATACAATAAAAACATACATTTCATTTGAGTCTGTAACAGCCGGTGTAAATTTATGGTACTTGTAAAGGTTAGCATTTTTTTTTTATTCAGTTTCATTCTCTCAGTCACATTCACGCTTGCCTCGATCTGACACTGCTATTTTCAAATAAAGACTATAACTATACTATAACAGAGGTGAACTCAGATGAGGATGAGGGTTCTACATTGGAGAAAGAGAACAGAAGCCCTTCCCTCAAGAAACGTCCACTCACACATAAGAACAATGCAGCTGCACCAGGCCCGAGATGAGCTCTGGCGGTGGCAGGGATGGGACAGCAGACTGCTTGCTGCTTGTGCTGATCGACGCATATAAGTCGCTGATGGAGAGGTGCGAAGGAATTTAAGGTGGGCCTGGATTACGAGTTTTTTTGAAGGCTTCAGGGATTCTAGTGTTTAGGAATCTTAATTTTATATGTTGCTTACCCTATATTGTTTGTAGTTAGTAGCAAGAAAAATGTTTTTATAGGGAATAAAGGTGACATTATTGATACAGTAGGTGTCAGTGGTGACCAATACTGAACAACAGATAACAAGATCAAAACATCTATGAACAAAATCTGAAATTACTCATGTTGCATAATCCACCTGCCAGGTTTTCAGTTGTAAGCTCCAAATGTGTATGTTGGCTAATACATACAGTATATTGCTAAGTAAATCGCTTCAGGAAGATATGATCGTACACAATAGAAGTGCATTAAAATGGATTTGAGTTTTTGAATTGAAGACCTGCCTCTCTCTTCATTTTGTTAAACCACAAATTCATTACTTCCAAGTTTGTCAGCAGTTTTTTTTGTGAAACTGCAAGGGTGAATCGATGTTCTGTTTGTTAAAGCATCTCAGATATAAGGAGTAAGGTGGCAGCTATGGTTTTTGTAATTTTATTCCTGCTTTTGAATAATGGCACAGAAAGTAGCAAATACCATTCTGCTGCCATACTGTTTCAGTTGCCTTCTCTGGCTGTAATTTTCACATTGTTGGGTTAATCTTGAACCCAGTTATTGTTGTGGGAAGAAGGTTCCACCTAATTTTGGAAGCAAAGAGTAACAATAATGTGCAAAATCAGTTTGAAGAGGGTGGGGACAGTTGGGAATGCAGTTCTGCTTCTAAAATTTTAATTTGAGCATTCCCCCACTTCTAATAGCATCTGTTAATATTCTAACAAAAATGGTATATTGAATACAGTTGAAAGAGTTGCAGCTCTCATTTACTTGTTATGCAAATCCATGGAGGATTCTTTAAAAAGAAAAATCAACCTCTAAGTTCATCCATCCATCCATCATCCAACCCGCTATATCCTAACTACAGGGTCACGGGGGTTTGCTGGAGCCAATCCCAGCCAACACAGGGCGTAAGGCAGGAAACAATCCTCAGGCAGGGTGCCAGTCCACCACAGCAACCTCTAAGTACCACACTAATTTACAGATCAGAGGAATTTCATAATGTGGAAGTTAAAGAGTTGAGAGCAGGGCTTGAAGTGGGCTGGTATGGACTATGACCATAACACCTTTGGGTGAATTAGTGTGTTTCAAACATCAAGGGGAACCTCTCCCTGCTCTTCAATATAATAAACGTATATCACCAAGTGGGCCAATATAATGTATACATACAGAATGAAACACTCAAAACTCAGAGGATGGCCTCCCACCCTTTTCTGCTAAGACGTTGCTATAGCCAGGTGCAGGAATGACAGGCTGCGATCAGAAAATCTGGGGTGCCACCTGGGTTATCGCTTTTATTAAGTAACAGAAATAAACAAAAGAAATGCTCCTTAGGTGTTGTTGTCCTTGTGTCTGGGCTGCAATTAACAAAGGGAAGGCTCAGGTTTTTATACATAGGATACGGTCAGTTTGCTTGATAGATCCATCTTGCCAAAATGTCACATCCTTATGTATGTGGTACTGGAAAGGGTGGAGTCAGGTGCCCTCACTGACAGTTTCTCAGTGCTGCGGGGGGAGCAGGACAAGACAATTTTAGAGATAGTGTTCCCTCTCGCCCTGGTGGGTTATAACATACCTCGACAGAGCCCATAAGCAGATCCTCCAACACACATGTGGCACTGCCAAAAACAGTCAGAACTGGCAATATTTTGTTAGTACTTCAAGTGCTGGTTTAGTATGTTCATTGTAATATATGGGAGGGCTTAAAAGGCACTATAAAGTTCTGTTCAGTATGGATTTAAGTACTATGAGCTTCTGCATATATACAAACAAGCTTTTATGGTAAAAAAAAGAAATAAGGGTTGAAGAAAGGCTGAAGAAGCAGAGACAAGCTGCAGTATTACCACAAAAGATATCTTATCAAACCTCACTCTGTTCATCATGGTGTGGATACAGAAAATTCAGAAATTTGCAACAAAGGCAACATCTTAGAAAGGTCATTGCCCAGAATACTGGACAAAGGAGTAGTTTACCTGTTTCAAAACAAAGATATGACTTGTAACGGTAAACTGGGATACGCTGAGTGTGAATTCTCATAGTCCATCTGGAAGCCAAAGACCTAAGCTGTCAAATCAATGGAGGAACTGGACTGTCTCCTGTACTTTTGACATAACTTATATGATTGGTTTTAGAGGTTTCAAAAAACCTAGTGGAGAGGCAGGTTGTATTCATAAATTACAGGGTTCCGTAACTTTGAGTTCTTTTTTTCCCACTTTAAACACTATGTAAAATATTTAGGTTTCACGGTATTGTATGTGTGACTGTGTTGAGTACAGTTACGCTAATGATTGATGTATTTAGCATCGTCCTTTAATTTTTGGGCATTCCCTTGAGGCATACAGTTAATTTCTTTTCACTTGTAAGAATTTGTAAACAAAAGTAATAAAAACAAAACCTTTGGAAGGGCATTTTTTCCAAAAGTACTGCCTAAAATTGAACTGATCTTTAATTCTGAATGCCTTGTTGAGTCTATTTTCTGAACTCGCCTAGTCCAATAATCTGTATTCAGGCACAAAATGTTATAAATAGCAATTCTGATATTTTTCAACCATTGGAATACCAAGAAAAATGTTTTTAGAGATTTGATTTATTGAAGGTGTTTACACATTATTACTTTATGTCCATAAAATAGAAGAAAAAAATTCAAAGCCTAAAATTCTTAAGGGATTAGAAGAGTAAACTCTGTCGACAATCATTTTATGATATTAGCACAAAATTGTAATAATGTTGTGATTGTAGTTCATTTGATGATAGCTGTTTTTTTATGAATTTTCTGTTGCAAGTAGTGTTTGCAGCTGTTTGTCAATGGTTGTGTTTGTGCTTCTACTATAGTCAAGCTCACACTGGGGATATCAGCAATTTAATCAAACATTGTATTTATATTTACAGTTGACTTTTGCTTCATTCTCAATATGTGTTTTTTTCATTGAGCTAACTCATTCTTGTCCTGTGCTTGTTCTTCAACACTCCCTGAACTTTTTATACACCCTGACTAACCAGCACAGAAATATTAAAGCCAAAAGTTATTAATGAAAAATGGTCTTCTGGTCTGTTATGTTATTGTAATGAATCCAAACCTGGAAGTCTAATCTTATCCAAGATGGATGTGGTTCAATAAGGTGGGCATCACTAGTTGCTATTATTGTTAATATTTAGGTGTGCCCAAGTGTGTGTGTGTTCATTGTTCACTATATTGTCCATTTAAATAACTTCAAGAACAGGAACATTATATTATTAAACAGAATGTTCTAGATTTTGATCCTTTAATGCATTCTGTACTATGAGCTTAATGATAAAGTATTTATACTGTGCTATGTATCTATCTATTTATATAGATGGATATATTGTCATATGTCTGTTTTCGGGTACCACTCTAGGGCAAGAGCGGCCACTGTCACTAACTGTCTTGTCTTTTCCCTCTGCAGCACATAGATGGCAACCCAGGAAGGCAATGACCACCAATCACTTCCTCAATTCCATCCACTTCCAGTCTGAAACATATAAGAACAGCCCTTCCCTGAAAGGTGGCGTCTCACTTCGACTCAAATGTGCATCAGGACGGAGCTCCCCGTTAGAAAAAACAGAGGTATATTTTGTGTTTTAGCAACCCCTTGCGCCTGTTTATTTAATTGTGACCTTTTTGTTTGGAAAGAGATGCTAAACAGGGTGGCCCAGTTGGGACTCTGCAATTTCACTAGTCCACCACTATATACATACATACACACACACACATGCACACACACACACACACACACATATATATATTGTCACGCTTGGGTCACAGATTTGCACAGAGACACAGGAGGTTGTAGAAAAAAAGGAACTTTATTTAAAGCACTGCAAACAAACATTTGTCTCTTTTCAAAAGTTTAAACGTGCTTCATGACAAGTCAGAGATGACAGTTCCGCCAGGAACAGAGAATGTCTGAGAGAGAGAGAAGGAGAAGCAAACAATCAATTTAACAAACTGAAAGAAGCCCGTACAGGCTTTTTAAGAAGGCGGAGCACCACGCGAGAGGCATATTAAGCGACAGAGCCGGCCATAAGGGTAAGGAGGGATGTGAAGGTATTCTGTCGATGTTTTTCAAGGGTTTTCCCAGGGGCGTCTGTATTCTCTGGGGGTGCGATCAGCTCCAGGGCTCACACCCCCTCCCTCAGCTTTATTCACGTTTCCTTGAATCAAGCGATCTTCCAGGCCAGGTTCAAACAGACGTGACAGAACATCAGCATTAACATGCTCAGAGCCAGGTCGATGCCTGACTATAAAACTGTAAGATTGTAAGCCCAAGAACCATCTCATGAGACGGGAGTTTGTATCTTTTTGATGGTATAGCCATTGAAGTGGAGCATGATCAGTTACTAATGTGAAATTTCGTCCCCATAAGTAATACCGTAGCGCTTCTACAGCCCACTTAATCGCCAAACATTCTTTTTCAATAGTTGAATAATTGCGTTCTCTGAGGAGTAATTTCCTACTCAAGTATGTGATAGGGTGTTCTTCTCCATCGAAAACCTGGGACAGGACTACGCCTACTCCGTATGCACTTGCGTCCGTCTGTAGTACAAGATCTTTAGAGAAATCTGGATTTCGCAACACTGTATATGAAAACAAAGCGGTTTTTAAATCTGAAAAGGAACGTTCGCAAGGTGTTGTCCATAAAATAGGGCGTTTTTTTCTTCCATTAGTAAGCTCTGAGAGAGGAGCAGCCCTATTTGCAAAGTCAGGAATGAATCTTCTGTAATAACCCGCCAGCCCCAGAAAAGCGCGTACCTGTTTCTGCGTTTTAAGATGTGGGTAAGCGAGCACCTCTTCTATTTTTCTTAATTGTGGACGAAGTAAACCCCTGCCCATGGAGTAACCTAGATAATGTGTCTCAGACATACCTAGTTTACATTTCTTAGGGATAGCAGTCAACCCAGCTTGTTTCAGACTATCAAGGACAGCCTGAAGACGTTCTAAATGCGAATGCCAATCATTGCTGAAAATCACCAAATCATCAAGATACGCCCCAGAATATTCAGAATGTGGACGTAATATCTGATCCATTATACACTGGAACGTTAGAGGGGCCCCATGAAGACCAAACGGCAGTCTTGTAAATTCATAAAGTCCATCAGGAGTCGCAAATGCGGTTTTCTCACAACTGTCAGCCTCTAGAGGCACCTGCCAATAACCCTTTGTGAGGTCTAGCGTGGAGATATAGGTCACCTGACCCAGTTTTTCCAACAGCTCGTCTACTTGGGGCATTGGGTAAGCATCAAATTTAGAGACCTTATTCAGGCCTTATTCAATGTATTTGGCATCCAACTGTGCATCCATCTGTGCAACCACTCCTGGTACCACTTGTCAAGCTTGGGTCACAGATTTGCACAGAGACACAAATAGGTTGTAGAAAAAAAGGAACTTTATTCAAAGCACTGCAAACAAACATTTGTCTCTTTTCAAAAGTTTAAACGTGCTCCATGACAAGTCAGAGATGACAGTTCCGCCAGGAGCAGAGAATGTCTGAGAGAGAGAAGGAGAAGCAAACAATCAATTTAACAAACTGAAAGAAGCCCGTACAGGCTTTTTAAGAAGGCGGAGCACCGCACGAGAGGCATATTATGCGACAGGGCCAGCCAGAAGGGTAAGGAGGAATGTGAAGGTAGTCTGTCAATGTTTTTCAGGGGTTTTCCCAGGGGCGTCTGTATTCTCTGGGGGTGCGATCAGCTCCGCAGCTCACAATATATATATATATATATATATATATATATATATATATATATATATATATATATATATATATACAGTAATCCCTCACCTATCGCGGGGGTTACGTTCCAGAGCCCCCCGCAATAGGTGAAAATCCGCGAAGTAGCGACCTATGTTTATTTTATTATTTATACATATTTTAAGGCTTTATAAACCCTTCCCACACTCTTATAAACCTTTCTCACTCTCTTGTTAACCTTTCCCACACTCATATAAACACTTCCTATGCTCTTAAACACTTTCTGCATTCTTAAACACCTCAGACCAACACTGCACACTGCACGCAGCGATCAGACGTCAATGTGTCAGCACTTGCTTTGTGAAGGGGGGCAGCTGATCTCTCAGCAGAGCAGAAATGGACTTTGTGCTGCTTCTGCCAAAATGCCTGCTTGTCGCTCTGCAGGTTTGGAAGGAGGAGGAGGGTGTGTGTCAGGGCTGAACGCACGTTCGCTCAAACCCCCCTCCCCGGAGGCGCAGTAGCTCCTGCCACTTCGCATTGTCAAGGGGGTGGGGAGCTGAATGAACGCTAAGGAGAAGCGGACTTTGTGCTGGCTTTGTGCTGCTTGTCGCTCTGCGTGTCAATAATTTAAAAGCCTGTACAATCAGGCTTTTAGGTGTACATCACCTATTTTCCTGTCTCACTGTCTTGTCTTGCGTGAAGTTAAAATGTTTTATAATAGTGAGATGTTACTCATATCCTTAGCCCGACATCCACATATCATATGTGTTAACAAAGTGTGTTTTATAAGTTTACATGTGTTTAAGCATGTGGGATGGGTATTTTAAGGCTTAAACTATAAAAATGTTTATTTATATGGTCTTTCTATATCGCGGATTTTCTCCTGTTGCTGATGGGTCTGGAACATAACTTCCGCGATAGGCGGGCAATCACTTGTATTTAAAAACCCGCGAAGTCGTGAATCCGCGAAAAGTGAACCGCGAAGTAGCGAGGGAATACTGTATATATATATATATATATATATATATATATATATAGATATATGGTTGAAATAGTTTACTGTCAAATAAATGCAAAGAGTACGCGACACGTGTTTCGCCCTCATTCTGGGCTCATCAGGCGTACACACTCCACTGCACTCCCTCTCGGGAATCGAACCTCGGACGTCAGCGCCAGAGGTGATGCCCCTAACGTTGCGCCACGGCGTGTGGTTCACACGTGTCGCGTACTCTTTGCATTTATTTGACAGTAAACTATTTCAACCATTCTATGATCTGCTCCTCACAAACTGAGGGCACCGTGGCGGATGTTAGCAGATTGCTGGCCAACCACAAGCGTTACCTGGTAGGTAACCACCCATACAATCAGATTGTGACACAGACTACGAATGCCATGAATGTAATTACCCCGATCTACATGCTGTCAAATAAACGAACCACACGCCGTGGCGCAATGTTAGGGGCATTGCCTCTGGCGCTGACGTCTGAGGTTCGATTCCCGAGAGGGAGTGCAGTGGAGTGTGTACGCCTGATGAGCCCAGAATGAGGGCGAAACATGTGTCGCGTACTCTTTGCATTTATTTGACAGTAAACTATTTCAACCATTCTATGATCTGCTCCTCACAAACTGAGGGCACCGTGGCGGATGTTAGCAGATTGCTGGCCAACCACAAGCGGTACCTGGTAGGTAACCACCCATACAATCAGATTGTGACACAGACTACGAATGCCGTGAATATATATATATATATATATATATATATATATTATATATATTGTGGACCACCAGGGTGTGTACAGCCGCCCACAGCGGCAACTTTTACTCACGAATCGGAATTGCTTTTTACTCACACCCCAGAGCACAACACAGTACAAAGCACCAAAGTATACTGTTCACAGTCCTTTTCTTCTCTTTGTCTCTCTCTCTCTCTGTCCGTCCACCTCCACTGCTTTCCCAGAAAACTTCTTCCTTCTTCCTCCCAACTTTGGCTCCCTGAGAAGGTGTCCAAGTGTCCAAAGACTTTCCGGTAGCACTTCCGAGTGTGGAAGAAATACTGCCAAACAGGACTCAGCAAACGTCCAGGCCTCCCCTGCAAGCCAGGAGGGCTGCCCTCTAGCGTTCCGAAGATGTGTCCTTGACAAGCTCTCTCCCCTGGCCCTTCCATTGTTGAGGCATCCCAGCTGAATAAAGGCCCTGGCCATCTGCCACTATACACACACACACACACACACACACATATATATATATATATACATACTGTATATATATACTGTATATACAGTCATATGAAAAAGTTTGGAAACTCCTCTCAGCCTGCATAATAATGTACTCTACTTTCAACAAAAAAGATAACAGTGGTATGTCTTTCATTTTCTAGGAACATCTGAGTACTGGGGTGTTTTCCGAACAAAGATTTTTAGTGAGGCAGTATTTAGTTGTATGAAATTAAATCAAATGTGAAAAACTGGCTGTGCAAAAATTTGGGTCCCCTTGTAATTTTGCTGATTTGAATGCATGTCACTGCTCAATACTGATTACTTGCAACACCAAATTGGTTGGATTAGCTCGTTAAGCCTTGAACTTCATAGACAGGTGTGTCCAATCATGAGAAAAGGTACTTAAGGTGGTCAATTGCAAGTAGTGCTTCCCTTTGACTCTCCTCTGAAGTTTGGTAGCCCTGTTTAGTTATTTTAAAACAAATAGTAAAAACGGTGGACAGTGGCACAACAAAAAAAAAACTCTGACCAGAAAATCAGCCCACACAGAGCCCTCTGCTTTGAACGTTGAGTTCTAAATTTCACACAAGAGCATGTTTGGTATCAACTCCAGGTTATAAATGAGATGCCACCTTTTGGGCCTGGCTCTTTTTATATTGTTGTGTCCAGAAGGGGTGGGGACTGCTCTGGGCATTGTGATCAGGGCTGGGTGCCCTCAGTGAGCATCTTCTCAGAGCTGTGGGTGAAAGAGAAGATACTGTTAGTGGCTGTAACCCGTTTCACTCCAGTGTGGTGTCCAGCCCAGAATATGATCCCCACTCAGACATGTGTGACAAATGTTAATAATATATAGTCAAATTTCACATTATTCCTACTGATTACCAGTTTCAATTCAAAAGAGTACACTTTTCTCTAAAATTATATTTTGCAATAACCATCATGAAAAGACAAGTCATTAGAAAAGACAGAAAAATGGTATTTGACCTAAATATTTTTTGAATTAATGTAAAGATTAAAAAGTATTGCATCATTCTGTATTTTTATTAAAACAATGAAGTCCAGCATGTTCCACTGTTAGAACAGAACATGTGTGCTTTCCCAATCCTCTACCGTACATAGAAATGTTAGTTTTATATGAAATTGGATGGATTCATTATGAATTTTAAAAGGACTATACTCTGGATAAAGAACATTCAAATGAACCACATAAGACTTTTTTGACATTTACAGCCTTTTTAGCTGTCAGATATGCCATCTTGCTTTAAGAACAATTTGCCCTTTTTTGGAGATTTGAAGTAGATCCACAGGAAAGCCTGTCTTACAGTAATGTTTTAGATTAATTTTTGCCTCTTAACAAGATGTGAGACATAAAGGTCAATTTTTCAATAAATAAAATTCTGCTTGTCACGCCTCACGATCAATATGGGTCATTAATATTAGACGTGTGGCATCTTCGTACACTTGAAAGTTAACCAGCTGCATATTCTTTTTATGAGCTTGTGTGTCTAAACGTCAGGCCAAGGTTTTCAGATTATTTCAGTTCTGTTTAATTGTAGCACGTGTGGTAACACTCCAGATTTTTAAAAGGAAATCGACATTCAGAATGGCAGCTTTCTCTTGCTTTTTTATATCTCTATTAAAAAGTGAGAGGCATCAATTAAGACTGAGGAAGGATGAGAGGTGACATGCGGTACTATAGTCGTTTTCATAGCACATTACAATCCCACCTCATGAATCATCATCTTTGTTTGTGTGAAAAATTGTTCATTAGTATGATTAAGTTTTGTAAGAGCTGCATTCCAGGGATACCTCACAGACAACTGCAGTTATAATGAGGATACAGATTTTTTTCTACATTACCATTGCACTTCTTAGCTCACATTGTTATGTAATATTAGAAAATTCAAATAATTCATTAATTGTACCTATGTGAAACTACCAGGAAAGCATTATGATTTTCCTCTAAGGGTCCCTGGTAACCAAACCTGCTTTGCCCCTTTTCACTTCACAACCCTGTATTGGAAATGGCAGTTATGAAAAATGAATGAATACATACATGAAATTATGACTTACCTCTGAATGGCAGCCTTTTTGTTAATTCATTTAATACAAAGATTAATTTTCTAATGAACTGGATTGTTACTGTTATTAGTTACCTTGATTATTATGTACTGGCATGGAACAATTCATCAAGCATCAAATAATTAATGTGCTCTTGCATTATATGGGTAATATTGATCCATTTGCAAACATTGATGAATGGCTGCTAAGTGAGGTCAGCACTGAGTGTCTGTGTTGCTCTCATATATCAAACTACCGAGTGGTATCAGGGCGTCCAAGTATAAATCCTACTCCCCTTGAGTTCAGAATTAAAGCCAGGGCCACACTTCTTCATTGGCTGGTATTTGCCATCCCCTCTTCATTCTTTAACTCCAACATGTGCTAAAGGAAATTATGCAACCAATGCCATATTCCAAGATGCCCTTAAAAGTATGTGATCAATAATGTTTAATTAATTACTTTCTTATTTGTCACAATGACAAGCAAAATGCAATTGCTGATCTGTGGTATCACTGGGCAGAGAATCCTACCCTCTTTATCAGAAAATAAGTAAAATTACCTGCACCACAAAAACAAAGTGTTTCATGACTGTTGAAAACCATTCTTCAGCAACTGTAACTGTAGAAAATATACTCAGAGAACACTTTTACAGTAAATAAATAAATTAGAGTTTGTCTTACTTTTACTGTATCACTAATGCTTTTATCACCATATGAGCACCTGCATAATATTCTACAGTCCTCCGCATCTTAGTCTTCCTTTGATTGAGTCTTGCTGTATTACAGGTTTTGTTGACCTTTTTCTGTTCATTGTCTCACTCCACCAAGAGCAGTGTAACCTGTGTTACTAAGCCCACCCAGGACTCAATTTTAAATATAATTATGAGTGTGACAGACCTAAGTGTAAAGTCTTCTGCTTAGGTTTCCAGTTGAACCCAGTTAGTATGCCCCCTCACTTCAGGCAATTACTTGGGATTATAATGGTTGTATAGTTCTCAAATTCATTCTTAGTAGTAGTGATGAGGAAAATAGCAGAGCTTCATGTTCCATACAGTTTCATTAAATAGCCCCTAAAATTTATTTTGTATCCATTACACAATTATGAACCTCAGACCTCACAAAATGATTTTCTGGGTTGTTTCAAAAGCTTTTTGGGGTGGACAGCAAGAAATACTGCTACCTAGTGGTGATCTAATGACTGTAACTGCTCTCTCCTTGCTTGGCCATGCTCCAAGGCTTCTCTTAACTCTCTACCATTGCTTTTTAAATTTGATTTCTGAGCCCCGATTATTTTGAGGTTTTGTAGGATTGTGAGGTAGCAGTTACAGATTGCATAGCTCCAAGTTATTGATTCAGGGCTTTTCCGGTTGTAACTTGGTATCTTAGATTTTCATGTAATACTCTGTTAGAAAAAATAATAATAAACTGCTCACCTACCAATTCCAATGTTTCTCTTTAGTGACAAGTGAAGCCACATCTGTTTTTACAGGAAAATACAATGTTTGTTGTGTTCAAATTTTTATTTAAACTACTGTATATTCTTTCGTGACATCAACTAAGACAATGACAAGTTATATAAAAGAGAAAAAGAACAAATGTGACATTGTGTTAAAAAAGGGTTTTCACAATGAACAGTGAAGAAAATTTCTTTCATTTTTCTCTCTTTCTCTCTCTCCAGACTTGTCAGTGCTACAAGAATTTAGCATTTTCCTCTGTTTTTGACATGTTGACACACTCTAAATGCCAGTGTTATTTGTGTGTGTGTTAGGAAAGTGGCGTCTAAATTAGATAAAACCCACTTTCAAAATGAAAAATAAAATAGCTTTCAGAAGTCGGCTGCTTTTCTTGACCTTTCAAATCCAACCAAAAAATAAGAACAGAGAAAAGCTGCTTTTATAGTGAAATTATCGGGAAACGCAGAATGTTAACGGTATAAAAGAGAGATGCTTTATGCTGAATCCATACATTTTAAAAATAGAGGCTGCTCCGAAGGGAATTTTGAGTGAATTTTGCAACATCTTTTTTATTTATTCTACACACTTCTACGGACAAGATCTCAGCCTAGCTTGACCCAGTTTATTAAATGATAAAAATGTGCCGTATAAAGCAAAGTCACATAGATAAAAATGTAACTTGAATCATTTGCCTGCCTCATTCCATCAACAGCAACGTTCAAGTAAACTGCAGCCCACGTTGCGTCTCTACCCACTTCAAATTAAAATGTTTGTTGTGTTCAAAACTGAAATTAGCAAAGTGAAACAAAATGCTTCTAATACTCCCTCTTAACAGTCGAACCTAGACCACAGCGGCGCGAAGAAACGAAACATAATCCAGGCTATCATCACGGCTTAGCCACTCAGACTTTAATTAAATGACACAAGGTCGCACTAATTGACACTTCTGTCACATAGCAGACTTTTTTTTTGCAATAACTACCCAGACAGCTTTGACATTA
Organism: Erpetoichthys calabaricus; assembly: GCF_900747795.2. Lineage (NCBI taxonomy): Eukaryota > Metazoa > Chordata > Cladistia > Polypteriformes > Polypteridae > Erpetoichthys > Erpetoichthys calabaricus. Next base: position 120,066,595 of record NC_041404.2, read on the forward strand.
ACTGACTGTCTGTGAAGCTGCCTCAGCTGAATTAACACATCGACACCAAATGCTAAAAATCATGTGGGCCACTAACCTGCCATAAAAAAAATGATAATTTGAAATAATTTTTACAAGCTTACGAATATGAGACAAATTCAGGAACCTGAAAGCTAATAATACCCACATAAGGATTGTATGATGGTCATACCTAAAGTAACAAGAATATTGGATTTACCAGAAAATGCCTGGCAGTATCAAAAAGCACAGTATTGTAACTAGTATTTCCATCTATTGTCTCCAACTGGCATGACAAATTACATTACCTGCCTCATTTATGTGTTTAGAGCTCATGCCTGAAAGGTACATGTTATTTTGACAACATAAAAGAATAACATTTCTTCATAAGGAAGAAATTCCCATTGCTGACATTCACACAATGAAGATGTTTGTATGTGTGTTGCCAATGTGGTTCCCAATATGGCATACCATGATCACCTACAAACAATCGCCAACAAGATCAAGAACAAAATGATAACCTTGTTCAACTTTTGATGAGCAAAGAAACTGGGCAGTCCAGGAAATAGTCTTTTTTTTTTGCACAAATGAAATAGTGTTCTGCAAGGACATTGTCAAACTTGTAGTGTAATGTCATCGTAAATGTATTTCGTGCTGAGTCCCATCTTTTGTAGCTTTGGCCTGTTTACATGGTCTTTGTGTATGTAAATATGCTCCCCTGGTAACAAAAGGGGAAGGATAACTCTCTGGAACCGTGGTCCCTCTCGATAATTGGTCCTGTCAATTCCATCACCTGCTTCCGATCTTTCACTATTTAAACGGAAGGACAGAAAGAAAAAAAAACCAGCCCATTCTACTAGACTGCCAATTCACTACAGAGCCAGGAGAAAGCAGCCATCCAAATCATTCACCCCTTTGTCTACTTGCCACTTTCAACGCCCGACAACAACATCTTTGCACCGTAAAACCATGAGGTTCTGGATTACTCCACGTACTGAGGATAAGCATGGTGAGACTGTTTCTTGTTGTTTGGGGAGAGCAGCAAGCCATCATTTTCATCCATGTAATTTCCGTTGGACAATTTTTCCAGCTGAATCAGGTTCACAACATTATCCATTTTCCGTTAAATCTTCTAGACTTTTATGTGTGTTTCGTGCTATCTGTGTGTTTTATTAAGTTCATGTTCAGTTTGGGGTCAAGGGAGGGTTTGTATTGTGTATTAACTTTGTGCTGCACCTTTTCTTTTTATTATTACATTCTGCCAGTCACTTCTGGGGTTGAGTGTTATGTTGGGGCTGGTTGGGGTGTGATATATACTTTTTGGAGTTTGTTCATTTCTTTTGTTTTTTAATATATACTCACTTTATTATTTTGTATATTGTTTTTTGTTTGGCTTATTTTTTTGATGGTCGATTGTGGAAGTTTATTTGGAATAAGTATGGCTTGTCAGGTCTAACGTCCTCAGCTTGCCAGGCAATGGGTCTTGGCGGTGTAGCTTCTGGTTTGGGAGAGTGAGTCGGCCTTTACAGTAGAAAGCTGGCAAAAAATGCATCTGTACTGCCAAGAAGTGGAAAGATGGCACAAAAAGACAGGTCAGAACATGCAACGAGAATTTATATGTGCAAGGCTCAAACTTTGAAATTCAATCCTATCTTTCATACAAACAAGAGTTAACCAAAAAATCATTTTCGTAAAAATGCACAAGATTGTTCCAAAAAATCAAATGTGAGACACTTAGAAAGAATGTTAAGAATTCCAAAGCTTGAACAACAATTGATGTGTACTGCTGGCTTATACAGTATATCGTCACTTTAATGACCATACCCCTTGTAACTGCACAGCCTGTAGTGGCAACAGGATCAGAAAACGTCGCCATTCACAATGGTAACAAAATGCTATTGTGGCTACTTTCAAAACAAATGAATGCTTTAAATTAATACATTTTCACAACAACATCATGATAGGGATTTTTTTTTTGGAAAATAAATGAAGATATGTTGATCTGATGGACTAATGTGTCATGAAATTTCCACCTTTCGGTATGTACATGTGTTATATAGTAGTGTAGAACATAATGGCTGCTCACCATGTTCTTAACAGATTCTTCTCAACTCTTTGCAGTGTTAACCAGGACTAAACTGTCCTAGACAATGGAAGCATACTCTGGACGCTTTTATAGAAAGTAGCTACCCAGTCCCTCAGTTATTGTAATGTTAGATACAGTATGAGAGGCATGGTAATAAAATAAAAGTTTAGGTGAATAAGAAAAAGTTTAAGAACTAGTGGAATGGAGTAAATTATTAAATGTAAGAGCACGTCGCCTTCTCACCACACCTGCACACTAATTCTGATCTTCCTGCTGTACTCTGTAGTAAATGATTTGTGGATTAATGCGGATAGAGGCTATATATATCACCATAGACCAAAGTATTCTTATAAATCACCTTAAACAATGGGTAGGCCTCTCTGGCAGCTTCTTAAATTGGTCCCAGTCTTACTTGTTAGTTGTGGTAATTGTACCAGTTTGGCGAGTGTTTCTTTGCTAAAGTAATTTCTGCCCCACGCAAGTAGGCTAAGGTGTACTTTAACATATGGTTTAGAGGCAGGTGTTAAGATTTTCTATTCCCCCATTGGCCTGAGGTATGGCTGTTTGGAATTGGCTTGTCTCAGAGGCCTTTAAGTACCATGATGTCCTATTGGCTGTAGGGGTTGGACAGAACATCTATAAATGTATGTATTTAACCTTACAATCTCTCTCTTGCTAACCTGTGATGATAAAGACAACACAATGAAGAGCACAGCTCAGCAGCCATTTTGAACAGACATGTGGCTGAAAGCTGAGCACCAATGATGCCTTAACTAGAGACATTTTAAGTAACTACAAGTCTGTGTGCCGCCTGAACTACATATCACCATTTAATCAGGTTGTATGGTTGCCAATATTCAAATATACTTTGCATTTTGTTATTATTTACGAATATTATCAGTGAAGAAGGGGCCTGAGTTGCCTCGAAAGCTTGCATATTGTAATCTTTTTAGTTAGCCAATTAAAGGTGTCATTTTGCTTGGCTTTTCTCTACGAATATTATCAGTAATACATTATTTTATGTGTAGCTTAACTTCTGCTTGTCTTTTTACTACATCTAATTGCCTGAGGTTATAGATATAGAAGGGAAGGTGGGGATAAGTTATATACAATAATACCTTATAAACAGTGGTAAATCTGTGAGATTATGAATTCTAAGGCTACATATTAATAATACAATATGGGAAAGTAGAGCAATATATATTACTCTACCAAGACAAAACAGTCAGATTATTTCAAATCAGAAGGTGAGTTACCACAGCTATGCAGATGACATACACTTGTATTTATCGATAGTGCCTGATGATCCTGATACTCTTATCTCTCTGATCCAATGTCCAATCCAATGCAGTATTTCCAGTTGGAGTAGTAACTTTCTCAAACTAAATAAGGAAAAAACAGAAATCTTAGTGATTGCCAAACATGGATATAATGAATGAATTAGAAATAAACGTGATCCCTTAGGTTTAAAAGTCAAGGTAGAGGTAAAGAATTTAGGAGTAGTCAATGATTCTGACCTAAACTTTAAATCACATATTAACCAGATTACTAGGACTGCATTATTTCACTTAAGCAATGTAGCTAAAGTTTGACCTTTTATAACTTTACAAGAGACTGAAAAATCAATTCACGCTTTTGTTTTGAGTCGAGTAGATTACTGTAATGCGCTCCTAACAGGACCACCTAAGAAAGAACTAAATCAGTTGCAATTACTGCAGAACCAATGCAGATTTTTTTTTTTTTACCTTACCTTGTTTTGTTATCACTTATTTTTTCATACTTTTGCCTTATCTTAATTGTTTTTCTTGTCTTATAACTTTTTCTTTTTCACCTTGTAAAGCACTTTGACCTACATTACATTATTGTGTGAAAAAGTGGTATATAAATAAATGTTGTCATTTGAACTGAACTGTTCTGAAATTTCAACAACATCTAAGGATCAAAAGTTAAGCAAAAATTGATGTTTGATTGTATCGTTTTGTACTCATGGATGTAAGCCATCATCCTGGGAAGAAGACACAAAAGAGAAGTGGAGGCATAATCCACCTTATTAAAAGGATAAGTGTCTGTGTGTCTGCCCGTGTGTCCTTATGGTTGCTGTGTCTCTGTCATTCCAAAAGATGGTGCAGCACAAACATTAACACTGCTTTTATGAACCCCATACTAAATGGCATAATACAGAGCCATTTGCATTACATGGTGCTCTGCGAACTTTAATGCTGATGTCTGTTAGATCTCAACCTGTCTTAGAGGGATAGCACAGCTAGTTACTGTGTAGAGGAATATGAATGTGATAAGCATGATTTTATTACAAAATATGAGAATAAAACTGGATAAAGCAGGTTTGATGGATGGATAGAATGGTTGCTTCTAAAACATTTCAAGATGAATGGCCAAAGGTTACATTTGCTCTCTAGCTAGACTCCACTATTCATCTCCTTTAAGTTTGTTGGGGTAAAGTGCAGATCCCATTAAGTGTGTACACTTGAGAAAAGTGATCTGTAGGAGAGTACTGAATGCCTTTTTTGATATTTTTCTTAAAGAATGAAAGACAACCAGCTTTAACCTATGAAGCATTACTACAGCTAAAACTGGTAACAATAGGCTGGAAATCACATATCATCACACACAGAATACAGACAAGCTTTTGTGCAGACGTGGCCAGCATTAAATAAAATATATTACATGAAAAAAATAAAGATTATTCTACTGCTAGGAGTTAAGGCCTAAATGAAGGGAGTAGAATGTCTTTTTAATTCAACAAAAAATTGTAAACAAATGACCAAGCCACTAGACATGGAGAAGTGATCATCTTTTGTGACTGAATTACTAATCTCGCTGTCACTATATGCTGGCTATGTTCTTACCTCAGAGACTATTCCTCAAGTGGTTACCTATGAATATGGTACATGAGTCCCTTTGAAATATTAGACATGTCATTGTGCTTCATGATTGAAATACTATTAGATAAATAAGCCAGGAAAAAACATCTGTTATAAAAAGTGGCCCAAGAGATTAAAGCACAAGAGACCAAGAGCTTCTGATTAAACTCATTTTTAAATTTTGGGGAGAAAAAATGTCACTTTTGCTTTCCAGTGAAAACTGTGGTCAGTTTCCATTTTTAGTCATCTGAAAAAAATGAGATATTGTAGAAGAACTGATTTAAAACAAAAGTCCACCTATGAATATTTATGGATGCCATATGCAAGTCATTATATGACTTGTTTTAGTCAGTGAAGAAATGTAAATTGCTTGTTCGGTATGATTGCCAAACGTTTGATTAACATCTCAAAACTCTTTGCCAGGTCTCGGGTGTATATTAAAACCTGTCATCTCAAGAACATTCAAACTGCTCTTTTAACTCTACTTTTCAGGGGTTGTTTGTGTTTTTATTTTTCATTGTCTTACATGCTGCTTGATAAGATTCTGAGTCATAAGGCGGGGCCCCCAAAAGTGAGGGAAAGTGAGTTTATTGTGGTTAATTTTAATGAATGGAGTGGAGTGCTTTATATATACATAAATAAACACACTTTAGTCTAAACACACAACAGAATGACTGTAATGCAAAATAATTAAAAAGAAAGAAAAGTTCTGACTTGGCTGTCACAGTCAGAGTAAGGCTTTACTGTATGCAGGCGTATTGCTGTTGGTATAAAGGAGCTCCAGTCGCATTTCCTGACACACTTCTGCTGAATAATTAATTGGCTGAAAGTCCTCAGTGTTAGTGTGTCAGAGGGAGGATGTGCAAAATTTTTCATAATGGTCCTCAGTTTTGTTTTAATTCTCTCCTTCACTACTAAATCAAGGTGGTCCATAGTGCGTCCTATAACAGAACTTGTCCATTTAATTAGCATTTTGATTCGGTGGGCCTCTTTTGAAGTGATATTATCAGCCTAGCACGCCACAGTGTAGAAAATCACACTGGCCATCACAGAGTTGTAGAAGATGTGAAGGATGTCACTACCCACATTAAAGGAACACAGTCCTAAGGAAAGAGATCCTGCTCTGCCCTTTGTTATAGTTTCTTTGTGTTCCAAAACCAGTCCAACCTGTCATTAATGTGAACCCCCAAGTACTTGTAGGAGTGGGCCACCTCTACATCCACTCCTTGAATAGTGACTGGACATGGAAGCTGTTTGGTGCAGCGAAATAACCAGTTCCTTGGTTTTGCAAATGTTAAGATGCAAATAATTCTCTTTGTACCAGGAAATAAAGTTCTCTACCTGACTCCTATACTCTATGTCATCCCCTTTAACAATACATCCCATAAGTGCAGAATCATCTGAGAATTTCTGCAAGTGACATAATCTGGTGTTATATTTATAGTCAAGGGTATACAGAGTGAAGAGAAAAGGAGACAGGACTGCTCCTTATGGTGCTCCAGTGTTGCTCACATCCGTATCAGCCTGACATATAGTCCATTATTCAGGACACCATAGGCTCATCAACCTGGTTATCTCTGAGTTTACCAATTAACAGGGATGGCTGGATGGTATTGAAAGTGCTTAAGACATCAAAAAAAAATAATCCTCACAGTGCTGACAGCTTTGTCCAGGTGATAATAAGCATTTGGAGCTTTGTCCGATATCCAAACTGCACTGTGTTTCAGGTGGTCAACCACAATCGGACTTATATAGTCCAGGACTTGTCTCTTAAAGGTCTTCATGATGTGAGATGCAAGTGCTGCTGGTCTGTAGTCATTTAAAGAAGAGGCGCCTGCCTTCTTTGGAACAGGAATAATGCAGGATGTTTTTCTCAGCAGTGGCATTTTCTGAAGCCTTAGGGACAGAGTGAACAGGAAATAAAGGACATCCCAAAGGTGGTCAGCACAGGTTTTAAGAACTTGAGGACTTACTCCATCTGGTCCCGCAGCTTTTCCTGTGTGTAATATCCTTAGTTGTCTCCTTACTTTGTCTTCAGTTATGGACAGTCTACACTGATGGTCAAAAGTGGTAAGAGTTGCTGATGTTGAAGCCCATAACAGACATAGGGAGTACATGAAAACCTTGGTCTCCTTACTGTGAGGCACTACCACTGCACCACCATGCTTCCCATGGCATTAAGCAATTCCACATTCTAAATGTAATTGATGAGTGCACTTGATGCATAGGTACTTGTAAAATATGAAAGATGCTTAAAATTAGAAGTGGACAATCACAAAATATTAAGGATAGTAGCATTATTGGTATGCTTAAAAGATGAAGGTTAGTTGCAAAAAGAGTTGGCCAATTGTAAAATATAGGGGATGGTAAGAAGTGCACTGGTAATTATTAAAGACAACTGAAATTCAATGGTAAAGCTCACAAAGGTTTATTAGTCAGTCCATAGTAAAATGTTACTCCTGATAGTAAAATTCAGAAAATGAAAATTAGTGTAGCATCCCTTTGAATTTAAATCAATTTTAAAATTAATTTGAATGATTTATTCATGATTGTTCTTCATTTTGCTAATAGGACACGTGCTTAATAGAATTAGAGTATCATGAGTATGCTCCTATGTTCTGTCATTTGACTGCAAACACCACCGATAAGTTCTTAGAAAAAATCTCTTAGATCTTTATCGCAGAAAGTCATCAAAACAAAACAGTGTCCTGTACATGTTGGATTTCTAAGTTGTACACAACAATGTTAGGAAAGATTCTGGCTCATTGCAAAGAAGTACATTAAAATGATTAAAAATTTTGAAATAACTGCCACACCCCCCACTGTAAAATGTAGAAAATTTGCCAAGAGCCCTTTATTTATTTTATAAATTTATTTATCCATTCCAATGAAAAGTCAAGCAAAATGACACCTTTTATTGGCTAACTAAAAAGATTATAATATGCAAGCTTTCGAGTCAACTCAGACCCCTTCTTCAGGCAAGATGTAAACTGATTAAATTTAAATCAAACATGTAAATTGATTACATCTAGATAGCCAATAAAAGCTGTCATTTTGCTTGACTTTTCACTACATTCATAATGGCTGATACGGCACAACACCTTTATCCATTCCATAAACACTCATTATCTGCCACCCTTTATATTCTGGACTCACCACATCCTAATGTGATCACCACTCAAATTCTATGCATAACCCCTCTTAATACTACTACTTTCTTATTTTATATTCATTTGCATCATTTATCTTCACCTTTGCTCCACCAAAGATGTGAAATAAAGGTAATGCTATTATTACGAAATTAATTAAAATATTCAATAATATAGATCTCTGTAATACTGACCTGAATTATGTGAGTCTGATAAAAGGATGGAATAATATACAGTAGCTATTTTGAGTAAACTCAGTACATGGAATGGAAAAGAAAAGATATTGAAAACTGCAGAATGTGATTTGAATAGTTATGAAGAACAAGAAGATACGACAGTCAAAGGATGAATCACACATTTAGAATAGACAATTTTGCAGTAATAAAATTATTAGCCTTTGTTAGTTAATTTATTTCTAATAAAATGATCTGTGGAAATATACTGACTACTTAACACAGCATAAGGTAATATTCTCAGACCCATCCAATCCAAATAAAGGCAATAGAGACTGGAGCAGGTGTAAGGCAGGATCCAACAGCAGAAAGGGAACAACTTCATTGTAAGACCTGCTCGAGCGCACACAGTCACATGATGACAATTTGGAATTAACAGTTAAACAAATTTGCATGTATTTGGGATATGGCAGGAAAATCTAATCACATAGAAAGAAAGCCAGACATCATGTGAGCACGTAAACCACACAGACAGTGACAAGGTGTGAGATTTGAACCCAGGATTCTGAACACTTAATAAATACATTTATGAAATCTTTACTTTAGAAGAGCCTCATAACTAGTGATGAGGGAAACAGGAAAATTTCGATTTGCATACGGTTTCTTGAAACTAATGCAAAAAATAATTTTGAATCCAATTTCACAAACACAAAACATATTAAAAAGATGTCTTGGGTGTTTGAAGGGTTTTTTAAGATAGAGGACAAGAACTATATTGCTCCCTAAAAAGTCTTTCACACTTCTGTGGTTACCTGTATTCTTTTCTGCAGCTGTGTAATGCATGTAATCTGTCACACACCAGCAAAAGCAAATCTGTTTGTGCCTATCGTTTTTATTTGGAGCACAGTGCATTTTTTTAATGTGACATGTTGCATATTTTCCACATGATTGCAAACTAAATCATTTACAGTGTTTTCTCTACAGGAATAATCACACTACATATGAAGCTGCCATTCCAGCTCTGCCCTTACCTATCAACATCACTTGTCAACCAAATGTGAGGGTATGGACTATCCAGGGCTGGTGCCACCATTAAGGTGAATTAGGCATTCGCCTAGAGCGCAGCTACTGAACAGTCGGTTGGCACACTAATAAGCCTGGCCTAGGGTGCATAATGACCTAGCACTGGCACTGGCACTGTCCAAGTGTCGTAGAGCTTCAAGTTTCTTTTCTGTTTCCAATGCATCTTTAGGATCACAATCACCAACTGTCATCATAATTGGCAAAGTGAGATTGCACTACCAGAACATGTCTAGTGGCTGAACAGATCTTCTCATTTGACTGGAAATGAGTCTGGTGAGTTCTTGTTTTTTCACTAAAGGTATTTATTTAAATACTACATGCAGGCAGATACAAAAATAACGAATGCATGTAAACACTTACAAACCGGACTGAACATTGTTCTTCCTGTGGCAATGGCACACTTTTTACTGGAAGTAAAATGTAATTTGTTTCACAGATTTTTTGCTAAGTGAAATGCAGAGCTTTGCTGCAAATTAAATTTTGTATGAATCAGTTTGCTCAACAATAGTATAACATAGCACTAGATAGGGTCGGCTTATGAAATAAACAAGCAAAGTGCTGCTAGAATTAAAATGACTAAAAATAAAATGACTTAATATATTTTTAAAGACTGCAGCTAGCAACCTTTGTTCAATTATATAGAAACAATCATTGGCAAACTCCAAAACCTTTAGTTGGATGGCAATAAATGTATCAAGCAAATTAACAAAAGACAACAACAGAAAACTATGGAGGCTTATTCTCACCACTTTAAAAAAATCTTGCATTAGTTTGCAAAAGTATTGCAGTATTTCATAATAATTGTGTTATTTTGCAAAACAATTACATTATTTATTATGCTCTGGGTGTCTGGATGATAGCTGGTGAGGATGAGGTTAAGCACATTCATAGCATGTAAAGAAGTGATAAGAACTGAACAGACATGATAGACATACATACATATGCAGAGGGGTAAATTTAACTTGCCCACAGAAAAATCGCAAAAGCCAATGATTTTTACAGTAGCATTGGATGTATGGCAAGAAGCAAATGTGGTGGACTTTGCCAGTCCTTTGCAGGGCTCAATTGCACACTGTGTTACATGCAACCTAGTAGCAGAATATAAATCAAGTATCTGTTTAGTTTTAATTCAGTTATTTGCTATACGTATTTTTAAACAGTGTGATATGGTGGTGCAGTAGCCAGTGTTGGGGGTTCGGGTTGGGGAAGGAAAAAAGGATTGGATGTTATTTATTTCACAGTGTATAAAGGACTTAATGTGTTTTGTTTAATTAATAACTATTGTTGACACATTTTTAGTGATCAGTGTTAAAACAGGTAATCATACACAGTTAAGCACACTCACTGATACTGCATAATCAATCTATAAATCCATGGGGAGAATGTGCAGACTCCATGCACACCCTAGCACTGTGAAGGATGGAATGACAGCTCTGCACTACCACTGTGCTTATGTTAAAAACTAAGCTTTTCAAACTTTAACCTGATTAAAAACAAATGTATACCTATTGCTTTTATATAATTCTTTTCATTTTATTACAAGCTACTTAATCTCTCACTCAGTAGTTGTATCTAGATGATTGAAACATGAGTTTGCACAATATTACCAGCAGCAACAGGGGGAATGTTTGCAAAGTAATGCAATAATTATTGTGAAAAATTGCAATACTTACTTTTCTAAAAATTTAATTATTATTGCAAAATATCGCAATACTATTTTGAAATAATGCAATTTTTATTTTGAGGGACAGGAATAAGCTTCCATAGAAAACAGCTTTTTAATAAAAGTGTGTTAGCTAATAGTTGTTACAGAATTAGTCCATTTTCAACAAAATTCTTCAGTTGTTTAAGGTGTCCATAAAAAAATGATAATAAAGTTTGAATTTAATGAAACTGTTTTTGTCAGGAATGGCAAATAATCAAAATTAAATAAGCAAGAGTCTAGTGTGTGAGAAGTCAGTAAGTGTAGAACTGTTTTCATATTACACAAGGGTAATTAATGAAAGCAATTTCTTTTATCAAAAGTGGACAGCACTGCCACCTTATGATTCCAGAGTGCAGAATATGACTACAGCTCTTGGTTATTTTCCTTTCAAAGTTAGGATATCCTCTATCTATGCAGGCTTTTTCCAGGTATTCCAGTTTTTCTCTCAAAACTCCACATAGAAATGGTTAGGATGACTGAGTGAGTCCCACGATCAACTGCCACTCCACCCAGGGTTGTTCCCTGCTTTGCGCCAATTGCTGTTGGCACAGGCTCTGGCCCAGTGAGACCCTGAATTGTATTAAGTAGGCTGAACAGTCTGTTCTTCATACAAAACATTTAGATTTCTATAGAAAGCGCTTCATCATATAAACAGAAAATTGAGGCAGCCCATCAAAAGTGTCTTATTTTCTTCCATTGTAGTATTATAATAATTTCAGGGGAGCATGGGTGTGAAAGACATATACTGTACATTAAGGACTTTGCAAGTACTTATATGAATGAACAATTTTAGCTTTTGATTTTGAGTAAATTCGCAAACCTTTCTGAAGAAAGGTTTTCACTTTGTCATTATGCATTATTGAGTGTAGATTGATTGGCAAAAATGGCAAATTTTATCCATTTAAAATTAAATTTACTACACACTAAATTGTGCAGTAAGGAAATGGGTCTGAATACTTTCTGAATCCAAGGTTAAGAGTCATATAAATGAATGAAACTCTTAAAAAAAATGAATCAGATAACACAAGATACTGCATTCGAAAATGTTTTGTGTTTATGCAACCTTGTGTTACCCTCATTTAGGCTTTGGTATAAAGAATATTCACATGGCTTACAAATCAGGCTGAAGCTTGTGTAAAAATTGGATGACAATATGAATTCTCTTTACCTTTATTGGCAATAAAATAAAATAACAAGCAGCCTGTGTGAGCATAAAAGAACAATCACATTGCATACTCTTCTGCAGAATAAATTAAAAGTGATGTCATGCACTAAAAATACAATTTAATTAAATTTTAATGGTGGCAAGATGAAACTTAAATTTTAATATTTTTAGGTTCACTAAGTAGTCAATTAACCATTTAACATTTCATAAATATGCTTTTATCACATGAGATTGGTCAGATAGCCAGAAATTTCAACTTGTCCCTCGGGCATCTTTTCCGCAGATACACTGCCATGCCCATAGGTTGAACTTTCACTCAGTAGAGTCTGTTAAATATGATGGCTCAATTTTTTGAAACAGTGAATGAGTTTTACAACTTTAAGTGGGCTTAACTTTCTATGCTCTCCATGGCTTTCTTATAAAAATAGTCAATGAGAAATGCTAAACAACACAATCAAAAAAAGAAAAGGTTGTGTTTAAAATATCTCTTTTTTGACTATGTAGCTCAGTATGTGGTCTATACAGATATTGCTGCCTGTTTCATTCCATTCATGTGGATTTAAGGAAGCGATGTAATGCACACAAGGCTGTGTTAGCATCAGTCGTGCTAATTAGTGCCCACCCTCTTTCTTGAAGTATACGGCTCTCTTCTGATGAAAAATGTAATTTCTAACCAATTACAATACCTTAATGTATGTGATTAATTTGGCACAACATTGATGCAAATGTCATGTGAAAACGTGGTACTATGAATTTACATTTTTTGACATCCCTGAATCAATTAGTTTAATTTCTGTTTGACACTAGAATCCCAGAAGCATACGAAAAAAACTCGTAATCCCGGTCCACCTTAAATTCCTTCGCACCTCTCCCATCAGTGTCTTTTGTTTTGTAAATGTGTCAATCAGCACAAGCAGCCTGCTATCCCATCCCGCCCCTTCAAAGGAGCTCAACTGAGGCAAAAAGTTCTCCCAGCTCAAGCCAAGGCTCCTTATCTGCGAGTGAGGTGAGGTGCCTGGAGTTGTATAGGGTACATAATACAGTATATCATTATTTGGAAAACATGCATTACACGTGTGTTCCGTGTCTACAAAGTATGTGTAGGTAAGTGTAGGATGAAAGGAAATGCAAGGCAAGAAATGCTGAACACATACCTAAAGCAGAAACTGTTTCCATGTTATACTAATAATGACATGAAGTGTATAATGCATGAAGACTTTAGTCCAAATATCAAATAAACACGTGCATTTTATTCAAGAATATAACCTTTGTAAAAAACAAAAAAATCATTCAATTTACATGTTGCTGTCAATGTGTTACAAACCCAAGCTCAAATGTCCATTACTCTATATAGTGATGAACATAAGGATGACTGGAGTCCCAAAGAAAAGTCCAACCAGACCACCCCATTTTATGCAAAAAACCAAATAGAAACAAATGCTTGGTGGCACAACAGAAAACAGGATTCTTAAACACCTTCTTAGCCAACTAGGTTCTGTGGAAAAAAGGGCTTGTCTAAGCAGGTCAGTCATGGGGAGTTCCACCATGTGGAGGCTTCTGCCTGAAGTGAGATGCACTCCTCCTGGAACATCTGAGCTTTATAGTATCCCAGTCTGAAGGAGTGGGGCCTCGTGGAAGCTTTGGAGGAGTTCAGTTGCCCTCATGAGGTGGATTTTTGGTGCTGTAGAAACAAAGAGACGGCACAGTCAGTGATTGCATTCCTCTCATCACTTTTTTAGTAAAGTGAAAAGTTTTAATTTCTCCTTGGGAACAAACAATGTATAATCTAATCCAATCTATCTTTGTTAGACAAATGGATAAACCACCATGCCTTACAGATATGAAACAGATCAATTGGTTAGGAAGGTCCACAGTAAGTGATAGGGTTTCATTTAATTACACCTTCTATTTTCCTGTTCCCAGCCATTATAGTCCCTTTTATTAATGAACATTTCTTTCTTTTCAAGATTTTAGTCTGATTAGAAACAATTTTTGAGTTCAGGGACAGCTGAAATGTGTCCCTATTGAGTACAGTTTGAGTTTTCTTAACAAAGAGTAATAATAGTAACATTCCTACAGTATCCTTTAACTGTTCTTCTGCATTCAATGTTAAAAATTAAGATTAAAAGCTTTATTTTTATTCCATTTCACTAACACATTTCCCTTCCTCCACTTGCAATGCAATAAAACTTAAACTATCTGATTTTTTTTGTATCTTGTATATCTTGTACTACATTACATCATATGTCATGAGCATTTTGCAATATTACGCGTAAATTACTGTAAGACTTTAACACCTAAAGATTAACATTTTTTTCTGCAGAATTGGTACAAGCCAAGAGAAACTTAGCTTTTAATAGATCCACATAATCTTCCAAACTGTCATAAAATTTTAAATGCTTTAATGAAGTAAAGGAGGAATGTTTTGTAGAGATCCTTCAGAATTCACCAGATAATTTCAAAAAGTTGTATCTGTATTTATTGAAACTTATCTCTGATCTTTTACATTAAACGAGAACATGTATTTGTTCTTCAGTCCATTTCTAGAGTGGCCCATGTGTTTTTTTGCCAATCGCTTATGGCTGAGAGATAACTAATAGAATTCATACATCACTTAAGGAGAATCAGTGACTTCCTAAACTGAGGCTTCACTGCTATTCAAAATACAACTATTTTTTATAGATCTTCAAATGTAGTCACCTCCACATGTCTCTTTGTATCTACTGCTATATAGTTTGATTAACTGCTGTTGTTAAAGTGCTGTCCAAACCATTTAGTACAAGATGGAGACTGTGAGGGCTATTGAATGCTGAAACCCCATTATACATTGACATGTGAGGGATCCTCAACATGAAGTTTGGAATGGTAAGCCTGTCTGCCTTATTTGCTGAGCTTTTCATAAAAGGACCAGTACAACCCATTGTAAATGATGGATATCTCCAAGTGCCAGCTTCCCTCCATCAAACATGAAGAACGGACATAATAAATGATTTTGGAGGACAATGCCCCACTTTCACTGCAGAGTCATCCGTCTTGCACATAAACGGTGACAATGCCCCAGAGCTGGTTATTAAAACTCCCTGACACAATTCTGTAATTTAACATGCTACAATTCCATTCATCTAGAAAAATAAATATATAAAAGGCTGTTTCATTCTGTTCGCTTCAGGTTTATCATCATGACGCATCTCTTCATTACCCTGCCTGCAGACGCAAGCCAAAACGGACCATTCAAAATGATCAATCATGTTTTGTCTATAATTCTGATGCTGTAATTACAACATAATATTTCTTCCCAACATGCTGCTAAGCTGTGTACTGAGAAGTCCCAAGCCTGTCTGCATTTGTGAGTGTAAAACTAATTAATGTTTCAGTCGTGTTTTAATAGCAGCTTAATCGGTGCCTTTGATGTTTCTGAAGGTATATTAAATAGTCGGGTAGCCTTTTGTGGGAATCACATATTTATTCAGTTCTGTGGCTAAATGCAGCATTAGAAGGTAATCATAATGAAACTGATCTGGACAGGTACAGTATATGGGAGATAAACAGAATTTAACTCTGGGGAATGCTAAAACATCTCAGGTAGCTGCACCCTCATTCATGCGTTGTTGCCTGTACTTTGATTTTCATTCTGCTTTTTCTCTGCCAGGGTCCAGTCACTTGATTACATTCAACACTATGCCAGTATATTGTCCCAAAATCTGAATATGCAGTCCCCTTCTTTCAATACAGGCCATTTATTTGTTGTATGGTACACTGTAATAAGGGTGAAAAGGCATCATGTTGAACTAAAATTGACTGATACATGCTGGAATTTCTATGCAGGGCATAATCCTGTGCACACATTTGCTGTTACATTTCATCGGCACCATTTCTTAAGATTTGAATTGATGTATTTAATCTTGAAGAGAAAGAATTTGCATGTACTTGGGAAATAGCATTCTCTCCTGTTCATTTTTTACTCTTTTTTTTCCTTCCCCAGCATTGCACTCAAATATGTTACAGTTTTTCTGAATTGCTAAAACTAAAACCACTAAATCCCATTGTAAAAACTAAACTGTCAACTACCAAAACTCTTTCATCAAATCAATCCCACAGTTGTCAAAATCTTAAACACTATTCATCTGGTTAGGACATAATTTGCAAATCTGAATCTCCCATTTACCAAAACTCTAAACACATTCTCAAACACAAAACACATTTAGCAGTGTGGTGCACTTATACCCAGAATGGTGCACACAGGCTACAGAAGTTAAACACAACTAACACACTGTTTTCATCATTTACACACTACCACTCAAAACTGAAAACACATGTGTCCAATCAGTGAACCCAATTAGTAAACTGTATATAAGCCTAGTGAAATGCAAATGGCATGAGTGGTTCCAACAATGGAGCAATACAATAGAAAAGGAAGAGAAAGAGGAGTCCGTGTCAGAGGTGGTGGGCAAGGACTAAGACCAAGAAGAAGATCTGTAATTTCAAATGACATTCGAGCAACTGTCATAGATCATGTTCTGGTGCATGGCATGACTATGAGGGAGGCAGGGCAATGTGTGCAACCAAACCTAAGCAGGTTCTCAGTGGCTACTATAATCCGGACCCTCAGAGAAGAAAACAGGTAAAAAGTATACTTGTCTCAGTAAGGGGACAATGAAAAATAATTTCTCCATGGCACTATGTTTGAAAACATTTACCTAAAACATAAATATATATATATATATATATATATATATATATATATATATATATATATATATATATATATATATAAAGTATACTTATAACTAAATGGTATTTTTTTTAGAATTGAAAGACGGCCACATGAGGGTGGAAGAACACGCATGTACTCACAACTCCAGGAGACACTTATTGTGGATATGGTCCGTCAAAATAATGCAATTCGACTGCGTGAAATACAGCAGCGGATTATAGAAGACAACATACATTTTGAGGGAATAAATAGTGTGAGTCTGTCAACAATTGACCGTGTCTTGCAACGCAACAAGATAAGGATGAAACAAGTTTATCGAGTACCATTTGAGCAAAACTGTGAGAGAGTGAAAGAGCAACGATGTTAATATGTGCAAGTAAGTAAACTTTTACAGTAAACTCAGTACTAGAATGTATACTGTATTGTCTGGGATGCAGCACATGTATACATCATACTGTGTCATTTACAGAACTACAACGTAAATGTAGTTTGTTGTCACTGTGTACAGAGAATCTTTGAGCTTGACTCAATGGTTAGGCCTCATGAATACATCTTTGTGGATGAAGCAGGATTCAATCTAGCAAAAAGGAGAAGAAGAGGTCACAACGTCATAGGTCAACGTGCCATTATTGAACTGCCTGGCCAGCGTGGTGGAAATGTTACTATCTGTGCTGCCATCAGCAGCTATGGGGTTCTCCACAGTCATGTTACTGTTGGGCCATACATCACCGAACTTCTAGTAACATTCCTGGATGGTCTACGGGATGCTTTGCTTTAGCAGAGAGATCGCGAGCAGGCAGAGCATCCCATGTATGTTATCATTTGGGACAATGTGAGCTTTCATCGTGGGCCAAGAATACGCGATTGGCTTCACAATGAGTAGCATTTTATGAATGTGTTTCTTCCACCATACTCTCCCTTTTTAAACCCTATTGAAGAGTTTTTCTCGGCATGGAGATGGAAAGCATACAACCGAAACCCTTACACACAGGAAAATCTACTTCAAGCAATGAATGGAGCATGTGGTGAGATAGGAGTAGAATCTTGCCAGGGCTGGATTCGGCATGCTAAAGGATTCTTTCCTCGTTGCCTTGCAAGGGAGACCATAGCATGTGATGTGGATGAAGTCCTGTGGCCTAACCCAGCACAGAGGTGTGATGCTGAGGCAGAATAAATTATCTGAATATGCTGTAAAAATATATTATTTTTTTTATATATATGTAATTTTTTTGCTGCAGTTCTTTTTTTGTTAAAATGTGAGTATAAGAATAAATGAATGAATAAATAAATATTATTTTCCCACTATCCCACAGTGTTTTGTATTTATTTATGTAGTGTGTAATCGTTGCTAAGTTGTATTTGCACATTGGCTGGTTTTGTGTGGTTTTTGACAGTAGTGCTTGATTTTGAGTAAAGTTAAAATAGTTTTGGGTCAAATGTTTGGTTTTGCAAGACAAGTCGAAGGTTTTGTGAGTGTAGCTTGAATTTTAGAGTTTGTGTTTAGTGTTTTGAGAAAAAGATGAGATTTTAGGAAATGTGTTTTAGCAATTCAGAAAAACTGTAAAAAAATAGGAGAAATATCATGATGGAGTGAACAAGGAACAAGAGAGAGAAATGTAAAGTGATGAAAACCAGGAGGAAGAAAAAGGGAGAAGGAGGACTTAGAGTAAAGAAAGAAAGAAAGAAAGAAAGAAAGAAAGAAAGAAAGAAAGAAAGAAAGAAAGAAATGAGGAGGACTTCTATGTGTCCATGCTTTTTCAATAATATCAGAAAGTCTGGCAGCCTAGTGACGTCTTCTCAAACTAACATCTACTGTTGACATTAGATCAACAACAGTGACACAACCATTGTTCATCCTTGTCTAAATATTGTTTTGGTTTTTTTTGGATTCACGTTAGACAGTTTTATACAAATAATGTTAAAAAAAAACATTGTTGTAATTATGTGAATTGGAATCAGTGCATTAGAAGAAATCAGAAGGGAGAACCTAGGCAGGGTGATCATTTACCTTGCTCCTCTGTAAGGCAGTAGTCTACTAAACGGCTATGCCGGTGATGTGGCCTCGATGTTAGCCATCAAGATGCCTTACATGGTAACATTCAGCTCTGGTTCTGGATGGATATTAGTAGTTTTTGCTCTATTCCCATGTCTAGTGCCCCATTCTTTCTATAGACTATGTAGATTCAAACTCCTAGGTTCTTCAGTCATCTGATGTTTTTACACACTTTCATGACCATTTTCATTTCCTTTCTGTTGACTAGCAATCTATTATTACTTTCTGGGATCCAAGACGGCTGCCATATCATGACATCAATGGCCATTGCTACAGGTTATGATGAATGGGACAATGTGTGGTGGAAATGGTCATTTTGGGACACTTGGTCAGTGCCTATACTTTTGTATATTATTCTTGAATTTTAGAGGATATTATGTTATTTGTGTTTCTTTTTATTTATTAAAGGCTGTAGCATTTTCAGTTTTCATATCAAGCACGTTCTAATGCTTTTGCTAACTATTTTAACATCAGCAGGCGTAGCACGCTATTGTAAGTTCTATGTATTTATGCTACTAGGATCCTATTTGTTGTCTGAGTTTTGTACCATGTGGTGTTCCGCAATATATATATTTTTTTGCATGTAGCTGCTGAAAAACAGGAAAATCAGCAGCATAATACTGTTTTAAATATTTTTATTTTTACATACCATCTGGTTGAAACACCTGCTTAGCCCCATGAAACCCTGTGAGACTTTCAAGATCTACAGAGAGTAGTCTCCATGATATCACAGAACATCACAACACAGCTCCGGATGAATGCTCATTAAGCTCCATTAAACTCATTTCCTCAAATTGCATCCCCAGTGCTTACTCTCTGTAAAACTATAAGATGTCTCCATGTTGTTGTTCCAAAGTCCAAATATGTAACTAAATCAATGTCTGTGGCACCCTCTGTCTGCAGCTCAGTCCCAGTTGTAGCCCCACTCAGTATAAAATAAGAAATATGATGTCTTGTGACACCAACCTTCATGCTAACCAAAGTAGTAACTTTGGATGAATGCTCATTAAACTCTGTGGTCCCCCTGTCTGGAGCTCACTTTCATTTTCTCACTCCATACAAACCTGTAAGACATTCAAAACCATCTAACACCAGCCTTCATGCTATCTCAGGCACTCCCCTCCCTGAATGATCTTTCAACTCTGTTGTAGCTTGATCCCAGAACTAAGATCTTCAGTTCTTACTTTCCACAATCCTATATAATACGTATATAATATCTGAAATCCTCAAAGGCCTGCATTTGTGCATTTCCAAAAGCTCACAGCACAACTAGAAGAGTGTGTGTTACTCTCTGTGTAGCTTTCCATATGCAACTCAGTTCCTGCTTTCTCCCCTGCTTACCCTGTGTAAGCCTATAAGGCCTATGAGATCTTGTGACACCAGCCTTGCTGTCACCCCCAAAGACTTTAAGTGTCATAAGCCTTAAATTGTGATTAGATAGGTTTTTGCACAAAATGTTATCCATGTCTGAGCTTGAGTTCTGTTTGTTTATAGGCTATGCTATTGTTAAATGTCAGTGCTACAGTTGTTAGATCAAACACATTAAAACTAATAACCTGTTCAAATGTGTACTTAAAGTGAAGAAAAGCTTATTGTGAATTCTGTGGCTTCCTCTTGTTGTCATGTTTCAGTGAGGGGGTGTTCCCTGGCTTATCCTTACTTTCCTTTTCTCTGTTTACTTTAAAATATTATTTTTCATGCATTTATTATACAAAGTGTGACAATTTAATGAAACTGCAGAAAAAATGTCTGTGTGCTTGTGTACTAGGAGCTACTGTCACCTTCAAAGTAATCTCTTTCCACACCTATTTATTTAGTTAGATGACATTGCTATTGATGGAAACATACCCGGACCTCTGTTTCTGGCATACCCTTGAGTTCTTTTGTCACATTATGCTAGATGTCAGAAATTTCTCAAAATCTCCATCCTTTCATGACAGTTTTTATTTTTGGGAAGAGCCAGAAATCCCATGGAGCTATTCACAAGTCAGGTAAATGGGGCGGATGATCTAATTTGGTAACTGATTTCTTAGCCAGAAACTCACGAACATTGAGCGTGTCAATGCTTGAGGTATTGTCATGATGGATGATCTACTTCTGATTTTGTCATTCACATCTTCTTGTCCCTTCTTGAACCTCTTATGCTACTCATACACATTTGAATTTTTCATAGCATCCTCACCATATGCCCCTTTCAACACTTCCAATGTTTCAGTAGCACTTTGTAGCACAGGTGACACTACATGGCTGTTCCTAGAATTAAATTGTCTCACTTTGTATTTATGATTTTTGTATAGCCATTGTTCTGCTTTATTATATTTATGTGTTCTCCTGTGCCCCTTCTGTTTTGTGGATGAATCCCAAAGGTTCAGTGTCCCCCTAATGTCACAGCTGAAGGATCGCACTCAGGAGCAGTTTTTGGATCAGCTCTGGATTGTGTATTGGGAGTCATTTGCTGTGGGTTGCCTTTTTAAAAAATCACTTTTGGCCTTATTGTTTGCCTTTTGACTTATTTTGAGAATTTTTTTTCTTCCCGATGTTTTGAAATAAATATCTTCATTTAGAAAGATTTCAAATGGGACGTGTCTCTCAAACCAGAAGTATGTTAAAATATTTTACACATTTAAGGTATTTTGAATTTTAAAAGCCATTTCCCTATTTTGGAGCCCTGAACAGGTCAAAGCCTGCCTGTTGAGTTTGGGATCAGGCTTCCTGAGGTGAGCCTTTTGCTATTTTTGTGCACTCGTTTATAACACTTTTCTATATGTAATTTGTATGAGGTGTGTCCCTTGATCACTCTGCATATACTTATAGGACACCTGAGATCTTCTGTCACAACCAGCCAGTTATGATTATGATTTAGTTTTATTTTTTTCTCTTCTGCCATGCAGCTTTTTCATGGAAGAATATTTCTGACAAAATTAAATAAATAAATAAAAATATTGTGAAATGAGACAACAGGTAACAAAAACAGCATGAAATGTGAGCATAAATAAATAGATACATCAAGAAATATACTTTTCTTCTTTTTGCCCTTGTGTCTGACATTTTTTTCATAACCTGGCAAAGTACATCTTATTGCTACCCAAGTTTCACTCACATTTGGAATTACAAATGTGATGAAAGGTACATGAGGCCTCAGAAAAGTTCCTCAAGCAGGCCTAGTCCTTTATAGACATGGCTAGAAATGGTCTGCCAACCCCCAACTAGCACCTTCAGGCTTCAGCCTGTCTAGGCCCAAAATGAGAATTTGGCTTTAAACTCACAAAAAAAAAAATTACAACATCAGAGAAAATACATAATACCTTACAACAGAGAGTGTAACCATAAACCTCTAGTTCATTGAGACAACCCAAAACAAACTATAAATTGATAAATTACTAAATGAATCAAAAAATGGCAGAAATATAGAAAAAAAAGAATTTGCGTTAAAGGTAATCCAAGGTGAACAAGTCCCTAAACATATTCTAAATAGCAGGGTCCAAGAACACATGCAATAATCCATAAAAAACACAAATATCCAAAGAAAACAATATTCAGAGTAACTTCCAAACAACTATCAATGACGCACTACTAAGACCCCCTTTGTGATCCAAATATAATGGCAGAGGGAAGACAATTCAGCAGTGATGTCAGGTTTGATCCACAAAACACAAGAAATGTTGGAACATTATAAGACATTGTACAGAAATAACAAATAATAAGCAAATCTAACAAAAGTTACATGAAGACATGAAACACAAAAATGCACCAACAATAAAACAGAAAATATATCTAAACCAGGGAAATGTAACATCATGGCTATCTAAACATCGATTCCATTCTTTAGAATCTCCTTTCTGTAACTTTTTGCCTCAATTCACACTCCCTTTCTGACATTTTTTCTGTTTTAATCATTGTGGAGGTGCTATTCTGCTGAATAACTCCTGTCCTCCTGTCTGTCTACCAATGTGTTCTGATGGTGTATTCTCTATCCTTTATTGCAATTTGCTTTGTTATATTTCCTGCTATGAAAGGTGCTATATAAGGCTGACCTGTCCCAATTGTTCATCCCACCTAAATTTAAGATTGCTTCTTCACAATAAGACCTTTAGACAAGAGACAATGCATTGCAAAGCAAAAGAAATACTGCAACACATGGTGAATTTCTAAAACAAAAACATTTTAGTGAGGAGGTGGAGAATGATAAAGAGCAGAAAAGACAAACAATGAACAGCATAAGCAAGGCTTGCTTTCTGAATGTGACTCAAATGGTTCCTACTTTGAGATGCTACTCAATGAAATGCGCATGTCAGGTCTTCTGACAGCAGCTGAGGAAACACGTGCGCTTCAGGGCTCAGGCGAATTGCAATGCAGCATTGTTGAAAGATCAGATGTATGAATTTTGCACATTTATAAATAGCACTAAGGCTGCAGTGTTTTTTTTTCCCTTTCTCTTCATCTTCATTCTCATTTTCGCAATGATAAATGGTATTTGTGAAGTTGGGGAAACGTAGAGAATGCCCACAGTGAAGCACCTGTTCTGTCCCAGGCAGAGACGAAGTGCTTGGAGATCAGAATCTAACAAGACCATCTGTCTCGGATTATTAGTGCCGCCTTTGCGGCTACAGAGAAGTGTTGCATTGCCACTTAAATAGGACACCAGACACAGATGCTAAAGGAAAAGCTAGGAATACACATCTGTTGGAAGCTAAAAGGTACACAAAAAGCTTCACACATTAGCACTTCTCACTTATGCTCCTCAAACTGAGCAATTGGACTGCAATGAGACATTTCCCAAAGGCACACTGGGATGCCTCTGACTACAGTATGTGGAGCCAGAAACCCATCTTATTTATGGCATATTCGGGTGCTACTTTGGATTTAAGGGCTGCAAGTTATCAATAGTTCTGTCTTCCTGTCATTCAGTGTCCCGAGATCTTAAAAGCTAAAGTATAGATGGGCTACCTTATTATCTAGACTGAAGACTTGCTTAGAAAGGGACACTTTTATGTGGTGTACAAAGGGAACTCGTCTCTCTGTGCAAAAGATTTCATGAATATGTACCTGTACAGTGATATGGGCAATGAACTTCCACCTTAAGGTCCTGAATCTCATAGCACTGGGTCCTGGTCTCCAACAAATCTCTACACCTGTGAAAATCCCGACATTATATATCATTTTATAAATACTGAACATTAAATATAACATCTGCTGCTGCTGTTGATGTGTAATCAAAAAGAAAAAATTGGTAGTGACCTCCCCTCGACTTTCTACTATACTCAGAATTAGGGATGAGTCATTCATATGGGTAAACTGAAATAAATGGTCATATTATTATTATTATTATTATTATCTGTATAGGTATAAAATGTTATTTTTGATAGTTTAGTGGTTTCTTGCTACTTTATTAATTGTCAGGTAAAGTACCACTTCCGGTTAGCAGAAGTGGCCCAAATGTTGATAGAAACTTCCGTTTTGGATATAGTTAATATATGCCAAATTTGGTGGACCTCATTCAAAGCATTCTCAAGTTATCATGTTTACATACACACACAGAGACAGGCACAGAGACATAATTCCAAAAATCGTATTTTCAGACTGAGAAAGATCTAAAACGTGGAGATTCATCAAAATCTCAAGGCCACATTTTTGGACAATTACAATACATTTTCTATATACTTCATATACAAGAAAGCAAAAAGAAACAAAGATCTGAGTGCAGAGTCACCACACATCAGAACCTGACAACACTACAAGGTGGGAGGCAATACTGGTTAGAAGTATTGATTGGCAAAATT
The DNA here is from genome assembly GCF_900747795.2 of Erpetoichthys calabaricus. Taxonomy (NCBI): domain Eukaryota; kingdom Metazoa; phylum Chordata; class Cladistia; order Polypteriformes; family Polypteridae; genus Erpetoichthys; species Erpetoichthys calabaricus. Next base: position 120,091,382 of record NC_041404.2, read on the forward strand.
TGCCAAAACGTTTTCCGCAGCAAATATACTCTTGTGACCTTGTTTACCAAATATTTTCCTGGAAATTCACCATGCATCTGGCTTAGGTGAACATTGTTTTCTAAGTGCCCCATGATATTTTTCAAGGCAAGCATGTCATCACAGAGCTGTAGCAGTCACGTGCAAAACTTTTACGCATGCTTTCTGTAAGATTATTGCTGACATGGCTGTCACTGGGTGGCAAGAAAAAAAAAATCCTTTCACTCTGGACAATGCTACACAATATTTTCTCCTATCTCTAACTGAACTCATTTCACCAAGGGGAAACCCCATTCTTCTATTCAAGGTTGTTTCAAAAAGACAGATTAAAAAAAACTTGCAGTATTTTAATTTGAGGGGTACATTAGCTGACCATAATGAGAACATTACAAGTTCTTCCACTGAATATATAACACTAATCCCTTTGCACTTTGCACTTAACCATAGCCACCACCCTGGGGCACCATGCCATGGAACCTATCGAAATAATAATCTCCTCCATGAAGCAGCCAACTCTTCAAAGCAGCAAGATGAGGGGGTTCCCCTGTGAACTCCTGATCGTGTCGTACTTCACACGATCTCATTATTCTTCATAGCCAGATCCCTCATGTTCCATATCATACACTGTTCCCCTGTGAAGTCCACAGTATGTCAAAGCAATGGCGGGGCTTGGGTCCTTGTGAATGTGCCTTACTCCGCACCGCATCACTCTTCTTTGTGTGTCACATATTTTGCATGAAGGTTACAGTTCTTGTTGTGCTGTGGGGATGCAAAACAACAAAGTGGTCAGGGACCACAAGTGGTCCAGGTCCTTCATCATACAGGCAATCTGTGGTTCCTGAAAACAAAATTCCTGTTGTCTGTGTGGAATTTTTAGTTCTGTCCATGTGTGCATGGGTTATGCTCAATTTGCTGCTGTTTTCCTACTAATGATGTGCTGGCACACTTGATTTGTGATTCTAAACTACGTGAGTGGGACCTGAGATCCCCATCCAGTGCTGTTTTCTGCTTTGCACCCAACTACTAATGAGATATGCACCTTGGAGGTTTTTTTTTTTGTGTTCACTAAAAATTTTTAGCTGTATTTTTAATATTATGAATGAAAGGTAAGAAAGGGCGAAAGAAGTACACAATCAAAAGTACAGGTGCTGGTCATAAAATTAGAATATCATGACAAAGTTGATTTATTTCAGTAATTCCATTCAAAAAGTGAAACTTGTATATTAGATTCATTCATTACACACAGACTGATGTATTTCAAATGTTTATTTCTTTTAATGTTGATGATTATAACTGACAACAAATGAAAGTCCCAAATTCAGTATCTCGGAAAATTAGAATATCAATTAAGACCAATGCAAAAAAAGGATTTTTAGAAATGTTGGCCAACTGAAAGGTATGAACATGAAAAGTATGAGCATGTACAGCACTCAATATTTAGTTGGGGCTCCTTTGGCCTGGATTACTGCAGCAATGCGGCATGGCATGGAGTCGATCAGTCTGTGGCACTGCTCAGGTGTTATGAGAGCCCATGTGGCCCTGATAGTGACCTTCAGCTCTTCTGAATTGTTGGGTCTGGCGTATTGCATCTTCCTCTTCACAATACCCCATAGATTTTCTATGGGGTTAAGGTCAGGCGAGTTTGCTGGCCAATCAAGAACAGGGATACCATGGTCCTTAAACCAGGTACTGGTAGCTTTGGCACTGTGTGCAGGTGCCAGGTCCTGTTGGAAAATGAAATCTGCATCTCCATAAAGTTCGTCAGCAGCAGAAAGCATGAAGTGCTCTAAAACTTCCTGGTAGATGGCTGCATTGACCTTGGACCTCAGAAAACACAATGGACCAACACCAGCAGATGACATGGCACCCCAAACCATCAATGACTGTGGAAACTTTACACTGGACCTCACGCAACGTGGATTCTGTGCCTCTGCTCTCTTCCTCCAGACTCTGGGACCTTGATTTCCAAAGGAAATGCAAAATTTACTTTCATCAGAAAGCAGCAGTCCAGTCCTTTTTGTCTTTAGCCCAGGCGAGACGCTTCTGACGCTGTCTCTTGTTCAAGAGTGGCTTGACACAAGGAATGCGACAGCTGAAACCCACGACTTGCATACGTCTGTGCGTGGTGGTTCTTGAAGCACTGACTCCAGCTGCAGTCCACTCTTTGTGAATCTTCCCCAGATTTTTGAATGGGTTTTGTTTCACAATCCTCTCCAGGGTGCGGTTATCCCTATTGCTTGTACACTTTTTTCTACCACATCTTGTCCTTCCCTTCGCCTCTCTATTAATGTGCTTGGACACAGAGCTCTGTGAGCAGCCAGCCTCTTTAGCAATGACCTTTTGTGTCTTGCCCTCCTTGTGCAAGGTGTCAGTGGTCGTCTTTTGGACAACTGTCAAGTCAGCAGTCTTCCCCATGATTGTGTAGCCTACAGAACTAGACTGAGAGACCATTTAAAGGCTTTCGCAGGTGTTTTGAGTTAATTAGCTGATTAGAGTGTGGCACCAGGTGTCTTCAATATTGAACCTTTTCACAATATTCTAATTTTCCGAGATACTGAATTTGGGATTTTCATTAGTTGTCAGTTATAATCATCAACATTAAAAGAAATAAACATTTGAAATACATCAGTCTGTGTGTAATGAATGAATCTAATATACAAGTTTCACTTTTTGAATGGAATTACTGAAATAAATCAATTTTGTCATGATATTCTAATTTTATGACCAGCACCTGTACAAGCAAGGGTTTTTAAGCTATACGAGAAAATAAGAGTACAAACCATGAATAAAAGTTAAAAAAAAGGATGGAATTCTAACACTGTTTTGAGTAAGTTTTTATCTTATTTTTTTAGGTTTGATCCAACCATTGGATACATAAACCTGTAAACAGGAGGACACACACAATCAAATCACTGGCAACAGGAATAGCTACAGTAAATAACATGACTGCGGCCTTGCAAAAGCATCACAAAATGGTCATGATTGTAGTAAAACACATTCAAAAATTGCCATGGTAATATCACTGTGATAAAATAATTAAACAATGGAAAAAAACATGTGTAAAAGGAATACACACTGAAGAATTAAGACAGGTTGTATCTCCTCATGACCCTAGATGGGACTAATCGGATTTCAGAATATTATGTTGTTATGTTTACTGGTAGTATGCCATCTAGTGGTTAATAAAGGAACAGTATCGTTGGTACCAAACTTTCCTTTTAGTCATCTTCATTTTCTGTAACCTTCTTTTTTCAGTTTGGGTCGATAAGGAGCCAAAGTGCATTCTGCCAGCATGTAACAATGACAAAACATTAAATAAGACTAAAAACCTGCTTTTGGAAAAATGAAAATAAGATGTTAAAAAAGAAAAGAAGAGAAAAGAGGAATAAAAAGTTTAATCTGAAGGCAGTTAAGAGTGTCTTCCCAGTAAGGACATTTTTTAATCTCAATAGGAAATTATCATTACATATTAACTGATGCCTTGGTTCAACTCAAAGTACTAGATCATTACAATTGCTCACATGCATTTTCACAACTTGAACTCTGGTAGGTTGAGTTACTTATTGGGATCACACAGCCTGGGTGTTTTAAAGGCTTTAATTACTACACCACACTGCCCGTCCAAACCTGGTCAATAAAAGAAATGAAGAGAAGTGAAGCTGAAGTCACCGTTTTACAGTAATAAATTATAGACTTACAAGTAGAAAGTGATCATACTTTCCAAATGTGGTCAGACTAATGTGGTGTGCATCTTGATCTTCCCACTCAAGCCAGTGGACTGTCTGCTTCAGATTCTTGAACAACTTTGAATACATTCAGGACAGCTACAAAGGGTGATTTATTCATCTAATTCAAAGTTTTAAACTCCCCTGGCGCCTCTGACATTAATATTAACTGTATGGTACATTGCTGCTGTATATTTATTTATGATTATCTAGAGGCTTTTATCCAATGTAACTCATCTTCTTCACAGACTCCAAGGCTCTCACCTTATTTAACAAGTTATTTAAAATCACAGACTACATGTGCGCCTCATATTCTGAGTTTATTTTTGTTCATTTGCTACTATAGCACGCTTATTCTATCAAAGTCTTTTTGTTTATTGCACTTCGGCTACAGTGGACTTTGAAATCATTACTTTGAACTGAGGCCCTCATTTTGCAAATAAATTGAGTTGAACATATTGTTAATGCTACGCCAACACAAAATTTATTGTCATGCTCATAACGCAGAGTTATATTTGAATTTGTAGCTGAATGGTAAAGATGTTTGTATTATAGTATTAAACATTTATTCTTTGATTATTTTGTAAATATAAATTATTAAAAATAAAATAAATTTATAAAAGCCTGCTGGATCAGGCCGTGCAGAATGCCCATACGCAGGCTAAGCTGGCCATCACCCAGTTATGTAATTGAAGGTGATGTGGTCTCACATATTCTTTCATTTTTCACATTCACATTTATGTATGTAAAAAGTCATGAGGCAACAAGATTGAGATAGCTGTGATGAAGAGTGCGAGTGGAGCTTGTTAAAAAGACGCCCTACACTGTTCATTAGGCTTTTTTCATAAGCACAGAGCTTTTATTATAAGGCTGCTGCCCTGGGACGCTTCCAATTAAAACAAGTACATAAATATTTAATGTGAGTTTTAATGGTTATCTAAAAGAGAAAAGAAAGAAACAAAAAGCCTTTTAGTCACAATTTCATCAGCCAGTTTGAGCATTCAGCTAAACATGGTAATTCTGAAGCAGATAAACTTACAATTTATTTACCATTAAATTGATATGTCCAGCCATCTTCCAAACCCTCTTGACCTGTAAAGGAGAAATTAATTTGGAATAATCACGTTTATTAATGGCTGTGATACAATCTTGCCGTATGTGAGTTGAAATTGATTAAGTAAATTGTAAATTGGATGGGGACCATGTTTAAGAAGTAGACAGATGAATTGAAAATCTGAAAGAATTCTTGTTCTTGTCGTATTAATGTGTTCTTATACATATAATGTTGTGTATTTTATGGTTTTTCCACTAAGAATTCAATTTTTGAGCTTTAATTTTTATTTTGATGCAATTTAACATTTTTTTTGGCTCATGTCTTGTTTTATTTATAATTGGCATTGCCTTGTGGATGTGTAGCGTGATTTGTATTACAATTCCAACAATATTAAATGGGACAATCCATGACTATTTTATCCCTCGATGAATACACACCTTTCACTGTTTCTCTGTAGCATAGTTAGTTTCTAAATCCAAGCAGGCTCTAACACTAGTTTTGTGTTTTTGGCTTCAACTGTATTTTACAACTGACTTATGATTCACATCTCGGTCCCTCTTCATTTTAACACAATGTCATGGATTTTATCCTTGTCTGGATTGATAATGTCTCTGTGTATGCTCACCATCTCCTGGTTAATTGAAATTTCAATCCTCTTGCATGTTCAGTGTTTTAAAACTTGTCCTTTCAAGTTGGAAACAAAAGTGTTTCAAGTATCTAAATTACTTACAAGAAGGGCAGAATGTTTCCATTTATGTTCACTCTCTGACAATTTATTGACTTACTGGGATCTTCTCTTTTGCTACTAAAATTTGCTCTTGGACACATGCAGAAGATGGAGGAAGTGTCAGGCTGCCCTAATCCTGCCAAGAGATGAAAGCCTGAGAAGACTGTTCGTATGTAGAATTATGTAATGGTGACACTGCACAGAAAAGGTATAGGCTGACACAGACAGAGATGAGCTGACGTCAATGCTCGCAATGTTCTGAAGCAGTTTCTGTGTGGCTGACTAAAGGAGTTGTTTCTGAACCAAATGCTGTATGAAGGTTTGCAGCTGACCATCCACATTTCACCACAGTGCTCCATGGTATTCCATAATTTTTTTAATGTTACCTGTGTCCTTGCCATCAAGTAACATATTTAAGTCACAGCATTATGAAATAATCAGCATTGAAGAAAACCAGTTGAGCCACCAACAAAAAGATTGTTTCTAACAACAACATACATATTGCTGAAGTGTTGAGTATTTTGCTTGTCATCTGACAGCCACCAGGCTTTTGAGATTTTAGGTTTAGTGCTGTGAAGGGAAGGAGAGTAAGAGATCTAGGGGCAGCAATACCGGATTTGATTGCAATCCAGGAGGAGGGTATTAAGAGAAGATGCCAACCAGTTCCAAACTGTGTGAAGGGCTGAAGCAAAATAGTCCAGAATCTGGAAAGGAGGCTCCACCTATAATTTCAATCTATTACAATTTGAAATGAAAAGTTTAATGAAGGATCTCCTATTATTTCATAAGAATTTGGAAATCATAGATCTAACCTCCAAATAGAATTTATTGGGTGCACTTATGAAATTAAAGTGAGGTAGTATATTAGTTTTAACAACGGTCAGCCTGAAACCTTTGCCATCTGTTTAATATAATATATTTCACCCACAAAATCAACCTCACCAGAAACCTTATTACCTTTCAACACAGGAAAAGCCTTTGATAGAGTCAAATAGGATTATCTATCTATTACATTGCACAATTTTGGGTTTGGCCCAACTATATCCACATGGATACAATTACTTTATACCAGTCCATAAGCCTCAATTAATATTAACAACACAAACTCAGACTACCTCAAATTAGAATGTGGCACTCAACAAGGGACACTACCACCATTGCCTTTTGCAATAGCCAATTAAGCCATTGGCTGTTTATTTTCTGTATTCATCAGAGATAAAAGGGGATTATGAGAGAAGAACTAGAATATCACTTTATGCAGATATATGGTACTTTCTGTATCAGACACACATATTTTTAAGATTCAGTCCTTAACACATTAGAATTTCAAAGGACATCTGGATTCAAAATTAATTTTAATTAAAGTCTGCTTTTTCTAGTGAACTCTTCAGCATATCATAGTAGACTGGATATCTACATGTTCCCTCTATCAAAACAGTTTAAATATCTAGGAATAAACATCACAAGTAAATATAAATATTTTTAACACAAGTTTGGAAACAGTATTGAATAAAATCAAACAAGATGTTAACAGGTGGTGGTCTACCCTTAATCTCACTTTAGCAGGGAAAATCAATACTGTCCAGATGAATATCCTTCCTAAGCTTCTGTTTCTATTTCTGTTTCTTTTGGAGCATCCCTATGTACATCAACAAATCATTCTTTAATAAACTAGATTCAATTATAATTTAATTTATCTGGAATTAAAGATGTGCCTCACAGTTAGAAGACCCGGGTTCGCTTCCCGGGTCCTCCCTGCGTGGAGTTTGCATGTTCTCTCTGTGTCTGCGTGGGTTTCCTCCGGGTACTCCGGTTTCCTCCCACAGTCCAAAGACATGCAGGTTAGGTGTATTGGTGATCCTAAATTGTCCCTAGTGTGTGCTTGGTGTGCGGGTGTGTATGTGTGTGCGTGCTCTGTGGTGGGCTGGCGCCCTGTCCGGGGTTTGTTTCCTGCCTTGCGCCCTGTGTTGGCTGGGATTGGCTCCAGCAGACCCTCATGACCCTGTAGTTAGGATATAGCGGGTTGGATAATGGATGGAATTAAAGATGTCTATATATTCAAAATGTGGTTCTAAAAAGACCTAAAACAGAAGGTGGCAAGACACTACCTAACTTTCAATTTTATTACTGGATGGTAAATATATGTACTATAGGGACCTGGAAATTGGCACAATTTAATTAATTTACACCAGCCTGGTCAACAATGGAACTGAAATCTTGCTCTTTATTTTCTTTATATGCCCTGTTGTGAACCAGTAAATACTAACATCGATCAATATACCAACAGTCCAGTCATCCACCAATCAGAATATGGAACTAATGCAGTATGCATCTCAAGGCAGAGAAGATTTCATCTGCTACTCCTCTACACAGTAATCACCTTTTTCAACCTTCTCAAACCTACTTAGCATTTTATTTATGAAAAACACTTTGGATTATAACAATTAGGGGACTGTATATAGATAACATATTTGCATCTTATGACAAATTATGCTTTAAATTTAACTTTCCAGCAACACTACATTTCCATTATTTTCAAATTATTTTTTTTAAGAAACCAACCCAGTTTTCCACATTTGCCACCCATTTCTGTTCCACAGGTAATACTGGTCAGTTTTGAAGACTCAGACAGCATTTCAATAATATATAAAAACATTTCAAAGACTTGTCCCTTCAGCAGTTCTAGGGAATGGTGAGAAAAGGACCTTTCAATCTACACCATATATAGAATACACTCTAGCTCTACATGTGATGAACACTCAACAATTTAACTTCAGATCTTTCATAGATTACGTTTATCTCATTTAAAATTGTCTAAAATGTACCCAGGGCAAGATCCAACTTGCAAGTGTTGCCATCTAGCTCCAATATTACAAGGCTGTGGGTTTTGGGAAGCATTTTCGAGAAAAATCTTTAAATACTTACCAGACAAACATGGTTTCACAATCACTCCCAACCCTTTAGCAGCTATATCTGGTGTCCTCCCAGAGCTTAAAGTTGAAATGATCAAATTGTCTGCAATAGTCGATACCACAATACTAAGACAGCATACAGAAGTATCTTGCTTAACTGGAAGAATCCTAACCCACTTTATATTACTCAAGAGTGTAACTGACATTCTTTTATTTATTTATTTATTTATTTATTTATTGTTGTTCGGTGTCCTTGAGTTCCCTGAAAGGCGCCTTGTATAAATAAAATGTATTATTATTATTATTATTATTATATTATTTTTAATTGAAAAAAATCATATTCTGGCTTAGATGATTTGACCAAAACTTTAAAAAACTGCCATACTTAATTAAAAAAAAAATAGATTTAGCATTTATATAGGGGGGAAAGATATTTTTCTCTGCTACTGACTCTCCTCTCATTCTGTTTCTTTCAGGGGGTGTGAATTTTTGTTTTTTTTAGGTTTTTTTCTTTGTTTCTTTCTATTTATTTCTATACTTTATAGACTGATTTGTGAAATGTGTTTGAAATATTTTTGTAATTTGTTGTTATAAGTTCTTTAAATTTAAATTAATTTAAAAAGAAAACAATGGTCTATCTGTAACCAAAAGACAACAGCAGAGTCAACCATGTAGTTAGTGAAACTTGAACAGTGTTAAAGATTTGATAATAGTTAGAAACTACGGAATTTTGCAATGATGGGAAAATGTCAGCAATTTTTTCAATGGACTCACTACCTCAGAATAATATAATAATCTTATTTATGGAAGGGGAATATTTATAAAAGGCGGGGGAAAAGCAAATGCTCAGGGAGAGCTGATCTAGCTAGTGTCCATCCAGTGCCCAGGACCACATGATCCCCTCTTTGGTGTGTTTTTCTTGAAGTCATGTACATGTTCCTGGCACACAATGAGCTTGTTTTCATCAGTGTTGAATTACACATTGCAGACTTTGTATTTTCCTTGGTGTAAACAGTCTGTAAATATAAATGATCACAATTTTTTTTATATAGTGAATGGCCACAATTCAACACTTCATTTTATAAAGAGAGCAGTTCAGAATGGGATTTACAATTTTATAATTTAATCTTTAATGTCATCCTTATTCATAAGAAAACCTAGAGCGCCCCAAGCATTAATCATAAGTAAGCAATGCATGGCTAATGAATTAATGTAGGATTATGCACGGTTTGATGGTTATTTTGTTTGTATTCAATAGGGAATATCTCACTTCTGCTCATCCCACAAAGCCTTGGTTCTGCAGCATAGCTGCATTAAAATTCATTTGAAGGCACTTATTATATATAACATGTACAGAATCAGTTCAGTTTTTATTATTGTCAGATATTGTCTCCATTTTTTCTTTATTTTTATTCATCTATTATCAACTAATGCATTTCAAACTGTTAAAGATGATAGTGTTACACATAAAACAAAGTACTGTTAAAAAAGTAAGAATAATTGTGCATTTTTGATTATGTAACCGGACTAAATGATGGCTAACTGGGTACTGGAATATTCCAGCCAGATTTCTCTTTCTTCTTCCTTTACTTCTTCTCAGTATGCAAGGGTTGAAATTAAGGTTAAAGAGTATGAAATTATCATTAGTTTATAGATTGATTGATTGATTTATTGGTTGGTTGGATTAGATGTTTGCATTTTACCACCATACACCTATTACCTGGGTCTTTATTTTTAACTGGAATAACTAGCCAATCTAAGAAGTGATTGTGTAATGCATCAAAACT